>NC_133623.1:51260362-51560362 GCF_048593235.1 Sminthopsis crassicaudata | reverse complement strand
TCCCAAGGAAATACTAAAGAAGGGAAAGGGACCTGTATGTGCCAAAATGTTTGTGGCAGCCCTTTTTGTAGTGGCTAGAAGCTGGAAGATGAATGGATGTCCATCAGTTGGAGAATGGTTGGGTAAATTATAGTATATGAAGGTTATGGAATAATATTGTTCTGTAAGAAATGACCAGCAGGAGGAATACAGAGAGGCCTGGAGAGACTTACACCAACTGATGCTGAGGGAAATGAGCAGAACCAGGGGATCATTATACACTTCAACAACGATACTGTATGAGGATATATTCTGATGGAAGTGGATATCTTCAACATAGAGAAGAGCTAATCCAATTCTAATTGATCAATGATGGACAGAATCAGCTACACCCAGAAAACGAACACTGGGAAATGAGTATAAACTGTTTGCATTTTTGTTTCTCTTCCCAGGTTATTTTTACCGTTTGAATCCAATTCTCCCTGTGCAACAAGAGAACTGTACGGTTCTGCACACATATATTGTATCAAGGATATACTATAACATATTTAACACGCATAAGACGGCCTGCCATCTAGGGGAGGGGGTGGAGGGAGGGAAGGGAAAAGTCAGAACAGAAGGGAGTGCAGGGGATAATGTTGTAAAAAATTACCCAGGCATAGACACTGTCAAAAAAAAGTTATAAAAAAATTCATTTTATTTTCAATTGCAAATTCTCTCCTTCCATCTTCTCACTTCCTATCCATTGGGGAGAAAAACAGCCCATTACCAATATATATTATAACCCTAACCCTATAAATAACTTTCTGCATTAGGTATATCCCCCCAAAAAAGAAAGAAAGAGAAGAGGCTGTTTCATTCTGTGCTCTGAATCCATCAGCTTTCTTTCTGGAGGGGGATGTATGTTTTATTAGGAATTCATTCTCTTTCTCCCTAAATCCTATCTTCTCTCGAATTTCCCTATCTCTGTGGAAGATATCATCTGAAAACGCCATCTGCATCCAGAGAGAGAACTCTGGAGTCTGAATATGGATCAAAGCATAGGATTTTCACCTTTTTTAATTGTTTGCTTGTTTTGTTTTTTCCCATGGTTTCTTTCCCCCTTTGATCTATTTTTCTTGCATAACATTACAAACATGGAAATATGTTTACAATAACTGCACATATTTAATCTATGTCAGATTGCTTGCTGTCTTCGGGAGGGGAGAGGGAAGGAAGAGAAAGAGAAAAAACCAGAACACAGAGTTTAACAAAAACGAATGTTGAAAACAATTTTACATGTATTTGGAAAAACAAAATACTTTTGAAAAAAAAAAAAAAAGAAGAGGGAACCATCATCCTTTCAGTCTCCAAGGTTTGAACCTTAGCATTATCTTGGCTTTCTCCCTCTCCCTCTCTCCAGGTGTTCAGTCCCATCTTGCCGTCTCTACCTCCACAATGTCTCTCCCATGAAACCCTTTCTCTGCACTCACAAGGTCAGCTACAGCCCTAGCCGTGGCCCTCATCGCTTCTCATCTAGATTATTCCAACAGCCTCCTAATTGGTCTCCCTGGAACAAGTCTCTCCCAACTTCAGATCAACGAATCAACAAGTACGCACACATGCCGGCGCCAACCTTTCCCTTGGCCATGCTCTGCAATCCCCCAAAGTGACCTTTCTTCCCCACCCCCCATGGATGTGGGGACACCATGTTCTACCCCCATACACCAAACTCCATCTCCCATCTCCATGCCTTCTTACCGGCCATCCTCCATGCCTGAAGCGCCCTCCCTCCTCACCTCGTACTGTCCTTGGTATATATTTGCATCTGTTCACTTTATGTGTGTACTTGTTTCCTCCACTAGGATGTAAATCCCTTTTGAGTAAGGATCCGTTCTTTGTCCTTGCACACCCAGCACACTGTTGCCATTTGGATTCATGGATTTATTGGACCGGGGCCGGCGCTGGTTTTCTTGGTATGGCATGAGTCTGAGGCTCTGCCAGCAGGGGGCATCCACTCATTCCACGTGGACTTGAGACAAAATCAAACGACAGTGAAATTTAGAGTTTGTGAGACAGAGGTGATCAGAGTCTCCAAATATCCCCACGGGAAGAAACCTCAGAGGCCTGGACGGCGGCTCCCTCTACCAAACTCCCAGGCTTGGCTTCAAGACTTCCAAGAAGGAAGAGCTCACAACCTCCCCAGGCAGCCCGGCCCGCTCTTGGCCAGCTCCAGATGGGCCGCCAAGCCCAAGTTCTCATTTGTCGTGTGCCTTCTGGCCACAGCACCGGCTTCTGCCTTTCCAGGAGTGGTAGCATGGGAGAGAAAGGGCACTGCCTGGGGCACCCCAGGCCCCGAGCTTGGATCCAGGGGCTTCTGCTCTTGCCATATCTTCTCAACAAACAGTCGTTCAGATCCACAGTTATAATGGCTAACTATATTTCTCTACATCTTGTTCCCTTCTATTTATACTTCTCTCTGTCTCTGTGTCTCCCCCCTCTCTCTGTCTCTCCCCTCCCTGTATCTGTTTCTCCCCCCCCCCCCCCCCCGTCTCTGTTTCTCCCCGCTCTGTGCCTCTATCTCTTCCCCCACCTCTGTCTCTCTGTCTCTCCCTCCTCTGTCTCCCTCCTCTGTCTCTCCCCCACTCTGTGTTTGTCTCTCCCCCCCTGTGTCTCTCTCTCCCCCCCTCAGTTTCTCTGTCTCTCCTTCCTCTGTCTCTCTCCCTGTCTCTCCCTGCTCTGTGTCTGTCTTTCCCCCTTCTGTCTCTCTCTCTACCCCCTCCTCTGTCTCTCCCACTCTGTGTCTCTCTCTCCCCACCTGTCTCTCTGTCTCTCCCCCCTCTGTGTTTCTGTCTCTCCCCCCCTGTGTCTGTCTCTCTCCCCCCCTCAGTTTCTCTGTCTCTCCTTCCTCTGTCTCTCTCCCTGTCTCTCCCCCCTCTGTGTCTGTCTTTCTCCCTTCTGTGTCTCTCTCTACCCCCTCCTCTGTCTCTCCCCCATCTGTGTCTCTGTCTCCCCCCCCCCCCGTGTGTGTCTCTCTCCCCACTCTGTGTCTCTGTCTCTCCCTCCCCAGTGTGTGTCTCTGTCTCTCCCTCCCCAGTGTGTGTCTCTCTCTCCCCACTGTGTCTCTGTCTCTCCCCCTTCTGTCTCCCCCCTCTCTCATTTATGCTAATTGAAGGAAACTGGGACACTAGGCACTGAAGGGTATCGATGATATAAAGGTGATACTAATTATAACTGGTGATTGATAATGGGGCCCCTCTCTGGGTCTCAGAGCAAACCAGGCTTTGTTGAGGATTGCATTAATAGTATCAGAGAAGAACTCTGAAACTCCTCAGGGCCCCCCCTTGATCCCCAAGAAAGAGATGCAGCGCCAAGATGGCAGAGTGAAATGAGAATTTCTGCTCAACTCTCCCAACCTTCTAAACATCTATTAGTAAATATGTCAAACCAAATTTTCGACTGAAAATTACAGTGACTCATTTTTCCAGCCCAAGACAGTTTAGGAAGACAAAAAGAGAGGTCTGTGGACACTGGGGTGGGGGCTGGCCGGGAATCCAGCTGTAAGAAGTACCAGCTGTGGGACTTGGAGGCAGCTGCAGCAACAACAGAGGCACCAGGAGTGCGCAGAGATGGTAATGGGATTCAATATTTAGGAAGAGATTATAGGGGATCCCTGTGATAACACTGGACATAACAACAAGTGCCACTTGACAGGTCCTTTGACCATTGCCCAGTTATGGATCACAGTTTCTGGGCAGAAGGAAGCAGCTATGATCTATAGTCTTGAGGGAACAGAGGCCCTGTCTGAGTGTTGTAGACTAGGTACAAATTGACCAGAACTCTCTCCAGATCATAGCACCACTGAAGACCTATAACCCCCCAGTTCTAGCTGCAGAAGTTCAAGCTAGGCATCCCCCCAAAAGATGAGCAGAGCCCAAGTCCAACCTAAAGTCCAAAGTTAAAAAATGGACAGGAAAAATAAGCAAACAGGCAAACAAACAAAAAACCTAACCACAAAAAGAAGCTCAAGACACAAACTCATAAGGACAATGATGTAAAAAATAGCTAAAAGCAAAGCCTCAAAGAAAAATGCACATTGGATATAAACCCCACAAAAAATTCCTCGAAGAGCTTAAAGAAAGTGATTTTTACAAAAAGAATCAAAATAAATTTTATTTTATTTTTTATTTTTTTACATGATCTTGTGATTTTATTTTTTTATTTATAATTTTTTTCACACTATATATGCATGAGTAATTTTTTATAACATTATCCCTTGTATTCATTTTTCCAAATTATCCCCTCCCTCTCTCTACTCCCTCTCCTTGATGACAGGCAATCCCATACATTTTACATATGTTACAATATAACCTAGTAAATCCCATTTTCTTGTTGCACATTAAGTATTAGATTCCGAAGGTATAAGTAACCTGGGTAGATAGACAGTAGTGCTAACTATTTACATTCCCCTCCCAGTGTTCCTTCTCTGGGTGTAGTTATTTCTGTCCATCATTGATCAACTGGAAGTGAGTTGGATCTTCTTTATGTTGAAGATTTCCACTTCCATCAGAATACATCCTCATACAGCATTGAAGTGTACAGAGATCTTCTGGTTCTATTCATTTCACTCAGCAACAGTTGATTTAAGTCTCTTCAAGCCTTTCTGTATTCCTCCTGCTGGTCATTTCTTACAGAACAATAATATTCCATAACCTTCATATACCATAATTTACCCAACCATTCTCCAATTGATGGACATCCATTCATCTTCCAGTTTCTAGCCACTACAAAAAGGGCTGCCACAAACATTTTGGCACATACAGGTCCCTTTCCTCTCTTTAGTATTTCTACCAAAATAAATTTTAAACCAAGTGATAATGGGAAAGGAAAAATTAGGAAAATAAATGAGAGCAGTGCAAGAAAATTATGAAAAGAAAGTTAACTACTTGATAAAGCATTACAAATACTAAGGAAAATAATTACTTCAAAATCAGAATGAGCCAAATGGTAAAAGAGACACAAAACCTCACTGAAGAAAATAACTCCTTAAAAATGAGAATTACTCAAGTGGAAGCTAATCACTCCCTGAAACATGCACACACAGTGAAACAAAGTTAAAAGACTTAAAAATAGAAGCAAATGTGAAATATCTAATCAGAAACCCAACTGGCCTGAAAAATAGATTAAGGTGGGATAATTTGGTAATTATTGGACTACCTGAAAACCATGATCAAAAAAAAGAGTGGAGACATCCTATTTCAAGAAAATATAAGGGGAAAGTTCTCAGATATCATAGATCTAGAGGGCAAAGTAGAAATTGAATGAATCCACTGTTCACTTCCTGAAAGAGATCCTAAAACAAAAACTCCCAGGACTGTTATAACCAAATTCCGGAGCTTCCAGATCAAGGAGAAAATAGTGAAAGCGGGGAATGATTCAAATACCATGGTTCCATAGTCTGGACAACACGAGATTTAGCAGCTATTACATCAAAGGAATAGAGGGCTTGAAATAAGATATTCTGGAAGGCAAAGGAGGTAACATTATAACCAAGAATAACCTACCCAGCCAAACCGGGTAAGTTTCCCCTAGTGGGAAGAATGGATATTTAATTAAAAGAAAACTTTTAAGCATTCCTGATGAAAAGATCAGAGTTGAATAGACAATCTGGCATTCAAACTCAAGAATCAAGAGACTCATAAAAAGGGAACCACAAATGAAAAATCACAAGGGACCTAATAAGGTTAAACCATTCCGATGACTATGTACAAGTAACTCCTGAGAACTTTATTATTATTATGGCAATTAAAAGGAGTCTATTTAGAAGAGATGAGTATGAGCCTGTTGTGCTATCTTTGCATATATTTTGAAAAAAAACCAGATTTTATTATTTTAAAAAGAAAAAGAAAAAACTTCCCAATTAAACATCAAATTAGAAATCCTGAAAACAAAAGAAGACAATAATAAAAGGAAAGTTTAAAAAATGGACTAATGCATAAAACTAGAAGTTGTTTTTATGAAAAAAGCAATAAGGTAAGTAAACCATTGGTTAACCATATTTTTTAAAAAGAGTGAGAAAGAAGAAAACCAAATTACCCATATCAAAAAGGGAAAGGGTCAATGTACAACCAATGAAGATGAAATAAAAGTAATTATTAGGACCCATTTTGCCAAACTATGTGCCAACAAAACTGACAATCTAAACCAATTGGATGAATAGTTACAAAAATACAAATTGTCCAGATTAACAAGAGAGGAAATTATTTATATATATTTACATATAATATGTTATATTAAATATATATAAATAATATATATTTACATATATATTATATTATTTGTAAATAATCTTATCTTTAAAAAAGTAAATTGAACAAGTCAAAAATAAGTTCCCTAATATAAAAAAACCCTAGGCTCAAATTGATTTACAAACAATTCTACCCAAACTTTAATTAACAATTCCAATATTATATAAATTGTTTAAAAATAACCAAAGAATTCTTCTTGTGCAGTGAAATAGCTGTTTGGACATGTATACATATATTGTATTTAACATATTTAACATGTATTGGTCTATCTGCCATCTGGGGGAGGAGATGGGGGGAAGGAGGGGAAAATTGGAACAAAAAGTTTTGCAATTGTCAATGCTGAAAAATTACCCATGCATATATTTTGTAAATAAAAAGCTTTAATAAAAATTTTTTAAAAATAAACAAAGAAGGAGTCCTACAAATTCCTTCGATGACACAAGTATGCTTTTGATATCCAAACCAGGAGTGCAAAATCAGAAAAAGAAAACTATACATCAATTTCTCTAATGGATGTGGCTTTAAAACTTTTGAATTAAACACTAGTCAGGAAATTACAGTAATATATCACAAAGATCAATTCATATGACAAGGTTGAATTTTTATTAGGAATTAAAGGCCGTGGGCAGATAGATGGTACAGTGAATAGAGCATTGGCCCTGGAGTCAGGAGGACCTGAGTTCAAATTCAGCCTCAGACACTTAACACTCACTAGCTGTGTGACCCTGACAAACCACTTAACTCCAATTGCCAGGCCGAAAAATACGTTAAAAAAAATTTAAAGGAATACAAGGCCAGTATGATATTAGGAAAATTATAAGTATAATTGACCAAATCAATAATATAAACAAATCATAAGATATTACCAATAGATGAAAAGCTTTTGACAAAATATAACACCCATTCCTAATAAAACCACTAGAAAGCACAGGAATAAATGAAGCTTTTCTTTAAATGACAAATAATATCTATCTAAAACCAAGAGTATTTTCTGTAATGAAGATAAACTAGAAACCTTCTCAATAAGATCAAGGACAAATTAAGAATTACCGTTATCACCATTATCCAATATTATTCTAGAAATGCTAATTTATAGCAATGAGAAAAGAAAAAGAAATGAAAATAATAAGCATTAGCAATGAGGAAATGTGCCGGACTGTCCGAGCACTGTCCAAGGCTGCTGGAGCCATACTCACCAGTATTGGAGCCCACCTGGATACACATGGAGAAGAGCCGATCAGGGGGTACAAATAGCCTAAATATGACCTCAGCAGGGGTTAGCAGGAAGCAAAAGCGAGAGGGCAAGGACAAGTGTGTAAATATCCAGTCCGCCCTACTAAACCTATTCTTCTACATGTGAATTATTTATGCATCTAGCCTTACCATATTCCCATCCACCAACAACTCAAATAATTCAATAAAATATAATATAATATAATATATAATAGAATAATTCAATAAAATCAACTACACTTATCCCTACAACTACAATTATTTCCTCCCTTCAAAGCTGGCTGTTTTTGCTTCTTCTCTTCCAGGATTACTCCGTGCCCAGCCCACTGCATAGGTGGAACCACAGAAGGGAGACACCTGGAGTGAACGCTGCATCCCAGGTGGAGATCTAGCAAGAGGAGGCATCCCTCACCACCTCAAGGAACCTATTAGCAGTTTCTTTATCACCTGTAAGACACAACCTCCTGCCTCAGAGGCCAAGCCCTTTGTTAACTTTATAGAGAGTTAACTAAGAAACTAATTATTATATAAATTAACAACTTAAAAAGTTGCAGGACATTAAAATAAGGCCACACAAATTATCAATATTTCTATATTGTACCAACAAAACCCAGCAAGGAAAGATAAAAAGAGAAATTCCATTTAAAATAACTTCAGACAGTCAAATATGTGGGGGTCTACTTGCCCAAACACAAGCAAGAACTATACGAATTACAAAATTCATTGTAATTACATTGCAATTACAAAAGATTTCACAAAAGAAAAATATTGATTGCTCCTGGGTCCCAATACTATCTAAATTAATTAATTTTTTCCAGTGCCATATCAATCTACTAAAGAATTTTATATATATATATATATATATATATATATATATATATATATATATATATATATATACATATATATATATATATATATATATATATATATACATAAATTTCATATATATAATAGGTATCCTATTTCTTTCCTTCTCAATGGGTGGGGGAGAAGGTGGAGAGACAAAAAAAGAACTTAGAACTGAAAATGAAAAAAAATTAAAAAGAAAAACAGAGACGTGTTCATTCTTCGTCTTTAGAATTATGAAAAAAATCATAACAAAATTCATCTGAGAGAACAAAAGGTCAAGAATATCAAAAGTATCAAAGAAAAAATATGAAAGAAGGAGGCCTAGTAATATCAGATTTATATTGCAAAGTCGTAATCATCAGTATAATTTGGTAGTGGATAAGAAATAGAGTGGTTGATCAGTGGAATAGATTAGGTATATAATATATAGAAGCAAATGAGTCCAATAATCTAGTGTCTGATAAACTCAAAGATCTCAGCTATTGGGGCAAGAACTGCTGGGAAACCAGGAAGTAATCTGGCAGAAATAAGGCGTCGACCAACATCTCATATGGCATGCTAAGATAAACTCAAAATTGATATACAATTTAGACATAAAAGGTGATATCATAAGCAAATTAGGAGACCCTGAAAGAAATTACTTGTCAGATGTGTGTATTAGGGAAGAGTTCACGACCAAACAAGAGCTAGGGAAATCTACAGGAGGTAAAATGGATAATTTTGATTACATAAAATTTAAAATCAACAAACTCAATGCAACCCCAAAATGATGGACATCCCCTCAGTTTCCAACTGTTGCCCAGTACAAATATTTTTGTTAATTTGTTCCTTTTGCTTAATTTAAATATTTTTGTTCTTATGAATCCTTTCCCTTTTTATTTGATCTCCTTGAGGTTAGATCTAATTATAGTTATCACAGCTAGGTGGCACTACAGTGAATAGAGCGCTGGGCTTGGAATCAGGAAGGTTTATTTTCCTGAGTTCTAATGTGGCCTCGGACATTAACTAGTTTGTGTGATCCTGGTCAAATCACTTAGTTTCGTTTGCCTCAGTTTCCCCATCTGTAAAATGAGTTGAAGAAGGAAATGGCAAACCACTCAAGTCAATCCCAAGGGGGTCATGAAGGTCCAACTGAACAGCAATAAAATGGTATTGCTGGGTCGAAGGGTATGCATTTTATAGACCTCTGGGCATAGTTCCAAATTGTTCAGAATGTCACAGCTTCACCAATAATGCACCAGTTTTCCCATACACCCTCCAGCATCTTTTTTTTTTCCTGAGGCAATTGGGGTTAAGTGGCTTCCAGCATCTGTTTTTTCTCTTTTTTTCCCATTGTTAGCCAATCTGGGGTGTGAGTTGATACCTCAGAGGCTTTTTAAAAAATATGCATCTTTCTATTTATTAGTGATAAAGCCAAAAAAAAAAAACAATAAAGGGGATAGTTTCAGAAAATTCTGGGAAAACCTATATGAACTGATACAAAGTGAAGTGAGCAGAACATTGTTCACACTAACAGCAACATTGTAAAGATAATTAACTGAAAGACTTGGTAACTTTGTTCAACACAACCTCAAAGCATTCATGTTGTAAAACTGTAGCCATCTTCACATGTAGAACTGATAGTCTCAGAGTACAGATTGAAACATATTTTTATTTCCTTTTTTAATTTTTCTTGCTTTTTTTGGTAACACAGCAAATGCAGAAATATGTTTTGCATAAGTTCATATATATAATAGGTATCCTATTTCTTTCCTTCTCAATGGGTGGGGGAGAAGGTGGAGAGAGAAAAAAAGAACTTAGAACTGAAAATGAAAAAAAAATGAAAAAGAAAAACAGAAAGAGACGTGTTCATTCTTCCTCTTTTGGACCCTGCTTATCAGTGCAAGTGGGAGTTGGAACAAGGATCCCTAGAGTTTATGTGAACTATTGTAGGATCCTAGATTTAAATGGCACCTCAGAGGCCCTCTAGTCCAACTCCCTCATTTTACAGATGAATAAACTGAGGCCCAGGGAGGAAAACTGACTTGTCCAAGGTCACAAGTATCAGAGGTAGATTTCCAAGCCAGTTCCTCTGACTATAGAACCAGAGCTCTTTTCACAGTATAATGCTGAGATTGAGATAGAAAAAAAGAGAGAGAGAAAGAGAAATTGGGAGACTAGCCATTTATTTGTTTATTGCTGTCCTGAATAAATATTCTTTATTTAAATACTAGTGAGAAGCCCCTGGCTCTTTGCATAAGTCCTGATTCTTCTCCCTCTCCCCTCAAAAAGTGAGGCAGATGCTGAAGTTCCCAGAGGATGACTCTGGATGAGGATACAAGCCAGAGAGAGTTAAGTCTAGAGAGAAACTTCCAAGATCAGATCTCTTGTCCATAAGAGGCCAGCACTTCACCGATGGGCTGTAGATCACAGCCCCAGAACAAACTACTACTCTTTTTAGTTGGGATCATCCTCCTTTTTGAGTTCTCAGAGGATGAGTATCACAGCTTCTTTCTTTGGAATCTCCCTAATGTGCCCAGCAGAGTGCCCTGGGTTGATGAACTACACATTTGTTTGTTTTAATTGTTCCTGGACAAAAGAAAGGGGGCAGTTTTCTATGACTTTGCCCTTGAAATTGAGGCATGGACCATGAATGAAAGTGGAATGGGTTTTACAGTTCTAAGAATTTAACATAGGATATGATATAGAGCATAGAACATTGAACTTGGAGGTTGGAACTACATAGGACATGAAACTCAGGACTTAGGACTCAGAACATAGGGTATAACACTTGAACCCTGGAATTAGGGCAAAAAAAACCCTAGAAGGTGGAACCTGAAAACATATAGGACATAGAACCTGTAACTTGGTACTTAGAAATATACAGAATGGAACTTGGAACTTGGAACTGCACAGGGTACAGAACTTGGAAACTAGAGCTTGGAACCATGTGGGCATGGAGCTTGGTATGTGTAGCTTGGAACCTGGGCTTTCATTGAGCAGAGAACATAGAACTCTGTGGCCTATAGATATTTTCTTCTATTAATTAATTCATTTTTATTGTGGTAAGTTTATTTTTAATACACATTGCTTTATGAATCATGTCGGGAGAGAAAAATCAGAACAAATGGGAAAAACCATGTGAGGAAAAAATAAACAAACAGAAAAAGAAGGGAACAAAGCATGCGATGATTTACACTCAATCTCCATCGTTCTTTTTTCTGGATGCCGATGGCATTTTCTGTTCCAAGTCTATTGGGATTGCCTTGGGTCACTGAACCACTGAAAAGAACCAAATCTTTCCTAGTTGATTATCGCACATTCTTGCTGTTATCGTGTACAATGTATTCCTGGTTCTGCTTGTTTCTCTCAGCATCAGTTTGTGTAAATCTCTGCAGGCCTTTTAAAATTAGCTTGGTCATCATTTTTTATAGAACAATAATATTCCATTATCTTCATATCCCACAACTTGTTCAGCCATTCCCCAATTGATGGGCATCCACTAATTTCTAATTTCTTGCCACTACAAAAAGGGCTGCCACAAATATTTTTGCACATGTGAGTTCTTTTCCCTCCTTATGATTTCCTTGGGATACAGACCCAGTAATGGTACTGTTGGGTCAAAGGGTATACACAGTTTGATAACTTTTTGGGCATAGTTCCAGATTGCTCTCCAGAATGGCTGGATTCTTTCACAACTCCACCAACAATGTATTAGTGTCCCAGTTTTCCCACAGCCCCTCCAACATTCATCATTATCTCTTCTTGTCATCTTAGCCAATCTGAGAGCTGTGAGGCAGTACCTCAGAGTTGCTTTAATTTGCATTTCTCTGATCAATAGTGATTTAGAGCATTTTTTTTCATATAATTACAAATGACTTTAATTCCACCATCTGAAAATTGTCTGTTTATATACTTTGCCCATTTATCACTTGGGGTATGACTTGTATTCTTATAAATTTGATGCAGGTCTTTATATATTTTGAGACCTTTCTCAGAAACACTGGCTGTAAATATTTTTCCCCAGCTCTGTACTTCCCTTTCAATCTTGTTTCTGTTGGTTTTGTTTGTGCAAAACCTTTTGAATTTAATTGTCCATTGTTCCTTTCATAATGTTCTCTAGTTCTTCTTTGGTCATGAATTCTTCCCTTCTCCAAAGATCTGACAGGTAAACCATCCTTTGTTCTCCTAATTTGTTTCTGCTATCGTCCCTTCTCATCCCGGAGATGTTTTCAATCCCCCTCTGCTCAGAAGTGTCACCCCGAGTTGCTCGCCTTTGAGAGTCAGTAACGGTCACAATTCAGGCCCGTGTGTGAGAAGAACTCTTTTCAGTTCTGGGAAAAGGGAAAAAAAAGATTTGACAGACCTAGAATGAGGAGCCCCCTCTCTGTGCTAGGGTGCCTCAGTGGAACAGGGATAGAATAGGCCGCCCCCCGCCCCCGGCCCATCTTCCTGGTCCCAGGCCTGAGCATATAACATTACGAAATGCCAAGGTGGGTGGGTGCACTCAGGAGACAAGCTCCTTGCCCCATTTTTCAGCTCCCACTCCTTTCAGGGTGGTCTTTAGTTTATTCTCCCCCCTTCCAGTTTTACAAGTAGTTTTATTAAATAGTCAGTTCTTATTCCAAAAGCTGGAGTCTTTGTGTTTACTGAAGACTAAATTACTATGGCCATTTTCTATATCTTATGTATCAGTCATATTCCATGGACTCACCAGTCCATTTCTGAGTCAATACCAGATAGTTCTGATTTTTACTACTTTATAATATAGTTTGAGATCTGGTATAGCTACTTTCTTTGTATTTTGTTTTCATAGATTCTGCAGATAATTTTTTTTCCTTTTGTTCTTCCAGATGAATTTTGAGATCTATTTTCTAGTTCTATCGGTTAATCTTTATTAGTTTAAATGGTATGGCACTGAACAAATTAATTATTTAGTTAGATTTGCAATTTTTATTATATTATTTAATTTACCAATGTGCAGTCGATATTTTTTCATTATTTTATTAATGTGAATAGTGTATTTTTAATTATATTCATATAGTTCCTGAGTTTGTCTTGGCAGGCAGACTCCTATGTATTTTATATAGTTGACACATTAAATGGATTTTCTCTAAAAAAAAAAAAAAAAGTTTATTCTCCCCTTTTCTTGCCACGTTCCTCCTGCCGGCTGAAGTCACGGGTAAGAGAAGCGGGGGAAAGGAAATCCCGTTCATGAAGCCAGGGATCCAAAGACAGCAGGAGCAACAGTCTAACACAGTCCTTGTCGGTTAGACCTCCGTCAAAGTACCCGAAGTGGAGGGCCCCCAGCAGCCCCAACTGGAACCTTTGAAAGCAGAACCCCATCTTCTCCCTCCTAGCTACAGCAGGGACATCCCCAAACACACCAGACCTATGGCTTGTGTCCTGGGCTTCACTAACGCTAAGCACTCACACTCCCAGCCGGTTCTAGGATTTATGGGAACCCAAGATACCGAAAAGTGGGATGATCAGCCCGGAGCACCCAGTCATGGGCAACAGAGCAAGGCCTTGAATGCCCCACTCTTGGGCTCTTCCCCCCTCTGAGCCCCAATTTCTTTCTTTAGAACAAAGCTTCTTCAACTATGGGTGGCCACCCCCTATGGGGACATGTAATTGAATGTGGGGGTTATGAAAAATTTGCCACCTACGGGTACTGAATATTCTACTAAGATGGAATTCTTTTTCTCCCCTGAGGCAATTGGGGTTAAGTGACTTGCCCAGGGTCACATAGCTAGGAAGTGTTAAATATCTAAGGTTAAATTTGAACTCAGGTCCTCCTGACTTCAGGGCAGGCGCTCTATCCACTATAGCGCCACCTAGCTGCCCCTAAGATGTAATTCTTTATGTAAAATGAACCAGCACATCTATCTCATTAGTATGCAGGTTTGCTTTCATCTTTAATAAGTGGTAAAATTATACGTCTGCCAAAGAATTGTCTTAAAATAAATTTTCTTTATGATTTATCATCAGTTAATGTTTGATTCATATACCTATTTTCTGGACCTAGATCCCTGGGGTCACATAAAAATTTCTTGGGAGAAAAGGGGCCCCCGAATAGAAAAAGTTTAAGAAGCCCTGGCTTAGAAAATCAAGGGGTTTGACCAGATGACTCCTCAAGACCTTTCTCATATTTCCAGTGGTCCATATATATATAGTGCAGGGATAAGGATAAGGCCTAAATGTGTGATCTAGGAACTGTGCTAATCACTTTGCAGATTATCATCTTAGATCCTCACAAGAACCATTTGAGGTAGGTGTTATTAATCCCCATTTTCCAGTTGAAGAAACTGAGGCAGGCATAGGGAAATGACTAACTCAAGCTAGTAAGTGACAAGGAGGTCAGCTTTGAATTGAAGAAGAGAAGCCTTCCTGACTCCAGACCCAACCTTCAAACTTCTGCATACAAGGTACCGAATATTCCACTAAGATATAATTCTTTTTTTCCCCTGAGGCAATAAGGCTGGTTACTGATACTACTGTATCTGGGACTTACCTGGGACTCCTGGAGGAGAAAACTCCTACCAATAAAGGTTGGCACCTTCTCTCTAGCTCTATAGTTGTACTTATGTTTCTGTTGGTACTTTTACCACATGTCGTTATTTTTGGTGCTGAGGTTTTCTTCTGGGAGAGGAGGGGAAGAGAAGATGCTCTTATTAAGCACCTACTGTGTGCCAGGCACTGGGCTAAGGGCTTTACAAATATCATTTCACTTGATCCTCATGACAACACTGGGAGGCAGGGTTATTGTTATTATTATCATCCCCATTTTATAGTTGAGGAAACTGAGGCAGATAGAAGCCCTCTGATCCTCTTACTCCATTTTTCAGGAGAGGAGACTGAGGCAGACAGAAGCCCTCTGATCCTCTTACTCTATTTTTCAGGAGAGAACATTAAGGCAGACAGAATCCATCTCATCCTCTTACTCCAATTTTCAGAGAGGAAACTGAGGCAGAAAGAAGCCCTCTGATCCTCTGACTCCATTTTCAGGGAACAGGCCCAAATGGCTTGCTCATGGTGGCCCAACACCAAATTTGTTCTCTTATTTTTGAAATGCAGTCTCCCTCTGTGGCCCAGTGGCCACTCATAGGCCAATCCCATTGCCAATTAACTCGACAATTTTGACCTGTTCCATTTTCCTGGCCTGGACCTATTTAGCCTCTCCCTATGCAGCCTGGTGGCCCCTTGCTCCCAGAGGCTAGACATAAGCATGGGCACTAGCCCCTCTGGAGCTCAGAAGTTGAGATCCCGGTAGCCTCAGTTTCCCCCAGTTTCCAAGCTCAGCGGTAAGGGCCGCCACATCTGAAGTTTCTCCAACTTTTATTGATTCTTTTTCTACTCCACTGGCACAGTCCCTGCAACCCCCACGAGATCCAGCTCAACAGAATAAGCCGGTACATCGGCCCATCTGAGGATGAGCTGTGCTCATCCGTGTCCTACCTGTCACTTGCCACAACCTGTGGGGACAGTCTTGGGGAAAGCTTGGGACGTTAAGCTTACGTCCCCAAAGGAGAAGGCAACACACCATCACTCAAACTCCAAAAATAAGGGTTTAGGGCCCTTTTAAACTCTTTATTATAAAGATATATTTACACAGGACAATATTACAAACCCAGGAATTGGCGTGGCCATTGTCAGGAGGGGGTGGAGTCTCAAGGAAAAAGGGTTGCGCCTTGGCATGGATTAGAACCACCAACTGTGACAGAAAATTAGCTAGAAACCCTTCTTCTCCTCTTCCTTTTCCTCCTCCAGCCATCTTCGGCCCTTCTGCTCTCCCAGCCGGGGAGCTGGGTCTGGACCCCCAGCTGGGGAGGT
The DNA here is from genome assembly GCF_048593235.1 of Sminthopsis crassicaudata. Taxonomy (NCBI): domain Eukaryota; kingdom Metazoa; phylum Chordata; class Mammalia; order Dasyuromorphia; family Dasyuridae; genus Sminthopsis; species Sminthopsis crassicaudata. The sequence goes on along the minus strand of NC_133623.1, from coordinate 51,544,199 downwards.
GGGTCTGGACCCCCCAGCCCCAGGAGAGTGAGCAATCCCACGGGGGAACATAAGCAGGAGCTGGAGGTGGGAAGCCTCAGCCAAACGGGAGAAAGGGACAGCCCGAGTCAGGTTCTTGGGCCCCAAAAGGACATTGTGGAAAGACTTGTAGTACAGTAGGAAAAGTGCTAAATTGGGAGTCACAAGACCCGAGTTCTAATCCCGGATCTGCCATTTGCTACTCGTGTTTCTTTACGTCAGTCATTTTCTATTTATGGATCTGCTTCCCCCCCTCCCCCGCCAAACACCCATCAGATAGGGAGTTGGCTAAGATGAGCTCTCCAGGCCCATCCAAGATCTCTATCTTATGATAGACTCTGGACCAGAATGCTTAGCTCTCTTATGGCCCCCGGTCCTCTGCTTTAACTGTTTCAGGGGAGGAAAAGTAGCCCAGATGAATCCAACCAAAGGGCGAAGAGCCATTGTGTATCATTGTGGGTGGCGGGGGAGTGGTACAGCTCCCTTCCAGAAAGTGGGCAGTTCATAGCTAGTTCTCCCTCTCTCCATCACAGATCTGGCTCCCCTGTTACCCTCTTCTTGGCTTCAGTTTCCCCATATAGGAAAAGGTAAGGGCAGACTAGAGCTCCTTGAGCAGCTTTCTAACTTGGATATTCTAGTATCATGGTGCCAAGGCACCGTGGCTGGGGGGAGAATCTTGCTCCCCAGTTGACTCCCGTTTTTTGGGCTACCCCAGCCCAAGGCTGGGAGTGGGGGTGGTAGGGAAGCAGCAGCCAGAATTTCATTTGAGAACCAAAGTCAGGAAATGGAGAGCACGGAGGACTGGGATGAGCAGCACTCTATCCCCCTCAGAGTGTCAGCCCCCTTTGTATAATGGGGAGGATTCAAAAAGCATCATGGGAAAAGCCAAGAAACCCGTCAGAGACGGGACCCCCTGAACAAGGACAACATGCCCCCATTCCCCAGAAAGGCTGAGGAACACCCACCCTCTTATATTCACAGAATTTCAGAGCCAGAAGGGACTTTGGGGGCCATCCAGGCCAACCCAATGGGAATCATATCTACAACTAGCCAGCAAGCAACTGGTCATTCTCTGCTGGCATACTTGCAGTGACGGGGAACTCATTGCCTCCCAAAGCCACCCATTCCACTTTAGGTCAGCTCTGATGATTGGTGGCTTTTTCTGCCTCGATGCAACCCAAACCTGCCTCAATGCAACCTTCTCCTCTTGCTTTATCTGGACCCTCTGGGGCCAAGTGAAACAAACCAGATCCCTCTCCCTTTACTTTTGGAAGTTTAATTAAGAATAAATAGAATCCTCCCCTTCCCATAAACCATTGTTTCACAAAAATAGCTCTCTTCTAGACTGCATGTGTGTGTACGTGTGGACTTACATACATATATATATATATATTTTATATATCTTCTTAAATCTCTAAAAGGTAGAAGGAAGGAAGGAACACACACTGTAAAGATTGGGAAACGGGGGCATTTTAAGACTTCAGAGGGAACTCCCCTCCCCTCACATCCAAGAAAGTGCTTCACAGGGACCCCTTCTCCCTTGGGGGGGGTGACAAAAACTGAAATTGTCCCCAGCACTGGAAGGTGAGAAAGTTACACCAGCTGTTTTCCCCCAACAAAGGATCCCAATTCTGAGAAACCCAGCCCCCCAAATTCCAAGGCACAATATCAAAGTGACCCACTTTCCACTCCCCAGGGTCCCCCACTTTCTCTTCGCCATCTTGATTTCTATCCTGTCCCCAAATGCCATACTCCGAAGGTGCTGCTGGCTGCTTTCTCCCCTTATATCTCCCCATTTGGGCATCCTTGAACCCAGAGTCCAGTGAAGAAAAGCAATAGTACTCAAAGAGGAAGGGGGAAGCCCCAGCTTGGACGCCTGAATTCCCATGGGTCAATGAGTATGATACCCAATGGGGAAGAAGGGAAGCCCCAGCTTGGACGCCTGAATTCCCATGGATCATTGAGTAAAAAGGAGTCCAGGTGACATTAGGAAGGTGGACCTGGAGGGAGGCAGAGAGGAGAACAAAAGCTTTCCTTCACTTCTCTCAGTGTTGGGGCCCCAGATGTAACAAGGGGTTAGGGCAGGGAGAAGGGAAGGAAGTAGATTAAGTAAGTCCAGGAGAAAGAACAAGGTCCAGGACAAGTCCAGCCAGGCAGCAGTGCGGGGAAGCCATTGTGTGGGAGAGGCCTGGCCCATCTGCAGGTAAAGAAAGTCGTCCATCTGTTGGGAGCAGGACAGGGAGTGAAGACATGAACCCTCGGAGGCCTTAATAGCCCTGGGGACAAACACAAATGAGAGAGAAATGTCACAAGGATGATCCCGCTCAAGGTCCCCATGGGTGAGGACTCACACATACACACACACACACACACACACACACACACACACACACACATCCTCCTCTTGAAAGGATCCTGAACTTCAAACTGAGCCTAAAACCTCATGGGGAAAGGGAACAAATCTGAACAAAGCCAAATCCCAGGTTCCGTGGGGAGAAATGAGAAGGAATAAAGGTCCTGACCCTCAGGAAGTTGACATTTCAGTCTTAACTAGGTTGACTTTTCCTGCTCTGTTCCTATACTGTTGCTCTTTGCATCTGCCCTATTGCCTCCTGTCCACACTGATCCTGGCTGAGGCCCCTCGAACCTTCCCAGGGATGCCTGGGCTGAAGGCCCATCTACACCCCCTCGGCCTCCATAGCCGTGCTGGGTCTCTGTCTGTCTGGACCAACCCTTTCTAAGTACAGTAAAGAAAGCCATAGGATGGGAGACAAGAGACCCGAGTTAAATCCTGAACTAGCTGTATGACCTTAGACAAGTTCCTTTTCCTTTGGTTCTTAATTCCCTCATCCACAGCAGGAAGGGGTCAGACCAAATAGGCCCTTCCTGGCTTTCAGTCTATGTTTATGGCTCTATGACTACCCAGAGGGCCCTGAGAAAAGGCCTGCCCTTCTCCGGGCCCTAGGTTCCTGTACTTTCTAGTTCCCAGATTTGTACACTGGGATATGGGGAGCTCAGTTGGAGAATAAATGTTTTCTAGGGGAACCTTGTTGTAAGTAACTGAGACTATGTGTGAATACTCTTCATTCTCTCCCAACTCTTCCCAGAAGCCCTAGTTCTCCCCTTCCTAGCTGTGGGACTATCTACAAGTCACTTCTCCTGATAATCATCCAATCTGTAAAATGGGCTAATAAGGCTTGTGCTGCCTTCCTCTCATGGTTGTTGTGAAGAAAAGATTTGGTCATCCTAAAAGGGTTCGAGGCACAGAGAATATTGGATATTATTGCACTGGGTTCTTCCCCGCTGGCTTCACTGATCTGGCCCAAGGGCAGAGCTGGGAGGGCTCTTGGAATGGAGGAGGTTGGAGAACACATCGATTCTTTTCATTTTATAGAAAATCGAGCCCCTGATAAGAGGCGGGGGCCCTCCCAGATGCCAGATCCCATATCTATCTGTCTCATTTAACTTGATTCCTCAACAGGGATTGGAGCTCTCCTACGGGAAGGGCTCAGGGCTTCAGCCTTTCTGTGGCAGAGGGCACTGTGGGTGAAGGAATAAAGGCCTGGCAGGTCCCAGAGACAATAGGTTGCTCCTTGTCGCTCCCCCAGCTCCACCTCTCACCCCAGCCTCAGTTTGTTGGAAGGGAATAGTAGGCCCGGTTAGCTACCTGCTTTAGAAAGGCATGGGACCTTTGTGGGAAAGACGGGGCCGCTGCCTTCGGAACTTCCTCCTCCCGCCCTGCCAGGGTCCCCCGGTTCTCGCCACTTTGGGCTGCACCAGGGTCCGAATGTTTCCTTCCTCCAGCTCCTTCCTGTCCAACGCCTCCAGCAGGGGCCCTGGGAGGGAGAAAAAGGTTAGGAGATTACAGACCTGACAGCTGGGAAGGCTCAAATCAACTCATTTTACAGATGAGGAAACTGAGACTCAGAAAGGTGACGTGATTTCCCCAAGGTTACCTTTAGGATCTGAACCATTTAGTCCAACCCCTTTATTTTACAGAGGAGTTTCTTCCCTTCTTCCCGAGAGGGAGGGAGGAGTGAGTGGGGGTCCCAGGCCTGGACAAGGGCAGGGCCGTCTCGAGAGGAAGTGGCGCTGAATCGTGAGGAGCAAAGGGGCCCGAGGGAGGTTGGGGGTCCCTCTGGCATTTCCTTTCATGCTCCTTCCCCCGGGGGGTTGACCTCAGAAGGAAGGAAGAGGAGTGAGGTAAGTCCGGGGGTGAGGGGCAGCCCCCAGCCCGTCAATGGGATCTAAGAAGAGGCCCAACCCTTCCTCCCTAGAGAGGAAACTGCTTCTGATGGTTGGCTGGGAGCAATGGGGGTCCAGCGGGAAGGAGGGAGGCAGAGAGGATGAAGAGAGATGAGGGAGGCCGGGAGGAAACCGAGCGGCCCTTCGGCATGCTCCAGGAGGAAAGATGGAGCCCTTGAGTTTGGGCTCTGGGTTGGCAGTGGTCTTACAGCTGCCTGGGCAGGGGGCGAAGCCGGCAGGGGCCTCAGGTGGGAAAGTAGGGAAGTGATTCCAGTCCCAGGCGGGCCGCCCATGTGGAGGGGCCGATTCTTTGGAGGCCCACATTTCAGGACCAGGTTCTGCTGGAGCTTTGACCCCACGCTGACTCCTTACCCCCTACCCCCTGCCTTGATTTAGCCTTAGCTTCACTTACAGTCTCAATAGCAAAAAGCATTTATTAAGCTCCTACTTCTAGCAGAGGCTATGGAGCCCTTACCTCCCTCTTGGGCTCCAAGTAGAGCTCAGAATCTGGAATTAAAGGGTCTGGTTTCGAATCCTAAGTGGCCGACTCGGGGCGAGCCATGGCTAAAACGAAGGGATTGGAGAGGCCCGCTCGGAGAGCCCTTCCCGCTCCAAATCCACGGCTCCCGAGGACAGGGGCTGTGACTCCAGTCTCCTTCCTTCCCTCTTGACCCCCCAGCGGGTCCCAGGAGAGCTTCCTTCCCTCCCTCCCTCCCTTCTCTCCCCATCCTCTGCCCTATTTAAACAGCAGCCAAAAGGAGATGAGATCACTCCTGCTGAATCCAAAGGGAGGCCTCCGTGCTGGGGGCTGGGGCCATTATCTCCGCCCCCCACTTACTTAGTTTGTGGGATTGTGGAGTTGGGGTATAGGGGAACCCGAGAGTAGAAAAGGGGGCTTTACATTACAAGATAAAGAAACCAAGGGCCCCCAAAAGACGAAGGGATTTATCCAATGTAGTGAGTGGCAGAGCTGGAACTGAAACCCAGAACCTCTACCTCCAATCCAATTATTTTCCCTGTTGGTGTGGCATCATTTGGTGACTCAATTTCCCCCGTATATAACTGTTCCTACTGGGGAAGTGGGGGGGGGGAGAAGGGAGGGAAAAAATTAGAACACAGAGTTTTGTAGGGGTGAATGTTGAAAATTATCCATGTACAGGTTTTGAAAATAAAAAGCTTAAATTAAAAATACCAAAAAAAGGTAAAAAGAAGGGCCTATATCCCGTATGTAACAGTAGTCCTAGTGGGGAAACTGAGGCACCAAAAGATACCACCTGCAGAGAAATTAGAAAATACAGAAAGTATTACGCTACTGGATGAGGAGAGAAGATGAGCAGGAGCCTCGGGATTGGAATCAGGCTGGCTCTGAGCCCGAGCTCTGGTGCTTCCTGGTTGTGTAATCATGGGCAACTTTTCTGGCCTCAGTTGTGCCTTCCGGAAAATGGTGTGTTCCAGGGAGGGTAACTTGCAGATCCCGGGGGAACTCGAGTTGATGTTGATCTAAGTATATGCACAGTGAGCACGAAATAATATAACTGCTCATTGTAATTGTAACACCAGGACTGAGAGCCAGACAGGACCTTGGTGGGGGGTCGGGGGAGGGGGGCGTCTGGCTTTCTCGTTTTAGGAAGTCAAGGCAGAGTCGGGATTTGAACACAGGCCTTTAACTCCTAATCTAGCATCTTCTATTAGGCCACACTGTATCATGGCAGAAAAGCATCCTTCCCTCTGTGACTCTCCCCCTTCCCCATTACTGAACAAAACAGAAACCCCTCCCCCTCTGATCTTCAGTTTTCTCTGTCATGGCGGGGGGCAGAGTGGGGAGGGTATTGGACTAAAAATGAGCTCATCGCCTTGATTCCTTCCAACTCCAGCAGTTGATGATGCTAAGCCACTATCGCTCCTTCCCTAGCCTTCCCATCCCATGGCACTCGAAGGCCAGCCCAGGAGGAAGTAGCGATGAGTGGTTAGCAGCAGGAACATCTGTCCATCTATCTCTACGTTCCAGAGCAAGCTTCCAATCAGTCCATCGTCGGATAGTTATCGAGGGCACCTTGGGCCCAGGTGGAGTCAGTGGTCACTGGGGCCCTGTCCCTGCCATGCAGGTGCTCAGAGGCTAGCCAGTCCAAATCTCTTCATCTTTAACAAAAGAGGACCCATGATAGGTAAACGGCAATACAGCATGGGCAGCCTCTGGACTGCCTATCCAGCATTCTCCCTACTTCAGACTCAAGCTCAACTTCCACCACTAAGCCTCCTAGACGTGTGACCTTTACCCAGTCACCTGAGTGGATTGCCATGAGGATCCTATGAACTAATGCTAGAGCCACTCTAGAGAAATCTTTTCCCCACAGCTTCTATGCTCTCCCTAGAGCTCCAATTCCCTATCTTTCCCAGAATCCTCCCCGATTAGCTCACTATTTCCACACAGCCTCCCACCACTGCCCCTCCTGAGCTTTCCAATCATATCTCCTCCTCTTCTAAGGCTTGTCTCTCCCCTCCCACCCTTTCTCTGGCTCCCTCCTGATCATGTCTCACTCACTCCTTCCCCACAGTTTCCATGCGTTTACCAACATTGGGTAGAGCTGGCTATGGGTTCAATTGTCACACTGAGTCAGAGCTGGTAAGTGAGACTGCATGACCTCCTCTCCCCTAACCAGGTCCCCAAAGCTTTCTTGCTAAACCCTAACCCATGCCGGGTGACATTTTATCAATGACAAAGATGAAGGCAGAGTTAATCTGCAGATCCAAAGATGGGAAGGGGCAAAAGATGGTGATGGGGGCGCAAGACAGTCTAGAACTGACTAGTCAAGTCTGAGAAGGAGAAAATTATTGAGGCTGGATATAAAGTGCTGCCCTTGGGTCCAAAAACCCAACCTCCCAGGATGACGACCAGGCCGCGTTTCTCATGACAAAGTTCTGGGGAGATTGGCGCATTTGCAAGGGCAATCCGAGTCAAGATGGTGGTCTGACGAAGAAATGCTATTTAGGCAGCAATAAAAGAGGCGTGACATCTAAGCCAAGGAAGATGGCAGTCCTACCGTTCTCCACAGACGGTCAGACTCCATCTGGAATATGGTGTTCAGTTCTCGCACTAGATTTCAGAAAGGACACTGATAAGCTGGCTAGCATCCAGAACAGGCTGACCAGGAGCCCGAAGGACCTTCGTACTAGATAGCAAGGTAAGTAGTTCAGCAAACACTTGGTGCGTACCTGTTGTGTCCAGGCACAGTGCTAAGCACCAAGGCTACAAAGAAAGGCACAGCAGTCCTTACTTTCAACGAGTCGGTCTAAAGGGGAAAACAACATATGGACAACCATGCTAAATAGAACCCAGGAGGGTCTCAGAAAGCCTCCACAATTGCTCAGAGTCACACAGGTTATCATACCCAATGCTCCATGAGCCCTTTTCACAAAGATACTGGAGTGGCTTGCCATTTCCTTCTCCAGCTCATTTTACAGATGAGGAAACTGAGGCAAACAGGGTGAAGTGACTTGGCCAGAGTCATACAGCAATTAAGCATCCGAGGCTAGATTTTAATTCAGGTTTTCCCGAGGCCGGGCCTGGTGCTCTGTCCATTGTGCAACCTGCTATGTACAGGACAAACAAGAGCTAATCCAGAGAAGGAAGCATTAAGGGGGACAGAACAAACTTCTAGTAACCGGTAGGATTTGAACTGGACTTAAAGGAAACCAAGGAAGGTGGGAGGGAGAGATGAGGAGGGAGAGAATTCCAGGCTCGAGGGACGGCCAATCCAAACACCTAGGGAGGGGGGGAGATGCGCTGTCCTGTGTGTGAAGTACAGAAAAGAGGTCAGCATAGCTGGATTGTAGGGTGCAGGAAAGAGAATAACTATACGAAGGCCGGAAAGGTTGAAAGGGACCAGGTCATGAAAGGCTTTAAAAACCAGATGGAAGATTTCATATTTGATCCCACAGGTAATAGGGAGCCACGGGAATTTACTGGAGAGTGGGATTGACATAGTCAGACTTGAGCATTAGAAAGCTCACTTTGATATCGGTGTGAAAGATGGACTGCATTGAAGAGAGACTTGAGATAAGGAGACTCTAACCAGAAGGCTGTTTCAAAATGAACAGATGTGGGGTGATAAGGGCCTGGACTGGGATGGTAGCAGAGTCAGAGGAGACAGGGGACTATGGAGGAGATGACGTGACGGTAGAAACAGCAGACCTTGGCAACTGAGGTGAGAGAGAATGTCGCCATGACATTGCGGTCGTAAGCCCAGTTGACCAGAAGAATAGGGATCCCCTTGGCGATAATAGGAAAGTTAGGATGGGGGAAAGTTACTAAAATTCAGTTTGGGAAATCCCAAGTTTACAATGTCTATGGGGTGTCCGGATTGAGGTGTTCAATAGGCAGTTGGAGATGTGAAAATGGAGGTCGGCAAAGAGGCCGCACAATGAGATAGGAGAACGATCGGCACGGAAATGCTGCCTGAAGCCCTGGAAGCCGAGGACACTACCGAGGGACTCGGGATAGGACGAGACGGGGGCCAGAAGGGAGAGAGCCAAAGGAGTGGGTGAAGATCCAGCAAAGAAGGAAAACCAGCAGAGAGGATGGAGCATCAAGCACAGGAGGCCCATTGCCAATAACTCGACGACAGTGAGGCGAAGGAAGTAGGAACGTGTGGCCTGGGGAAGCCTTGGGAGGAAATGGAGAGCTCTCTTCAAATATCTGAAAGGTCACACTCCCTGAAAGAGAGATCAGACGGGCTCTGCTCGGCCCCAGGGGACGGAGCTGTACCCAGCGTTTGCCAGTGGCGAAGGCAGATTTCTACTACACTTAAAGAGGTTCTTAAGACCCAGAAGCATCTCACAAAGGAAGAGGTCTCCTGAGGAGGAAGAGGAGGAGGAAGGAGAGGGAGGGGGAGGAGGGAATATGCGGCAGAGGTTCACATTGGAGGTGCAGGGGCTTCCTTTTCAGGGAGAGTTGGGCTAGATTAGCCTCTAGGGTCCCTATCCAAGGGCATCTCCTGTTCTAATGAGTCCAGTGTTTCTGTCGAAAGGGGATAAGGAAGGCAGTTCTGCTTTGGGTTACGCCCATGGGGAAGGTGAGCGAGCACCATTCTCTGCCATTGTCGAGTCACACCCTCTCGGCCCTGGGAGCCCCAGTTTCCCGTGGGGCTCCCAGCCCCTAGCTCGCCTATTTCACGGGATGGAACATGGACTAAAGCATCCAAATGGGAGGGCTTAGTGGTCCCAGTCCCCACCCCATCCTCGTAGACCTCGCTGTCCCTCCCCAAAAGCCGGTCAAGCTGTTCTCTACTTTCTAAATGCTCAAGCTGAGAGTTCCCTGGTGCGTGGACTCCGCAGGGACCCGGGGGTGGCCGTCGTTAGGAATCTGGATTGGAAAGCTCCTGCGTCCAGCTGCCTGGAAGATAATCCATAAAGAAGTGGTTCCCCCCTACACCCCCGCTTTCCCCATCGTGAGAATCCAGAGTAGGGCTGCCTCTCTCAGCCCCTTGCACGAAATCCAGCTCGTTAGAGCAAGCACAGGGGGTGGGGAGCCCCTGGGTAGAGAGCCGGACATGGGCCACCCCTCCACGAAGCTGACTCAGAGGGAGTGGAGGCTGGCTCCCAGCCTGGAACAGGGAGACCTCCAGCCCAAGGCAGGCAGGAGAGCCCTGTGCCATCAAGGAAGGGCTCGGTGCCCCCAGCCTCTCCCCTCATCCTTCCAGAGCCAATAAGCTCTTCTGGTGAACCACAAACCAGCCCTAATAACAGCAACCTCTTCTCCCCTGAAATTCGATCTATTAAAATCTGTCATTCGATTCCAACCCTGCTAGTTATTGGCTCCCGGCCCTCAGGTCATTCTCTGCTGTATCTCAAAGGCTTTAAAACACAGATCAACAGCAGGCATTTATTAAGCACCTACTGTATGCCAGGCACTGAACTACACTTGGGCTGTGGATCCAAGGAAGGGCAAAAAAAAGGCTCCCCGACCTCAAAGGACACCCATTCGAACGAGGGAGACAACGTGTGCAAAATGGTGCCTGAAAATGTGACTGTGCCCGTAAGCACCCTGAGGGCAGGAACCGGTCCCCAGCACCCAGCACGGTTCCGGGCACACAGTAGGAACTCGACCGACACTTACAGACCGATTGACCAGAACTCTTTATGGTAAATAACGATCAGAACTAACAACAATCACAGCTCCCACTTTTCCCAACACTGTAAAACTGACAGTCCCTTCAGACGATCCTCAGGAGAAAGCGACACGGGGCTTAGCATCCCTACTTGAGAAGAAGCCATGGTTTAGGGAGGGAAGCAATTTGGCTCAAAGTCTCAGTGTGGGACATCCGTCAAGGGCTTGGGGTGGAATCCCAGCCTTGCCGTGTACAAGCCACTGCGAGGTCCCTTCCGGCTCTAGATCTCAGAGCCTGTGATGATTTCCTCAGGTCCTTCCTAGCTCTCAATCCCACGGTCAGGCGACCTGTAGCCCCTTCTTGCTCTAATATTCCATGATTTTTTATCTCTTTGACTGTATGACCTTGAGTCAGTCCCCACTCTGAGCCTCAGTTCCCACCTCAGTAAAATGATGGAGTTGACCTTGGGAGGGGGCTGCCACTCGAGTTGAGCGTGGTGTTGAAGGGCACTTACGAGTCCTCCAGTAAAAACTAAAGCTTGGGATAGGGGCAGCCGAAGTCTGGGCCCAAGCACCTAAGAGGGCTCCCTCCAGGGTGGGCTACCCGGGCTTCCGCACTCCAAGTCAGGCTGATGTAGCCACTGCTTAGCGCTGCCCTCTCTACATGATCTCCCAGATTTCTCTCTGGGCCGCTGGGCTCTCCTGGGTCAGCCTGTCAATGTTCTCCAAACCCAGGGATAAGTTTTGATCATTTTTAGTCACGCCCGACTCCTCATGACCCCAAGTGGGTTTTCTTGGCAAAGACACGGGAGTGGTTTGCCATTTCCTTCTCCGGCTCGTTTTCCAGATGAGGAAACTGAGGCAGACAGGGTAAAATGACTTGCTCAGGGTCACACAGCTAGTAAGTATCTGAGTCCAGCTTTGAACTCAGGAGGATAAAACTTCCTGATAGCGCCACCTAGCTGCCCTGATGTTCAGGCACAGCCACGAAAAACTTGTCTCCAGTGGCTGCAGCCGTCCCTGTGTCTCTGTTGGAAAGGGGTGTGGAGAGAATGGGAGGGCTATCCGACTCCAGCCGACAAGTCTGGGCTGATGCTTCATCTTTTAATCCCAGAGTGACCTCACCCCTTGCTCTCCAAGCCTGTGGTGCCCTTGTCCACTCGCTCTGCTCATTTGGACCTTCTCGGGGCTCTCCCACTGGATGACTAAGTCCATCCCCCCTATGTAGAACTCAGTTTCCCCATCAGTAAAATACGATTATAGCAGGTAGTTTTTAAGGGCCCTTCCAGCTCGGGGGGAGAGAGAGAGCCTGAGAGAATGGATACAGATCTAGATTTAGAGTCAAGAAGATCTAAGTTGGGACCTCTGCCATGTAGCCATGTGACTGAGCAAGTCACAACCTCTCTGGGCCTCAGTTTCCCCCTGAAGTCTCATCCAACATAAATCTAGAATCCTGTATTCTCTTGTCTTAAACTCTGACCTCTAACCTCCCAGGGCTGCCCTTCTAAGGTTACAGGACTGTCCCTGTGGTCTTTTTTATATTCTAAGTCCCTTCTGGCTTAATAATGGAGAGCGCTGGACTAGAGTACATATTCTACCTTTCATACTTACTAGCTGGGTGACCAAGGGACAAATCCATTAACTTCTTTGGGCCTCAGTTTCCTCTTCTGTAAAATGGGGATAAGACTACTGCTCACAACAACCCCCAGGGTTTTGTGAAAGACGAAGAAGAGACTGGAGGAGAGAGTGTCTACTAAGTCTTAAAGTGCTAGAGAATAATAATAGCTTCAAGTTAGACATAGGGTTTATAAGGCATTTATCTCCATTTTTCCACTTGATTCCCCATCTCATCTCAGGTCCCTGGAGCACTGGAGGACCTGTGTTCAAATCCCACCATTGGAGACACATTGTCTTGTGGCCTCGGACCTCAGTTTCCTCCTCTGTAAAAAGTGACCTCTTAACCAGAGGGCCTCTGAGGACCCTGGAGATTGAGGGTTCTACATATCATCTTGGATGAGTCATTGTAGCTCTCTGACCTTCCGATTGTTACAGTCACCTGGTGACACAGGTATTGCTATGAGCCCCATTTTAAGGATGAAAAACTCAAAGGTCAGAGAGGTTGACTTATGGGTCACAGGGCATTAGTCCAAGTTGGGACTGCAGCCCGGGGCGTCCTGCCTCTGAGTCAGGCTGAGCTAGATGCCGCTCGGTGATTTCTCCTTCCAGTTCTGATCCCAGCTGTGCTCTAGCCTGCTGTCCGCCTGCCCCATGGGCAGCCCTCCTCCCCTAGAGCTCGAAAGCAGGCGGCAGGGAAGGAAGCTCATTTCTTGGAACTATTTCCAGGCCAGTGGCCCTGCCCTCACTCCGGGGCGGCCTTTTCTGGCTCGGGGACACCCTCTCTATGATTTGTCCTTTGCCTCAGAGAGCCCTTGCTCAGGTTACGGATTACATGGCTGTGGAGCGTCTGGGGACGGGGTGGGCCTGTCTCCACTGCCCCCGGCCCGGGGCGGGCAGCACCCTGTTCCCGCAGCCCCCGCCACCCAGATGGCCAAAACCTTCGAGCTCGCAAGAGGCCGAGGTAGTCCAGCCCAGGACCGAGGGCCTGTCCCCAGGGTCTCAGCCCCAGAATAGCAAAGGGTAAACCAGGTCACAAGCACAGGGAGACACATTCCATGTAAGAACAGAGCCTGGAGAAAGGCGTGTGGAGTTTCAGCCCTGGAGCAGCAAGGACAGCGAGGGATGGGGAGGAGAGACTGAAGGCAAGAGGTGGCCCTGGGAGACCCTGGGAGGAGGAACCGGCCCTGCCGGTTGGCCCTTAAAGAGAGAGAGAGAGAGAGGGGAAAGGGGAAGAAGGGAAGGGTGAGACCTGTTGGCCAGAGATGCCGGCCCTCCTCGGCTATGGGGCGAGTCCTAGGCTCGAGCCTTTGGGATTTAAAGCTGGAAGGGCTGCTCAAGACCCCCTTCGCTTTGCAGAGAGGGGAACTGAGGCCCAGAGAAAGAGAACTCCCAGGAAACAGAGGCCCGATTCTAGGGGAGCTCTTAGGCAGACTGTACACAGGTGATACTGGAGTGGGGGAGCTGCAAGGACAGAGCAAGGGGGCTCACAAGGATTGGGGGGCAGGGTTGGGATTCCTGAAGACCGGCAGTCATCTCTGACTCTACTTGGCACCTATGGCTTGAGACGGACGCGCGTCCCGTCTGCTAGTATGGCTCACGGGTGATCTTAGCCGGCCCCCAACCCCGCTCCCACGCCATCAGCCAGAAGCTGCTGAGTTCTCATCTCGGAAGCGATCTCTTTCCCAGCTGTGTGACCTCGGGGACGCGGGAAGAATCGCCTCCTCAAGTCTCGGTTTCTCCATTTGAAAAATGAGACTAAACATTGTTGTTCCACAGAGTTACAAAGAAAACACTCCACCTCAGGGCACTAGAAAAAGGGGACTTAGAACCATCTCACTTTCCTCATCCGTTAAATGGGATAACAACATCTGCCCAACCTATTTTCTCCCGGCACTCTTGCAAGGATGAAGTAAAATAACTTAGCAAAGGCTTAGTTAAAGTAAACTGTGAAGATTTCAAAGATCTCGGGGGTCACTAGTCCAACCGAGTCACTTTCCGGATGAGGGAAGGGAGACCTGAATGAGGAAAAGGACCCGCTTAAGGTCATCCAGGCAGCTGGTTAGAAATGCCTTATAAATGGCAGCTTCACTGTCACCCCTGCCATCTTCCTTCCTTTCTCTGACCTCCAGATCAGAAGCACCTGACCTCCCGTCTCCCAGTGAGATAATAAGTTGTTTGAAGGTCTGGCGACTGACACTCACATCCCTCACATCCCAAACTGCACCTCCATCCCGACACGAGAGAGGGGCCTTTGGGATTAAAGTGGTGAGGGGGCAGAAGCGCAGGCCCCCCCCCCGGTTGTTGGGAGGTGGACGCCCCCCTGGTCAGATCAGGGCCCTCCTTCCTGCTATGAGGCGGGCTGCTGGGCTCTAGGAAGGGAAAAGTCTGGACAGCTCCCTAGAGGCTGAGGCTGAAGGGAAATTCCCTGAGTCCTCTTTCCCATCCAGGGCAAGGGAGAAGATGGGACAGGCTAGGAGATGAAGAAGGTGAGAAAATGAGGTCCTTCTCACAGGACTGAGCCCCGCCATTGGACAGAAATGGAAGTTTGTAGAGCAGGGCCCTGTCCAAGGTCACACAGATTAGGATGTGGAACCCAGGTGCTCCTGCTGACTCCAAATGCACTACTTTTCCCATGGGCAGAAAGGTGTCCTTCCCTCCCCGGTTAATATGGAAGTCACCTGGAGCTCTTCCCCTACCCCAGGCCCCCAGTCCTGTGCCCCCCAGATTCACTCAGCCTTAGCTTCTGCCCCTTTGTTGGGAGCTGGGCCTGGAGCAGGGGAGGGAGGCCTGGCAGATATGCCCCTCAGCGAGGAGCCCGGTGGGTCTCGGGAACCGGGCCAGCTCGAGATGGAAGCTGGCAAGGGCGGGGGAAGTCAACGACGGGCAGAGGCCGGCCGGCCTTGGTGGCGGCCGGTGGGTGAGTGACGAGTGGGCGGGCAGTTGCCAGAGCCCGGGGTATACTGGGAGGCAGGACAAAGGGGTTTCTCTTCTTTGTGCCACGGCTGGGCAAGACCTGTGCCCACTCAGGGCAGTGTAACTTCCTCTCTGCATACCTACCACCTCTTCCCCCAGGGAAAAAGTTCCCGGATTTCATCTTCGCTACAGCTTGGTGCTAAGATAAGAAATGCCCGTGCCCAGGGGCAAAAGAGAAGAAAGAGGGACGGGGACATAAATCAGGAGACCATTGGACTGGCAGTCCCGATCAGGGGACTCTGAACCAAAAGCACCCAGGGACTTTCCCCATCATCCAGTTCAACCCATTCATTTTATAGATGAGAAAACTGAGACCCAGAAAGTTCAGTCGACTGGGGGAGAACCGGGAGTTGGGAAGCAGCAGAGTCAGAACTCAGGAGACCTGGCTCAAATCCCAAATCTACCACTTGACTGCCACGGGACTATGGGCAACTCATCTGGTCTCCCGGAGCCTCAGTTTCCTCATCTGTAAAATTGGAGGGGCCAGGCTGGGAAAGAAGGGAGGACTGGACTAAGGACTCTTGAGGTGACCCAGTCCAACCTCCGTGTCACAGAGGAAGAAACCCAAGTCAGAGAAGTCCGGGTGGGAGGGCGCGGAGCTCGGACCACCCAACGCTTGGCCGTGGCCCCGGGTGACCTCCAGAGAGCCCTGACTCAGTGTCTGCTCCTGAGGCGGCAGCTCCCGAGGATGAAAGGAGGCCCAGAAAGCCCGGGAATCTCCAGGCCTTTATCACCGAGCTCTGGACTGGGTCCAGCCCGCAGGAGTGGGGGGGAGAGGAGGGGTGACGCTTTTTCTCCCCAAGGGTCAACTGAGCAACAGCTGGGCTCCCTCCCCTCGGGCCAGGCCTATGCAACAAGTGTCACGTCTGCACGCTGGCACATCTTCCACCTTCTGGGGCTGGGGGGGGGGGGGGGGCGGTGCGCGGCTCCCTGGAATCTTCCTGCCCCGGCTAGCCCGATCCTCCCCCCACCTACCGCCGGGGCACTTTGTGCCCTCAGAGCCGGGCTCAGCCCCCACCCCCACCCCGGGGGCCTCCTGTCAATCACCTCCCGGCGCGTGGCTCAACTCCCGGAGGGGGACGGGGGGAGCAAAGGGGGGGGGGGCTCAGAGCTCGTCTGTGGGAGCGAGCCGGGCGCGGACCCCTCCCGCCTCCCCTGCCGGCACTCACCTCCGCAAACCAAAGTCAAGGAGAGCCAGAGAAGCAGGAGCGCCTGCAAGCACAGGCGCCACTTCATGCTTCAGCCGGGCCGGGCCGCTGGCCGCGCTCAGGGGGGCGGGGAGGGCGCGGGGGAGGGGGAGCGGGAGCTAGCGGCCGGCGCGTGAAGGGGGCGTGGGCCGGAATTGCCTGCGTCCCGCGTCCAGCCGGCAGCGGCCGCGCGTGCAGAGGGAGCGGCGCGGAGCCCGGCGGTGCCGAGGGAGCGGTGCGGAGCCTGGCCGCGGAGGGAGCGGTGCGGAGCGCAGTGAGCCCGCCAGCCGGGGCCCCGCGGCAGGCTGCCACCGCTAGCTCGCTGCGTGCCTCCGGTCCCCTGCGGCGGCGGCTGCCGGGCTAGCGAAGGCTGGCGGTCTCGCGCTCGGGGGCAGCCGGCCGCCTGGGCTCGCCTCGCCACAATGCTGGCCCGATCACTCCCCGGGCTGCATTTTGTAGCCGAGCCGGGGCTGCCTTGGCGGCGAGCCCGCCCGGTCATGTGGTCATCTGCGGGGGTTGGAGGGAAGGGGGGAGAGGGCCTCCCTCCCCGCCCCGCCCCCCCACACTCCGGGCACCGAGAGGGGGCGACCCACAACAAAGGCGGCCCCGGCTCCGCCCCCACCCCCCAGCCCCACTCTCCCAGGACAATGCCCGCCTGGCCCTAGGCCAAGGCTAGTGGGTTTCCAGAGACCTGGAGGATTTCAAACGCAGGAAGCATGGGGGGGGAGGGGGGAGTCTTAACCCTTTCTCACCTCGTTTCCTCAGCAGCTGTCAGGAAACCTAGGGAAGGAGAGAAGTCAGCCCAGATTGTCTCCCCCCGCCCCCCCCCACTCTCTCAGCTCCAGTGGCCAGCCCCCAACCCGGAAAGGCCCGTTGGAGACAGTTACAGGGCTGCTCATTGCCCCTCACATCTGGAGCCGGATTCGGGGCTCGCAACCCGCCTAATCCTCAAGGCCTTCGCTCTCCCCTCACCCCTAAAAACCTTAGAGTCAGCCTTAGGACAATGAACAGAGCAGCAGGCTCTGCAGCGAGGGT
This sequence comes from Sminthopsis crassicaudata, assembly GCF_048593235.1. NCBI lineage: Eukaryota > Metazoa > Chordata > Mammalia > Dasyuromorphia > Dasyuridae > Sminthopsis > Sminthopsis crassicaudata. Next base: position 51,527,018 of record NC_133623.1, on the reverse strand, counting down.
TGGGAAGCTTGCTTGTTTAATACCTGTGTGGCATCGGAGTTGCCCTCCCTGAGCCTCAGTTTCCCCCTCTGCAAAATGAAATGGTATCACTGGGTGGCCTCCGAGGTCCCTTCAGGCTCTAGATGCTGTGACTCCTCTCCCAATGGGAAGGGGCATTTGAGGGCCCATGTTGGTCTCCCTTATGCAGCCACCCTGGGCCTAGAAGACTCTTTCTCCTCCCCCCCCTTCCTTTCTCCCAAAGATCCCTACATCTTCTCCGCAGCTCTCCCCATCAGGACAACAAACCCCTTGACTTTCCTATACAGGTGGGACTGGCTATGGGAGAGATTCCCTCCAAGCCTGAAATGCCCTGGTTCTGCCACAGACAGTCCTCATTGGAACCTGCAGCTCCTTGGCCATTCCCTTGGCTTTCCCCCATAGTTCTATGCGCAGGCTACCTGTTTGCCTGTTCAATTCGTACCCACCTTTGGACCAGAGGACCGTGGGAGATTCTGCCAGTTGTTCCTACGGAGCATATGGGATCATAAACTCAGAGGTCAAGTAGCAAAGGGTAGCTCACCTATCTCTTGCCTAAAGCCCAAGGTCATTCCTTCAGTGAGTAGCAGAGAGTAAGTCTCCTTAGCCCCAAGCCAATGCCCGGCATGTCATCCCAAGCTGACCCTGGGAGCGCCATGAAAAGGGCAGAGGAAAGGGGAGAGCTGGATTTGCTCCCCAGGCCGGGAGCTCTCTGGGAAAAGGGCCGTGTCTTTTCTATTAGATGGGAGCAGGTCTGGGCACAGTCTTACTTCCTGCTCGGGACCTTGGCATGGTACCCAGTATAAGTTTCAGCACCTAGGTGGCAGTCATAGCATATTGAAAATCGACCTTCGCTCTGGCAAACTCTGTACAGGAAGGGCCTGATGTGCCCGAAGGACTCACTGGGGGCTGAGGAAAAGCTTTTAAAATTGCTCAAACTCTCAAAAAACGGGCAAGCCTTCAGGGCCCAGAGGAAGAGTAGTTCTCAGGGCCCCGCTTTAAGGAGGACTTGGACAAAAACTTGAGACCCCCAGAGGAGGGAGACCAGGATGCTTACCATGGACACCCCACTATATCTGAGAATCCATTAAAAGAGCTGGGAATCTTTAGCAAGAAGACTGAGAGGAGACGGATCCGGAGGGGGCGGTGAAGAGAGTACACTGGGATTTAGGGGACTGAGAATTTGAATCCCAGACCTGCCAGTGACCTTGTGACTGACCTTCAGCAAACCTCTTCGTGCCTCTTTTCCTCCTCTGTAAAATAAGGGGATTGGATTAGGGGGATGAACACTGAATTCCAAGTTAGAAGCCAAGGGTTCAAATCCTACTTCTCATGCTTACTACTCATGAGACCGTGGGAAGTCAGTTAGCTACAGCAGAAGCCTCAGTTTCCTCCTCTGCAAAACAAAGAAGCTGGACTGGATGGCCCCGATATCTCTTCCAGCTCTAAGATCTGGATGGTAGCTCCCAGCATTCGCCTCCTGGGCTCCTAAGCTTACATGACTGCCCAGGTCCTTCTCAGTCCCAAACCTATGATCCAATGACATCATCTGGAAAATGCCCTCTGCACCCAGGGAGAGAACTATGGACACTGAATGTGGATCCCATAGTCTCTTCATCTTTTTATTTATTTGTTTGCTCTTTCTTTTTCCTGGTTTTTTTCCCCTTTTGGTCTGATTTTTCTTGTACAACAAGACAAATATTCTTTAAAGTATTGTATATGCTTAAACCATATCGGAAAATATTCTTTAAAGTATTGTATATGCTTAAACCATATCGGATTGCTTGCTGTCTTGGGGAGGAGGGAGGGAAGGGAGGGAAAGAGAAAAGATCTGGAGTGCAAAATCTTCCAAAACCAAATGTTGAAAACTATCTTTACGTGTATTGGGGCAAATAAAATTCTCTTGAGAAAAAAAAACAGCGTCATCAGAGTCTTCGAACATCTGGAGGGCCAATACGTAGAAGAGGGAGTAGATTTCTCCTGTTTGGTTCTGGGGGAATAGCACTGGAAACAACGGGTGGGAGTTGAGGAGACACATGTAGGCTTGATGGAAGAAAGACCTTCCTGGCAGAGATCTGTTCTGCAGTGGAATGAGCTTTGCTTGGAGGTTGTGTTTGTTTCATCCCTCTAGGGGTCAGGGCTCTCCACGGAGAGACTGGGGGATTGCATGCTAGGGAAGCCTGTTCATGAGCTAGACCACAAGATCCCCAAGATCTCTTCCAAGTCTGAGGTTCTGTGATTGCATAGGCCTATTCCCCATCACGATGTCCACATGGTCACGGGACACAGAAAACTTTGCCAGCAGAGATCAAAAACTGACAGATGCTACCAATCTGGGAAGACTTAGAGCATGGGTCCAGAGACAGGCCTGATCAGCAGGGGAGACATGATCTACGATTGATAAGAGTTCAAAGGTCACAGTTCAATCTGTGGGGGGATGAGGCCTCAGATTGTACAGGCTCACAAAATTTTGAGAAAATGGGAACTGCAAAGAGATCTGAAGCCCATAGACAGCTAGATGGAACCTAAGAGGCCTTTTAGTCAACTGCCTTTAACAGATGGGGAGAACTGAAGTCTGGATTTGGGGGAAATGACTTATCCCCAGACACACAGTTACTCTCATAACTGGTTTTAGAAGCAGAGCTTCTGATATTAAATGAAGGTCTCTTCATTCCCAAACAATGATACCTCTTTCCTTTCTCTAATCCTATTTCCTCAATTATAAAATAGAGATAAAATTGGCAGAAGACTGGTTGCCTCATAGAGCGATGGAAAGAGTTCTAGATTTGAAGTCAAAGAGCTTGGGTTTGCCAAGCTCGGCCATTTAAAAGAGTTCATTTTGTTTTTGATTAAATCTTCTCCGATTCCACCATCTTAATGCTTTCGGTTCCCCTCTCCCCTCTCCTCGGCCTATCATTTACCCAGTTGAGTTTAAGGTATATCCACATCATTCTTTCCATGTGTGTGGGTGCATCCAATCTACATTTGACCTATTGTGCCCATTCTTGTGGTCTGGTAACGCTGCAGTGGATAAGGAGCCGGGTTTGGAGTCAGAAGATTCCTCTTCCCAAGTTCAAATCTGGCCTCAGTCACTTACTAGCTGTATGAACCCAGACAAGTCACTTCACCCTGTGTGCCTCAGTTTCCCCATCTGTAAAATCAGCTGGAGAAGCAGATGATACATCATGGGATTCCAAATCAGAGAGTCAAAGGTTCAAATCCTACTTCTCATGCTTACTACTCACGAGACTGTGGGAAGTCAGTTCATCAGCAGAAGTCTCAGTTTCCTCCTCTGTAAAATAAGAGACTGGACTGGCTGGCCCTAAGGTCCCTTCCAGCTCTGAGATCTGGATGGTAGCTCCCAGCAGCAGCATTGTGGGCTCCTAAGCCTCCATGCATGCCCAGGTCCTTCTTAGTTCTAATTGTACTGCTTATTAGTTGTATCAGTGAGTCAAGCCAAGGTCTACAAATACAAAACCTAACTAGTGCTGCAGTGGATAGGTCCTTGGGCCTAAAATCAGGAGCATCTGGGTTCAAATCCAGCCTCAGACCCTTATTAGCTGTGAGGCCCTGGGCAAATAACTGCGTCCTATTTGCCTCAGTTTCCTCATCTGTAAAAAGAGGTGGAGAAGACTGGAACAACAACACTACTCAAAGACAGAGAGAAAGAGAGAGATAGAGAGAGACAGACAGAGAGAGAGAGAGACAGACAGACAGACAGACAGAGAGAGAGACAGAGAGAGAGACAGTGAGAGAGAGAGACAGACAGACAGACAGACAGACAGAGAGAGAGAGAGAGAGACAGAGAGAGACAGAGACAGAGAGAGAGAGAGAGAGAGAGAGAGAGAGAGAGAGAGACAGAGAGAGAGAGAGAGAGAGAGAGAGAGAGAGAGAGAGAGAGAGAGAGGAGAGAGACAGAGAGAGAGAGAGACAGAGACATAGAGAGACAGAGAGACAGACAGAGAGAGAGAGAGAGAGAGAGAGAGAGAGAGACAGAGACAGAGAGAGACAGAGAGAGAGAGAGAGACAGAGACAGAGAGAGAGAGAGAGACAGAGACAGAGACAGAGAGAGAGACAGAGAGAGAGAGAGAGAGAGAGAGAGAGGAGAGAAAGACAGAGGCATACAGAGAGAGAGAGACAGAGTGAGAGAGACAGAGAGAGAGAGAGAGAGAGAGAGACAGAGAGAGAGAGAGAGAGAGAGAGAGAGAGAGAGAGAGAGAGAGAGAGAGAGAGAGAGAGAGAGAGAGAGAGAGAGAGAGAGAGAGAGAGAGAGAGAGAGAGAGAGAGAGAGAGAGAGAGAGAGAGAGAGAGAGAGAGAGAGAGAGAGAGAGAGAGAGAGAGAGAGAGAGAGAGAGAGAGAGAGAGAGAGAGAGAGAGAGAGAGAGAGAGAGAGAGAGAGAGAGAGAGAGAGAGAGAGAGAGAGAGAGAGAGAGAGAGAGAGAGAGAGAGAGAGAGAGAGAGAGAGAGAGAGAGAGAGAGAGAGAGAGAGAGAGAGAGAGAGAGAGAGAGAGAGAGAGAGAGAGAGAGAGAGAGAGAGAGAGAGAGAGAGAGGGAGAGAGGAGGGGGATTTAGGGGGAGACAATCTTAGGTAAATATAAAATACACATACACATGGCTGTACAAATCAGCAATTTCCTTAACTATAAAATGTGGATAAAAGCCTGATAACTCCCTGCCTTGCAGGGTTAGTACATAACCTGTCACTCGTTGAGGACTTCGGTCCCTATTAAGGAACAACAGTGCTCCTGAATTTCTCTGTCACAGCAGCCCATGTATTAATAGGGTCCCTCCAGCAGTGGGGACGGACTTCGTGGAGCCATCCGCCCATCCCCAACAGCAGACATTTGCAAAAGGAGTAGAGCGGGGCCAGCTATTCTAGGGCCTGGGGCCAATAGCCCAGAAAGAGGCCCTGAAACCAGCTTTTGGAGCACAGGGAACAGATCTCAGGACTGGGACCCAAACTAGGGGGAACGGAAGCTTGGAAACCCAGTCGTGTTCACCTGCGGAAGGATTACAGAGGCAGCCATTGTCTTCTGAATTTCCACACCCAGGTGAAAGTCCCCTCCTCACCCTAGTTACCTCCAGTAGCTTGTGTCAAAGTTGAGCTGTTCAAGTTCTGCCTGCATTGGGGCAAAAAGGCCTGGAACTAAGAGGGAGGGGCTCAAGGACCCGTATGAAGATGTATCTCTTGTCGTGAATTTTGTAATGATACCAGTGATATGAATAAGAAGACTCCTCCCTTGGACTTATGTATGATGGGCGTATCAGTAATCCTGACTGTTATGATTGCATTGTATTATGATCTTTACTCTACTATGAATATTATTATGAAGATCAGACCCATGACCTTGACCTCATTTGAAACTATGTTCTAGCCAGTCAGATCCCAGGGAGAAATACTGGGTTAAATACTGACAGCTGATGCTTTACAATTCACTAAACATTTTGGGCAGCCCTGTGAGGACCTCAGTTTTGTTAGGTTTAAATAAAAAGGAAAAATAAATTAGAAATTTTAAAAAGGAAGTGGATCAGCTGAAGGGAGGAAGAGGAAGAGAAGATGAAGGAATCCTGATTCTTTTCATCAGGGATTTTGTAATCTTTCGATGGCCCCTGAGGAGCTTTCCAACCCTGTGAGATTCCGTGATTCCTCAGCCAAATGTCACTGAGGGAGCTGATGGGAACTTTCCAGGATCTGCGTTCAAACCTCACTGTCTGATGCTACCTTTATTTAATTACAAAGTTGAAGAAGCCCTGCACTTTCGAAGTGTGGCGCAGTGGATAGAGCACCAGCCTTGGATTCAGGAGAACCCAAGTTCAAATCTGGTCTCAGACACTTAACACTTCCTGGCTGTGTGACCCTGGGCAAGTCATTTAACCCCAGCCTCAAAAAAAAAAAAAAAAAAAAAAAAAGGGGTCAGTTACATAGTTAATATCAACTCACTTCCGCGTTCTTTCCGGAATCTCTTTCATCAGACCTAAACCTGTGTGCAATCTCCCCTCGCTTTGCTCCTCATTCTATCCTCGGGAGCCACGAACATCCGGGTCCCCCTTCTCCCACACCAACGGAGTGGTGACCTCCCCCCCCCCCAAGTCTTCCTCTCCCAGCTAAACTTCTCGAGTGCCTTCCAGCGGGCTTCGCAAACCCAGCCCGGGTTAAGAGGGCGCTCCAACTAGAGCCGTGGAGGCTGGGACCAGCAGGCCGCGGGGTGAGGACACCGGCCAAATCGCTTAATCCTTCGGAGCCGCGGCTCCCTGGGGAGACGCTAAATTATCGGCGAGCTGCGATCTGCCCGGGAAGGGCTTCGGGAGCACTGCTCCCAGCTCATTTTTTGCTTGAGGAGTTTTAATCAGAGCCCGGGATACACAAACCGCTCGGAACCGCCGGCGCGGATCCGAGGTCCGCACTCCTCTCCCAGGCAGGCGCGCACGTGGCAGGGAAGGGAACGCCTGTCAAACGGAGATAATGGCGCGCGCCCCCGCCTCCCCGCCCCCGCCCGCAAAGGGCCGCCGGCCTGCTCCCCCCCTTCTTTACCGAGGCGGGGGCCTGCGGCTGGGGGAGTGCGGAGACTTCTGGGAACGCGCTCTTCTCCTTTTGCATCTGTGGGACGGGGATTGCTCCGGGCCCGTGGGGAGGGAGGAGGGACGCCAGAAATCACGCAACAGTAAAACAAAGGGGCTCACTGAAAGTCAGGCTTGGGAAAAGGAGGAGGAGGAGGAGGAGGAGGAGGAGGAGGGGGAGGAAGGGGAGGGGGAGGGGGAGGGGGAGGAGGAGAAGAGGAAGGGAAGAAAAAGAGGAAGAGAAGAAGGAAGAGGAGGAGGGGGAGGAGGGGGAGGGGGAGGGGGAGGAGGAGAAAAGGAAGGGAAGAAAAAGAGGAAGAGAAGGAGGAGAGGAGGAGGAGGAGGGGGAAAAGGAGGAGGACAAGGAGGAGGAGAAGGAGAAGGAGGACAAGGAAGAGGAGAGGGGGAAGAAGAGAAGGAAGAGAAGAAGGAGGAAGAGGAGAAGAAGGACGAGGTCTTCAGTTCCTGGCGTGGCTCAGTGCGGTGCCGCCCGGCCCGGTGGTCCATGTGTGTCCGCCTTCTCTCCGGGATTCTTGTTCTGGCACCTGGGAGCTCCGGAGCCAAGAGACTTATCCCACTGGAGAGCGGCTCTCGTTCCAGCCATCAGAGACCTAAGAGCCGTGTGGGGGTGCATCTGAACCCCAGAAATGGGCCAGTGCTCCCAAGCGGGGCTTGACTGTTGTGCTGGTGGTCCCGGCTTTTTTAAGTGATGGAGGGGAATGTGACAATGGAAGTCCAACTTCAAAGTGAGTTCAGCCCCCACCCCCACCCCCTCCCGAGCTGCCTGATAAAGATTGATCAGCATCCCTCTGCTGGTGGTCCCTCATTTTCCAGAAAACTAAGGCCTGGCTAGGTTGGCCCACATAGCCCCGATCACGTGGCTCTCAAGGACCAGCTCCGAACCCGATCTCAGACTCCAAATTCAGCCCGCCGTCTTATGAGCAGCACTGAATCCCAGAAACAAATTGTGTTCCCTCCCCTGGCACTTTGGTGCCCAGTTTGCCCCCGGATGTGCCCAGGAAATTTCAGATGTTCCCGACAGCTCCCTTTTAGGCAACGGTATTGATCCAAGAGAGGCCTCCAGGTGGTGTCACACTGGATAGAGCGCTGGGCTCAGAAAGAGGGAAACTCACCTTCCTGAAATCAATGCGACCTTACTAGCCATGTGACCCTGGTCGAGTCACTTCACCCTGCTTGCCTCAGTTTCCTCATTTGTCAAATGAGCCGGTGAAGGAAATGGCAAACCATTTGAGCGTCTGTGCCAAGAAAACCCTAAACGGGGTCACAAAGAGGGGCACAACTGACTGATTCCCAAAAAAGGGAAAGATTTTTCTCAGGGAAACACTACTTGAAATTCCCTCGGGGAATTTGGAAGAACTCTCTGAGGAAAGCAGCCTTGGGGAGGTGAAGAACTGCCCCCCACCCAATTTAGTTTTTGCTTAAATGTAGGAAGCTGGCAGGGTCATGGAGAGTATAGAATTTGGAAAACAAGGCTTCTCTGATCAACAGGACTTTATTAAACAGGTACTGTGCGCCAGGGAGTGAGTAGAGACACAGTGCCGGAGCCTGAAAGAACTGAGTCCAAATCCCAACTCTAACACACATTGGCTGTATGATCCCAGAAAAATCAGCGTTCTGGGACTGTTACAGGGCAGAGGAGGTGGCAACCTGCACTGCTAGAGGGAGTTACTTCATCTGGGAGTTCCCATAGAATCACACATCCTGTCCCAATCCCTCTTCCTGTGTACCAGGCACTATTCCAAGAGCTGGGGACCGAAGACAAAGAAAAGACATTCCCCGCCCCGAGGGAGCTTATATTCCAATGGGTGTCCTTACACACACTAGTGTACATAAGACCTGAACAAAGTAGACCCAAGGTATCCTTGTGGGAGAAGGCACTAACCACTGTGGGGACCAGCAAAGGCCTCTTGCAGAAGGCAGCCCTAGAGCTGCCTGAGGCTCCTACCCTCCCTGGGTCTCATTTTCCCCATCTTTAAAGTGAAGGAATTGAGGGGCAGCTAGGTAGTACAGTGGTTATAGCCCTAGCCCTGAATTCAGGAGGACCCCAGTTCAAATCTGGTCTCAGTCACTTAACAGTTCCTATCTGTGTGACCCTGGGCAAGTCACTTAACCCCAATTGCCTCGGCAATAAATAAACAAGCAAGCTAATAAATAAATAAAGGAGTTGGACAGAAATGTTTTTCTAAGGTTCCTTATGATTCTAAATGCTTTTGTCAGATTTGCTTGACATGGGAACCTCGGATGGAGGGGAGGATGTCCCACTTTTCCCAGCCTCTCTATGCCTTATTATTTAGATCTCCACCCCATAGGGTCAACCTGTCCCTTTGGCCCCTTTCTTCTGTATCCTTCCTGATTTCTTCTGATCCTCGAGCTCCACCCAAGGCCACACTGCTTCTCCTGGTCTTTTCAAGCAGATTCCATTTCCTCCCCACATCCTTTATGGTGTCCCTCAGGGGTCTCCATCCTTCCTCTGCTCTCTTGCCCAAAAATAGTCTTGTCCCCAAGGGGCGACCTCCTCATTCAATCCCTTTATTCCTCCAAAGTGAGTCCTTTGAAGTTCACTATCTCCACCCCGCCATTCATGAATTCCTTCCTCAGAAGGCCCAGCCACTGTATTTTGGGAGTCGCTCCCCAAAGGGTCAGTCATCTTCGCACTTTGCCAGCCGCCCCACAGAACCTCTCAATTCTCCACCTCAGTTGCCGAGGCTATCAGAAATGGGTGACATCGTGTAAGATTAAGATACAGGGACGGGGAAACAGTTTGGCTTTTCCCCTCTCCCCAGCTTCCAACTAATCCACTGCCAACGTTCAGTTGATGACATAGAGGTCAAAGTTATGGGTTGTTCCATCCCACTTTACCTCTAGATCCAAAAGGTAGCCTTTAAACCCCGTCCCAAAATCAGCCCTGACTCTGGGCAGGGTCCAAACTATAGCCTAATCACAGACTTAGTTCCCATCCCACTCTCAGAAGGGGGTGGGGGGTAATGGCCCCAGGCTGAGCCCTACTCTCACGCCAGCAGAAATGGGTGAGAAGATATGAACGGACCGTCCCCAGGCTGGAGAAACCAACACCTTAACAAACCTCTCCTTACTCAAAGGAGGGCCAGATGTGGTCCTGTCCACAGCTGCCTGAAGGCAAGAGTATGCCTTCCTTAAAAAAGGGAAAGGGACCCACATGTGCAAAGATGTTTGTGGCCAAGAAACTGGAAAATGAGTGAATGCCCATCATTTGGAGAATGACTGAATAAGTTGTGGTACATGAATGTTATGGAATATTGTTCTGTAAGAAATGACCAGCAGGAGGATTTCAGAAAGGCCTGGAGAGACTTACATCAACTGATGCTGAGGGAAATGAGCAGGACCAGGAGATCATTGTATACTTCAACAACAAGACTAAACGATGCCCAATCTTGATGACTGTGGCTCTCTTCAACAATGACATGATTCAAACAAGTTCCACTTGTTCAGTGATGAAAAGAGCCATGGACACCAGAGAGAACTATGGGATCTGAGTGTGGACCACAACATAGCATTCTCACTCTCTGTTATTGTTTGCTTGCATTTTTCTTTTCCTTCTCAGTTTTTTTTCCCTTTTTTTCTAGATCTGGTATTTCTTGAGCAGCAAGATACTGTATAAATATGTATACATATATTGGATTTAACATATACTTGCACACATTTAACATATATTGGACTATTTGCCAGCTAAGGGAGGAGGGAAAAGTTGGAACAGAAGGTTTTGCAAGGGACAGTGCTGAAAAATTACCCATGCATAGGTTTTGTGAATCAAAAGCTATAATAAAAAAATAACTAAATATCAATTTCTTCAGTGCACATAAAAGAGAGATTACAAATGTAAAATGCTTCACAAACTTAAATGCTAAAGAAATGTTAGTCAAAACTATTATTATCAACTTGTTCTTATCAGAAAATATTTCCATGCCTCATAAATACACTTAAAATAAAATCTACCTTCTTCACTCTTAAAAAAAAAAGAGTGTACCTTCCTCTGTCCCCCCCCATTCTTCACCCCCAAGCAGCAGGCACAGGAGCCTGCACTGCCTGCCAGAGAGAGCATTTCTACCCTGTGTCTGGCCTTATTTGGTCTCCTCTCCAACATTCAGGGAATTGAGATCTTCCTGGGTTCCTACTTCATCAACTTTCATATTTGCCCTTTCCCTGAGTACACAAAGACTGAGTCAGATCTTTCCCAAGGTAATGGCCTCCCAGGGAAAAGAGATACAAGGATTCATTTTCTGTGATGACCTTGCAATCCTGCTACACCATTTTCTTTGACATATTGGGAGAGCCGTGGTTTGGTCAGAGACTGGGCTCAGATCCCATCCCTGCTGCTTTCCTGCCTTGATGGCCTTCAGCGAGCCTTTGGACCCATTTGATGGCGGGCCCTGATTTATAAGAATCACAGAATCTAAGAGCTGGGAAGGACTGGCCGTCCACTGCATCTGGTCCAACCTGAACAAGAAGTGGCTCTCCAACTGAGGCAGGAGGTGTGATCCAGCGCATGAGCTGTAGGGTCAGTGCTCAATGTAGGGAAACAGCTTCACCTCTTCCTTTTCAGTCCCCTCCAGCTATCCATCATACAGTCTCAGCTTTTCCCGTGGGTTGCCTTTCTCTACTCCAGCACCCACCTCATCTCAGGCTCCTGTCTCTTCTCAGTGAAAATAGTAGTTCTAGAGTAAGAATGGACCCTAAGAGGTTGATTGGCTCAACTCCTCATTTTACAAATTAGGAAACTGAGGCCCAGAGAGGCTAATCTCAGTGGAATGACCTCCTGACTGTTCTCCCTTACATCTGATCACTTCCCCCTCTTACCTGACACATCCTCCGATCTATTCAACTGCCCACATCATTGTGATCATGACTGTTGGATTGAATGGAACATCTCCTTTGGAATTAATTTCATCTTTCTAGATCCCTCTACCCATTTGCCAGTTGTGCTGAACCGTGGGCCTCTAAGGCAGTTCTTTCTCTCACCAGGAGCTGGCCACCTAACTCACAATCATCCTTTCGCCTGTACCCATTGGCCCCCATTGAAAGTACAGTTAGATTCCCGTTCATTGAAATAACGAGTCTGGTGAAGTGGTCAAATCATTCAAATTCAAATTGCATGCTTCCATGGGTCTAGAACCAAGAACCATTATGTTTCACATATAAGGATGACTTCTCATAGTGAGACTACTTCCCAGTCTCACTTCCCAGTTGAGTTGCACTCAAACAAATCATTACTTAGCTAGAAAAAGTATTGAGCCCACGTGTGTGACCTTTGGGTGAGCCACTTCTGCTCCCTGTGCCTCCGTCTTCCCCTCTGACAAACAAAGGATTTTAATCCAATGGCCTCCATGTTCATTTAGATCCTATGACCTGGAAATGGGCTGGATATTTGAGCTTCTTCCAATTCTAAAATACTACAACTACTTTTCAGCTCGACTCCAGTCTGCTCCCGGGTCCATGGTTTGGTTCGAGGCATTCCTATACACTGGAAATGGGGGCTTGAAACCTGCTTGTCTGCTGAAGTCTGTCCCTTCCTTCAGAGCTCAGCTCAAGTGGCCCCTCCTCCAGGAAGCTTCCCCTGATTGTCAACACTAAACCTGGGATCTCTCTCCCCTCAGGTATTCAATGAATGGAGAGAAGGGGAAGGTCGCAAGATAATGTCTCACTGAGGTAGAAACGATGAGACTTGGCCAACCAAGTGGAAGTCAAGAGCTGAAGGAGGATGGAAAGTTGAGGATGACTCCAAGTTTGGGAATGTGGGTGACTGGAAGGATGACAAGGAAAACAAGGAAGGGGAGATGAGGCAGGGAGGGGATGCTGAGGCCCTCACTGGCTATGCTGAGTTGGAGATGCTTCCCTGTGGGCCATAGGCGGCTGACAGATGGCTTTGGGCAGTGCTTATTTTGTCTTTTGTGTCCCCTCCCTTTCCTTCTGGGCTTTCACCCCCAGCCACAGCTCCCTGGCCTCTTTCCTCTCTCTCTTCCCTCCCTGGTGCTTCCACCCCAAGCACCTCCCCTGAGTCTTGACATTCCAGGTCTTCAGATTCTTGCGAATGGCTTCCCTGATGCACACTGAAGCACAATCTCCTTTCCGGCAAGGACACTTCCTCCTCTTCCTCCCTATTCTCTGGGCTCCTCCAAGTTGGGTCAAGAGACTGAAAAAACCCATTGCTCATTTCCATCTTGTCTCCTATTGTTTTCTCTCCCTCTGGTATGTCTGTGCATTCCTGGCCCAGGATATCTCATCGGCTTGGAATGTCCAAAGGCATGCCGGTCCCCTGAGTCACTGATTTGTAGAAATTAGAAAGAGGAGAGCTCATTAAGCCGCTTCCTTCCCCTCACCTGGAGAGCCCTCTGATAGCAGCCCTGTTGGACTCCTTCCCGGGTCATTCCTACTGGCACTCCAGATCGTGTCCACACACACACACACACACACACACACACACACACACACACAGCACTGGGCAAATCAATAATTGTTTTAGAACTGAATAATTCAAGTCAGGCTCTCAGTTTCCTCAAATGTTCTGGTGTTGGTGGGAAAGGAAACTTTTGGCTAATTGCCTCCATTTTATTCCACAGATGTGTATTATTGCTACTTCTAGTAATAATGAGAGCTCATATCAGTATGGCACTGTCAGAGTTTACACACACACACACACACACACACACACACACACACACACACACACACACAACTGGGCAAGTCAATAATTGTTTTAAAACTGAATAATTCAAGTCAGGCTCTCAGTTTCCCCAAATGTTCTGGTGTTTGTGGGAAAGGAAACTTCTGGCTAATTGCCTCCATTTTATTCCTAGAGAGTGTACTGTTATTACTACTCCTAATAATAATGAGAGTTCATATCAGTATGTCAGAGTTTACACACACACACACACACACACACACACACACACACACAGCACTGGGCAAAGCAATAATTGTTTTAAAACTGAATAATTCAAGTCAGGCTCTCAGTTTCCCCAAATGTTCTGGTGTTTGTGGGAAAGGAAACTGCTGGCTAATTGCCTCCATTATATTCCTAGAGAGTGTACTGTTATTACTACTCCTAATAATGAGAGTTCATATCAGTATGTCAGAGTTTACACACACACACACACACACACACACACACACACACACACACACACAGCACTGGGCAAATCAATAATTGTTTTAGAACTGAATAATTCAAGTCAGGCTCTCAGTTTCCTCAAATGTTCTGGTGTTGGTGGGAAAGGAAACTTTTGGCTAATTGCCTCCATTTTATTCCACAGATATGTATTATTGCTACTTCTAGTAATAATGAGAGCTCATATCAGTATGGCACTGTCAGAGTTTACACACACACACACACACACACACACACACACACACACAACTGGGCAAGTCAATAATTGATGCAGAAGTCAAGCTCTCAGTTTCCCCAAATGTTCTGGTGTTGGAGGGAAGGGAAACTGCTGGCTAATTGCCTCCATTTCCCCCCCGCCCCGGGGAGCGTACTATTATTACTACCACTAATAATAAGAGCTCCTATCAGTATGGCGCTGTCAGAGTTTACAAAGTATTTTTCTCCTATCTGCTCTCTGATGGAAGAAGTGTCAAACCTATTATCCTCATTTTTCAGATAAGGAAACTAGTTCAGAGGGAAGAGAAATAAATGTCTTAGCATTATAGAATATCAATGATGGAAGATAATGCAGTTCCCTCGGATATTTTATTTATGTCTTTTTTCTTTTTCTTCCTAAGATAACTGTCATTTCTCAGTGATGTCCCTGTTCATTCCCACCATTAGAACCCCCTCTTGTAACAAGGCAGTGTAACTGAGCCAGCACGTGGCCACAGAGGGGGGCCTATGGCGCTCCCCCAGAGCCCTTCTCCAAAGAGAGGGGAAAGAGGCTTTCCCAACAGTCTCCCGAGGCCCTACCTGGTCACTGCCCTGATCAAGGTTCTGCTGTCTTCCAATATTGTTTTTCCTGTATATTATTGTAGTCCCTGGCTAGAGTTCTGTTCCCGCAAAGCGACCTTGCTTTGCAGAAAATAAACCAAACTCAGAGAGGGAAAAGGCCCTTCCTTCTCCCTCAAGCTGCAAATCCATTCCATTTTTAAGTCTGGTCAGTCCAATCTTTATAGCTCAGGTGTCCGACCTGGGGCGGGGCCCCATAAGCTTATACCCAGCCCATTGCAAGGACTTCCTTCTTTCAGTCCTCCGTGGTCCACACAGAACCACAATAATACTTCTAGGCACAAGGTACATAGCACTTCCCATGCTCCCGATGGCCGCTCCATTGTTCTTTCTCAATGTTGTCTCAGGCTGGCCATGCCGGAAGAGAAATGCCATTCTGTGGGCCCCACCCAGCTGGTCCCCTTGCCTGAGTGCCTCCATCCCTGAGAAAACTCCACCCTGGGGCTAAACCCGAGGGATGTTGATAACTGCCCTGATTCTATTTCTCCATGAACAAACTCCCCCCTACTCCCCATGCCCAACAGCCTGCTCCCTTATTCTCCTTGCCCTCCATTCAATCCCCTCAATATCCCACTGGACTTTGATGACTGAGGAAAACCGACAATGAGACTGATGTCTGCCTCCCTTAAATCCAATTCACGGGCAAGCCAAGACATCACCCAAGAAGTCATGGGGCCTCTTAGAAAGTGAAGGACAAACAACAAACTCCCACTCTCAAGCCACCCACCCTTTCCACAGTGCCCTCTGGAAAGCTCCTTTCCTAAGTAACTGGCTTTCATCTTAAATCTTTTCCGCTCCTTCCATCTTCTGAGTCTCACTGAGACCTAGCTCCCCGCTGATGACACGGATACCCTGGTTATCCTTTGTGCAAGTGGTTGTACTTTCACTCATTACCTTCAGCTCACCAGGGGGAGAGAGCGTGGAGCAATACCACTTGTTCCCAATGGCCACATCCCGGCTCATTCTCTACACCATCACTCACTAACCTCCTTAAAGATTCAGCCAATCATACCTGCCGCCCAATCAAAATTCAGGTGGTGGTTGCCCACCAACCTTCTTTCCTCAATGAATTCAGTGCCTGATACACAGTCTCTCTCTCCTCCCCAATCCCTGCCCTTTATTTGCCCTCCCCCAACCTATTCATTTCCCATGACCCCTTGAGTCTGACATCACCCACCAATGTTCCACTTCTATGTTCATGAATCTGAAATTTCCTAATAAGATCGGCATCTGTTGCCATTCCATCCCTCCTGTCTTGCAGCCTCTTACCCTGTTCTTCATTCTCAGTGTGACCTCGAATGCCTTAATAAACCTTCAGTTCTTTTCCCAGGCTATCAATCCTGAAGTGGGTACAGTCTCCTTCCTTCCCCGATGAACCAATTTAACTCTATACTTCCCTCTTCTCCTGAGGTCCTTGCTCTTTTATCACATCAAAGCTGTGGCAAGCCTCAGTCCTAGAATACTCCCTCTGAGACATATTGCCTTGGCCCCCTATTCCCATGTGACTGCATAAAGCTGGAGAAAATCATGAAACCATGACGGCTGGGGCTACTACAAATTTATATTACAGAATCGCCACTGGATCCTCACTGTGTCTAAGCAATCCTTTTCCACCTCTAAAATTGACTCGGTATCCCCCCTGGCCGCAATGGCTTTGCCAAACTTTTTCATTTCTCCTCAAACTTCCCCTAGTTCCCTCTCTGCTAACCCTCTCAGCTAAGAACCACACTTCATATTTCACTGAAAAAAGAGAATTTCTTTCCTTCTTTTCCTACCTAAATGTCTCCTGTCACTATTTCTTCCTTCATCCCTGTCTCACTTTTAAGAGATGGCTCTTCTCAAGGAACTGGAAGCTGAGGGGATGCCCATCAGTTGGGGAATGGCTGAATAAGAGATGGTATATGAAGGTAATGGAAGAAAGTGGGGTGATTTTCAGAGAGGCCTGGAAAAACTTGCATGAGATGATTGTATAGATATGGATACATGTATTGTATTTAACATATACTTTAACATATTTAACAGGTATTGGTCTACCTGCCATCTAGGGGAGGAGGGTTGAGGGAAGGAGGGGAAAAGTTGGAACAGAAGGTTTGGCAATTGTCAATGCTGAAAAACTACCCATGCATAGATCTGGTAAATAAAAAGCTATCATAAAAAAAACTAGTTAAGAAAGGAGGAAAAAAACTTGCATGAATTGATGCTAAGTGAAGTGACTAGAACCAAGAGAACATTGGAACTAGAACCAACAAGATTATGTGATGATCAACGGTGATGGACCTGGCTCTTTTCAACAATGGAGTGATTCAGTCTGATTCCAATAGACTTGTGATGGAGAGAGCCATCCACATTCAGAGAGAGGACTATGGGGACTGAATGTGGATCATAACATAGCATTTTCACCTTTTTTGTTATTGTTTGCTTGCATTTTGTTTTCTTTCTCATTTTTCCCCTTTTTGATCTGATTTTTCTTGTGCAGCAAGATAATCGTGGAAACATATTTAGAAGAATCATACATATTTAACTTATATTGGATTACTTGCTGTCTAAGGGAGGGAGAAAATTTTGGAACATATGATTTTGCAAGAGTGAATGTTGATAGAGAAGAGCTAATCCAATTCCAATTGATCAATGATGGACAGCATCAGCTACACCCAGAAAAGGAACACTGGGAAATGAGGGTAAATTGTGAGCATTGTTGGGTTTTATTTTTTGTTTGTTTTTTGTTTGTTTTTTTGTTTTGTTTTGTTTCTCTTGCAAATACAATCCTTCCTTTGCAACAACAAAATTTAGTTCTGCACATATATATTGTACCTAGGATATACTATAAGATATTTAATATGTATGGGAATGCCTGCCATCTAGGGGAGGGGGCGGAGGGAAGGAGGGGAAAAACTTGGAACAGAAGGGAGTACAAGGGATAATGTTGTAAAAAAAAATTTACCTATGCATATGTACTGTCAAAGAAAATGTTATAATTATAAAAATTAATAAAAAAACCAAAATTTTAAAAAAGAGTGAATGTTGAAAACTATCTTTGCATGGATTTTGACAAATAAAAAGCTATTATTTAAATAAATAAAGGAATAAACAAGCAAATAAATAAATAAGCAATTTTTAAAAGAGAGATGGCCTTTCTCCCTACCAAAGCAAACCCTTCTACCTACACAAATTTCCTATTCCATTTTGCCTTCTCCAGTAGATTGTCCCCTCTATCATTCCCTCTCACTCGCTTATCTTCAATCTCTCCTTATCTACGGGCCTGACTTTTGTCTTGCCACTGGACTGTGATGTCTCTGGAAGAGAGAGTGAGGCTGACAACTTTGCCACTTTGTGTAACTCTGCTTCACTTAAATTCAATTCACAAGCAAGTCAAGACATCACCCCATGATGTCATTGGTACTCTTGGAAAATGCAGGACAAACAACCATTTGATCATTTGCTTCCCTGCTACCTAGAAAACCCCTTCAGGTCACAACCAGGAATACATTATATATAGTAACAGTAACATAGTAACAACGGTCAGTTGTGAAAGATTTAGCTACAAAGATCCACGACAATTCCAAGGAAGTCATGATACTATCCACTTTCTCCACGTAGAGAACTGATTGTCTCTAAGTGAAGATGGAAATACATTTTTTCTCTTTCTTTCTTTCTCTCTCTCTTCCTTTCTTTTCTTTCTTTCTTCTTTCTTTTCTTTTCTTTTCTCTTTCTCTGTCTCTCTGTCTCTCTCTCTCTTTCTCTCTCTCTTCTCTCTCTCTGTCTCTCTCTTTCTCTCTCTCTGTCTCCCTCTCCCTCTCCCTCTCCCTCTCCCTCTCCCTCTCCTTTTCATTCATTCTTTCTTTCTTTTTGCAACAAAGCTATTAGGGAAACATGTTTTGCATGACTTCACATAATGAAAATCATATTTCTTGCCTTCTCAATGGGTGGGAAAGGAGAAGGAGAAAGGAAGGAAATTTGGAACTCAAAATAAAAATTGAAAATCAGATTTAAAAGCTCACACTTGATTGATCCATTCCCGCAAGCTATTTTCCCATATCTCTCTACCTTTTCATAGCTAATCAAGAAGACCTTCTATAATCAATGCTTATACTTTCTTTCCTTTTAACTCTCTGTAGTCTGTCTTCTTCCCTTCTCATTCAACTGAAACTCCTCTCTCCAATTATCACTGATCTCCTTATTGTTAATCTGGTGGCCTCTTTCCTATGTTTTCATCCTTTCCAACCCCTCTGCTTTCTCTGGCAGGCTTTCCACATTTTCCACATTATCAATTGCCCCCTTCTCCTTGATATTCTCTTCTGGAGGCACCTGTGACCTTGCCTAATTGCACCTATCTTACTGTTTCTTCTTCCTTTCCTTTGCTGTATCTTTAGCTCACATCTACTAGCCGTGAATTGTTACACAAGGCTCTGTCCTAAGTCCTTCTCTCTTCTGCTTCTGTACTATTCTCCCTCTACATGATTTCACTTAGTGATCTCTTCACCTCCAATGGATTCAATTATCATCTCTATGTAGATAATTCCCAGATCTATTTATCCAGCTGTAATCTTTCTCCTGACCTCTAGTCTCACATCTCCGGCTGCCTATTGAACATCTCCGACGATTGGAGGCATTTTAAATTGAACATTTCCTAAAGTGGATTCATTCTCTTTCCTCCCAAGCCACCCCCCTTCTACCTTCTTACGGTCAAGTGCATCGCCATTCCCTCTGTCATCCAGGCTTTCAACCTTAGTGTCATGCCTAATTTCTTGCTCTGTCTCTCATATCCAATCTGTTGCTGAATCCTATCAATTTGACCTTTATAACTTCTCTCACATACACCCCTTTCTCTCCCCTGACACTGCCATCGCTCCAATGTGGGCCATCATCACCCCACCCCTGGCCTGTAACAATTGCCTGCTGATTGGTCTCTCTGTCTCAACCCTAGTCCATCTTCCACTTAGCTGTCAAATTGATCTTCCTAAAACATAGACCTGACCACGTCACCCCCCCTCAATAAACTCCAATGGCTCCCTATCACCTCCAGAATCTCTTTTTTAGGATAGCATTTTATTTTTTCCAAACACGTGCAAAGGTAGTTTGCAACATTCACCTTTGCAAAACCTCGTGGTCCAGATTTTCTTCCTTCTCTCCCCTCCCCGAATCAGCAAGCAACTCTTCTAAAAACATTTCCATATTCATCGTGCTCTGCAAGAAAAACCAGATCAAAAGTGCAAAAAAAATGAGAAAGAAAACAACAACAACAAGAAGATACTCTGCTTTGCTCCACCTTCAGTCTCCATAGTTCTCGCTCTGGATGCAAATGGCATTTTCCATTCCAAGTCTATTGGAATTATCTTGAATCATCTCAACACTTCCAGAATCAATTCCTGTCTTTGGTGTCCAGGGCCCTTCATGCCCCGTCCCACTTTATCCAACCTTTCCAATCTCATACGTGCTCACTTCCACCTGTTTTATGATCCAACGACATTGACCTTGCTGTTCCTCAACTAAAACATCCCATCTCTTGGGATCTCATGCATTTTCACTGTCCATTCTCATGTCTTTACTCTTTCCTTCCTCATATGAGCCCACTTTCTGCTTCCCTGGCTTTCTTCAGCTCCCTGTTAAAATCCCATCTTCTATCCCCAAGCAACCCTAGCTCTAGGGCCTTCCCTGTATCGATGATCTCCAATTTCTCCTGTCTCTAATTAGCTTACATAGTTGGCTAGATGCTGTCGTCCCCATTAGACTGTGAGTTTCTTGAGAGCAGAGACTGTAGAGAAGATGCAAAAATAGGGACTAGAAAACCATACAATTAGATGGGTTCTGAATTGAGTAGCTAACCCACCTTTAAGATTGATTCAAATCAGAGGGTTAAGAACTCCCCACCAAGTGCTTCAGGGCTCAGGGACTGGGCTTGGGCCTCTCAAAGACTTGAGTAAACACATGGCATGCTCATCAAACTTGCAGAGGTCACACAGCCAAGACACAGCTACCGCCCTGGATGAGAGCATCAAGATCCAAAAAGTTCTCGCCGGGCCACAGCGTTGAGCTGAATCTATTCAGATGAAATTCAGTGGGATTAAATGTAAAATCTGACACTTGTAGGGCAGCCAGATGGTGCAGTGGATAGAGCATTGGCCGTGAAGTCCGGAGGACCCGAGTTCAAATCCAGCCTCAGACACTTAACACTTCCTAGCTGTGTGACCCTGGGCAAGTCACTTGACCCCAATTGCATCAGCAAAAAAAATCTGACACTTGTGTACACAAATTTAACTTCACTAATACAAAGTAGGGGAGGCCTCGTTAGACAGTAGTTTGTCTGAAAATGATTTCCAGCATCTTAAACTGTGGTTCGCAACCCTGAATGAGGAGGTCATGAAATCATGACTTATTATTCATAAATGTAATACCTGCTTTATAAACCTATATATCTGGGTAAATTTTCTTGAGTGGAAAGGGGTCACGAGTAGAAAAAGTTTAAGAAGCCCTGGTTTAGTGAACTATGAGCTCAGTATGAGTCAGCAGTGGGATATGGAGAATGAGAAAACCATGGCTAGGGCTTGCACGAATGGTGAGATGAGAATCCCACTGTCCTCTGTCAGACCTAGTGGAGGTCTCCGTTCTGAACACTGTTGGTTGAGAAAGACATGGACAAGCTGAAGTGTTTGGATGAGAACAGCCAGGGTGATGATGGCCCCAGAGTTTGTGTTCTATGAGAATCCATTGAAGGAACTGGGACTGTTTCATCAAGAGAAGAGAAGACTCTGGGAGCAGTCTCGTGGAAGATGATTCCACTCAGTCTCTTTGGTCCCACAGGGCAAAAATTGAAGCAGTGAGTAGAGAAAAGGAGGCACTTTTAGATTCATACTTTGGACTGTCCCAAAGTGGGAAGTCGGGAGGGGGCAGACTTCCCCTTCTCAGAGATTTTTCTGGGAGAAGCCAAATTATCTAAGATGGTACTGTGGGGAGTCCTTTCATGATGGTTTGGAGACAATGGCCTCCGAAGGCCCTTCCACCTCAAAGTTTGTGATTCTGCAGCCCTTCCTTCCCAGGCTTGTGGTGAGGAGACAGTTTTGTAGACCTTGAGGGTTTAGAGAAATGGGCCTGTCCCTCAGTGTTGTATGTGTACGAGTCCTGTCTCCTGGACTAGAGGCTTTCCTGAAGGTGCAGGAAAACAAGAGATGATATGTTGGGTTCTAGTGACTGCATGTCAGGTTGGGTGAGATGCAGAAGGCACAGAGATTTACAACCATCCTGGAGAGGCAGGGAGTCCAGAGAGCCAGAGACTAAAGGGGCTACATCCAGGGATTTACATTTTATCCTCTGGACTCCACAGAGTAACCTGAACTTCTAGAACAGGGGTCAAACTTGTGCTTTAGCTAGATCAAGTTGGCAGTTTTATGGAGGAGAGATCAAAGAAGTCCTTCCTGAATCTAAATTTAGCCCTGGTCCCTAAATCTGATCTGTAGCTCTTCATTTTTGACCCCTGGAGTCAACCCCTCCTGAAGCCCCCAGAACCAGAAAGGTGATAAGATCAGAAGCAAAGGAGACCAATTAGGAGGCTATTGTCATGGTTTTAAAGCTAGAAGATAAGGTTACTCTCAACAGAAAGGGGGAAGTTTGTCAGAGGAGAGAATTTGAGGGGAAAGAGAATGAGATCGGTATTGACTTTGAGATGGCTAAGGGAGAATCACTTCAAAATGAACAATGGGCAGTTGGAGATGGGAGGCTAGATTTTAGGAAAGAGGTTAAGGCTGGATATCTGGATCTGGAAGTCATCTGCATAAAGTTGATCATTAAAGAGATACCCAAGAGAGAAAGGGGAGAAAGAATGGAAAAGGAAGCCTGGGGAATATACTCCCAGTTGGGGGGCAAGATGGATGATCCAGCAAAGGAGATTGAGAAAGAGCAATAAATGATATCATTAAGTACCTACTACATTCCAGGCACCGTTCAATGTACTAGAGATACAAAAAGAAGTAAAAAATAAAATAGGGGAGGCAACATGTAAACAAATGTATCAAATCGAATTATATACAAAAAAAGGAAAATAATTCACAGAGGGAAGGCAGTGGAATTGAGAGGTTGAGCAAGACTTCCTGTGGAAAGTGGGGATTTAGCTGGGACTCCTAGAAAGTTGGGGAGATCAGTATTCTGAGTGGAGGAGAGAAAGTGATCCGGGCATGGGAGACAGGCAGAAACACATCCTGGAACCCAGAAGATAAAAGGAGAACCAAGAGAGAGCAGAGTCCCCCAAATCTGGAGAGGAGAGAGAATCCAGGAAAGGTAGGCGGCAGTTTCCAGCGCTCCAGAGATGTAAAGAAGGATGAGCTCTAAGAAAAAGGCTTTGAGGTTTGGCGATTAATCACTGATAACTTTGGAGAAAAACCATTTCAGTTGAGTGATGAGATCCACAAGTCCAGTCTCAGAGGAGAGCAGAGAGGAAGCAGAGCAAATGAATGGAACGAGCTGTTTTCTGGGAGTTTGCTTGTGAAACTGGGGAGAAAAATGGGCCATCCTTGAAGGGCTGGGGAGATTGGGATTTTTTTAAGGTTGGGTATTGGATGGAAATCTTGCCATGTCAGTAGACATTGTAGACATTGGGGAACCGACAAGGGGACAATGAAGATTATAGAGGAGGGCGATTGGCTAGAGAAAATGGGATCAAGGACACGTGTTGTTGACCTGGCAAACGGAAGGGCCGCGTCTTTAGCAGGGGCTTGAGGAAAGGAACGTGGAGAATTAATGTCAAGGACCCGGGGCTGGTAGAGGAGGTGGAAGGGGGACTTCTTATCCTTTTTCCTTTTTTCCAGGAAAACATGAGGGGGGAAGCCAAGATAGCAGAGGAAAGGCAGGGAGACTCACCAGGGCTCCCCCAGACTCCTCCAAATCCTTTTAAATAATGTCTCAAAACCAAATTTTCGAGCCCCAGAACCCACAGAAGACAGAGCCAAACAATTTTCCAACCAAAGACAACATAGAAGGCCAGTCAAATAAATGGGGCGGCCTTGGAGAACTTGGAGGAAAGTGGTGATTTGGGAGGCTTGTGGGGAGCAGAGGAGGTTTGGGATGGCAGCAGTGAGGAGCTCCTGAACAAATAAAAAGGCCTCCGGATTGCGCGCACATAGCAACTAAAGGGATGGAACTGGATCCTATCCAGAGGGGGTCAGAGGCTGAAGCTGAAAAGACAGTCTGCAAAAGGGATAGGGTACAGGCAGCTAGATGGGGCAGTGGTTAGAACACTAGCTCTGCAGGAGGGAGAACCTGAGTTCAAATCTAGCTCAGACCCTTAACACTTCCTAGCTGTGTGACCCTGGGCAAGTCACTTAACCCCAATTGCCTCCCCCCTCCCCAAAAAGGTGGGGGGGAGGGGAGGAGAATATGGTAAATCTGTGGAGTCACAGCAGGGGAGTGAAAGATGATCCTGTGCCCACTGTGGACGTTTGGTGCCTCTGCAGGAAACTGGCAGCCAGCTCAGGGGGTGTCACTGGGCCCATTAACCCTAGACTGGCCTTCCGGCTGCCTTATCCTTTTGGGATCCTTCCGGCCCTGGAATTGGGCCCCAGGAGCGATCTTGCTCCCCAGCCTCAGCTTCCTCCTCTGTAAAATAAGGCCTTCTGGGGTGTCTTCCGTCTGTGGGGCTGGGCTCCCGGCCGGCAGCTGCTTTTCTAAGTGGTTTCTGGGCCGTTCTGAGCAGAGGAGCCGGCGCGGGGTGAGCCGGGAGGAGCGGCCCTTTCCGCGGCCTCCAGCAGGGGGCGGTGCGCGCGGGCCGCGGAAGGCTGCGCTGGCCGAGCTCCGCGTCCGTCCCCCGGCCGCGGTTTTGGGAGCCACGCTCCCCTGGCCGGAGCCTTGCCAGGGACGCTTCCCAAGCCCGGCCCTCCGGCCCGGCTGGCACTTGGCCTGGCGCGCACGGCTGCGGGGCCCGGCCGCTTCTGCTCCTGGGGCTCCCAGGGGCCTCTGCTGCCGGCCCGCACGCGTCCGCCCCCCCACCCCCAGTCCGACCCCCCCCCCCCCCGACGTAATTCAGCGGATTAAGCCCTCCCTGGGGTTTCAGTTCCCAGAACTAAAGGACTCCCAAGATCCTTTCCGGCACTATGGATGCTCCTGTGAGCTATTATCCTAAACCAGTCCCCCTCTCCCCGCCTTGGTTTCCCCATTTACAAAATAAGCCGGTCAGACTAAACGACCTTAAAGGTCCACCTCTAAAATTCTATGGTACTGTGAGGTAAATCGTGCAAAAAGGATTGTGTCCACTTTCCAGAATAGAAAACTGAGGCCCAAAGAGTGACATCACACGGGGAGTGGGTGACAAATTTGAACCCTTGTCTCTCAATTCCTAGCTTGGGGGGGGGGCTCTTTCCACCCCCC
The DNA here is from genome assembly GCF_048593235.1 of Sminthopsis crassicaudata. Taxonomy (NCBI): domain Eukaryota; kingdom Metazoa; phylum Chordata; class Mammalia; order Dasyuromorphia; family Dasyuridae; genus Sminthopsis; species Sminthopsis crassicaudata. The sequence continues at coordinate 51,502,099 of NC_133623.1, read as the reverse complement.
TCCTTTCCCCCCATGCTTTTGGAGCAGCCGGGACTCAGTCTCGGGCCATCTGCTAAAAAGGATCCAAATCACAAAACAAAGCAAGAGCACAAGGAAAAGAAATCTGATCTCGGATTTGGGGGATGGGGAGGAAGACTGGCCCTGGGGAGCCGCAGGGACCACTGGGTGTCCTCTAGCCAGCAAAAATACACATCAGCCTCTGGCCCGTGGTTTGGCGGGTGCCGGGGACTAGGAGTGAGGCTGTGGGGTGAGTTCTTCCTCCCTTATTGTTCTCATCCTCCCTTAAAGCAAACAGATTCCCTTGGCCCGCGAATGGAGCCCCTTGTTTGTAGTACTGCTTGGTCTATGGCGGGTTTGTCACTCCCCTGACAAGGCTGCTGCTATAGGGTGCCAGGACCTACTTTGCCCTGATGGAGGCAGAACAAGCAGGTGTAAGTCCGGGCAGACACAGTCTAGAGAGGGAGCCAAGTATTGGGGGGGGACAGTATTGGGGCACATGAAGGTGCTGGCTCCCTCCACTCTGCCTCTCCCTGGAGATCCCCTTCCGTGGATCAGCCCAGGCAGCCCAGGCAAGCAAGCAACAGACATTTATGCGCCCGGCCTATGTGCCAAGGACTGTGCTAGGTTCTATGGATACAAAGAAAGGGCAAAAGGAGTCCCAGTCATTGAGGAGCTGACATTCGGTAATTGTTATTGTTGAATCAAGTCTAACTCTTCATGACCCCATTTGGGGTTTTCTTGGTAGGGACACTGGAATGGTTTGCCATTTCCTTCCCCAGCACCTTCATGATGAGGAACTAAGGGGACTTGGCCAAGGTCACACAGATAGTGTGAGGCCAGAATTCAGGTCTTCCAGGTCCAGAGCTTGATCTACTGAATCACCAAACTGCCTTTTTTAGGGGAGATTGTGCATACACACACACACACACACACACACACACACAAACACACATGTATGTGTGTTTGTATGTTTGCATAAGATACATACAAAATAGATAGGAAGAAATATAAGAGAGAAGGTCTTAGCATCTGGGTGGGACCGGGAAAGACCTCCTGCAGGAGATGATCCTTGAACTGAGTCTGGAAACACGTCAGGAAGACCAAGACAAGAAGGCGAGGGAGACAGGCAAAGCTAAGTCTGATAGACAGGCTAACTGTATCTCCCCCTTACAATCCTAAGGGTTATTCCTTTGATACTTTCAGCCACAAGCCCCCCAGTGTGATGTGTTCTATCCATCAATCACTAACTATGCTAGTGTTTCCTTTTTATCATCGACTAACTCAGTGATCAGTGCCCCACTACCAATTTAACTAGTCAACATCAGGTTTTTGTTTGTTTGTTTTGTTTTGTTTTGTTTTAAAGGGAGACCTACCGGGAAAATACATCAAGAACTGCAGTAACAAACACATATCTCTGAATCAGAGACATAGTCTTGCCCTTTCCCTGGGGAGAGTGGACTCAAACTTAAATCAGTTGCTACAAAGCATTCACCCCGCCAAGTGCGATTTCAAATAAGCCATTCTCTTGTTGCCCTTCCTTGCTGTGGAACATCGTGGGCATCAATGTACTGCTGGGCTGACTCCTGTACCTGACCTGGCTATAGGCACAACTCTACCATGGATTCCAATTCCCAAGCCTCGAGTGACTCACTCTTTTGACCTTTCAAAGCTCAAGCTATCGCCAAAACTCCTTCACCCAACAACAGGAAAAAACAAACTCAAAGAGGCAACAGAGATGCCATGGATTTTTGTATGGCTGGGGGGGGAGGGGAAAGGAGTATAGGCCCAACACTATCTCTCTCTGGATCTGAGAGGTTTACAGCAGAAGGCTAACTTGGTTAGTTAGTGCCTTTTGCATTCATACATACTTCCTCTTTCCTGCTCAGTAAGAGGGCAGGAAACTAGTCAAAGTCCACATGGGTGATTGAAATAGGCAAAGTATGACGTACATGTTCATAAGGATTCGGCTCTTGTGACCAATCTGCCATTATGCCAGCTTGGTTGTTCTATAGACAGATTTTTACCAGGAGATAGACAGTGGCAATCCAAGGTGAAATATGAAAAGCCTAATTAGTGAGCCTTTAAAATTGATTTATATCCTGTGGGGAATTTAACCACTAGTCTCCCAGCAGCTTGTAAACCTGATGAAGTTTGGAGAGGACACGGATGAGAGTCCCACTGGATGGAAAGTGTAGATGAGTTTCAATCTACATTGTTCAGCTTCCAAATTGCTGAAATTACAAACCCATTTGAGTTTTATATGGAGTGATAAATCTTGTTTAAATCATTCTGTTAATGCACTCTCTCTTTCTATATGTATCTGACGTTTCTTTCTGGATAGGAATAAACAACTTCTACCATACGTGATTTACATTGTGAATCGGGTACCTCGCTTACCTCTCCCATTTTAGGGAAACTTTAGACTTTTGAGCCATAACTATAACTATTATTAGCTTTGTTCCTGGAAGCCTGGGGTGGGGCTTTGTTAGCAAGCCAACGAATGTGTCAATGAGGAGTCTAATTTTGCTAATTAGAGGTCAGGCTTGCCCAGCACTGAACTCAATCCACAAACCAATCCACACAGCAATGGCTGAGTTTAGAACAGGGAGTGGGACAGAATTTCTGCCGTGGGCCCAGTCAAGCTGAGCCAATCGCCTTTCTGCCCGCACAAATATTTCTCTGTGATCAGTGCCGGCCTCTCCAGGAAACGCCACAGCTAGCATTTGAAGACCTCCCAGAATCTTCAGAACTTTCAGGATTCATAAAGTTATAGCCAATCAGGACATGTCCACTGTTCCCCTAAGATCAAAAAAGAATAAGGAGAGAAGTAGTAAGGGTGACCAGAGGTCCCATGCAAGTTTGCCTCATTGCAGTCTTCAGCATTGACTACTGTGTGGGCAGGATCACCACAATGCTGAGCTGGAGAAGCACCCTGACCATCCCCTCCCTGATGTCCCATCCCACCATCTGGAGAGCCACAGCCCAGAGAAAACTGGCTAGAAGATGTCATTTTCACACATACAATGCCTTTTTACTGGCAGCTGGAGAATGACCCAAGGGCCAATCAGAGTATATCAAGTCATATTAGGAGCAAATCCTTTCAATAATGGCCCAAAGTAGCCCCAAAGTGACTAGACTCAGAAAGCAATTCTCTCTCTCTCTCTCTTTTTTTTTCCCCTGAGGCTGGGGTTAAGTGACTTGCCCAGGGTCACACAGCTAGGAAGTGTTAAGTGTTTGAGACCAGATTTGAACTTGGGTCCTCCTGAATTCAAGGCTGGTGCTCTATCCACTGCGCCACCTAGCTGCCCCAGAAAGCAACTGTCTTGAAAAGGATCTAAGAACTTTAGAGTGTAATAAGTGTGACAGGTTAAAACAAAACAAAACAAAAAAACGACCAACGTGATCTTAATCTTCATTAAGAATTCACAATGGACAGAACTAAGGAAGGTGAAAGATAGCACCTTTGTTCTCTGCCTCACTCAGGGTCTCATCTAAGGCGCCATATAAAATGGCAGGCCATGGGTTAGCTGGAAGTTGCCCATACAAGGGCAGCGAAAAGGAACCCGAAATTGAGTGGATGTCCATCAGTGGGAGAATGGCTGAATTAAGTTATGGAATATGAATGTAATGCAATATTATTGTTTTATAAAAAATGATCAGCAGATTGAGTTCAGAAAAGATTGGAAAGACTTCTGTGAACTGATGCTGAGTGAAGTGAGCAGAACCGGGAGAACATTGTCACAGTATCAGCAAGATCATGTGAGGATCAATTGTGATGGACTTGGCTCTCCTCAACTACGGGGTGATTTTAGGAAATTCCAATAGACTTGGGATGGAAAACGCTATCTACATCAAGAGGGAGAATTATGGAGATTGAATGTGAATCAAAGCATAGGATTTTCCTCTTTTTGTCATTTGCTTTTTCTTTCTCCTTTGTGCTGAAAAATAGAAATATATAAATAATATAAAATAAAAATATGTTTAAAAAGACTGTACATGTGTAACCTATGTCAGATTGCTTGCTGTCTTGGGGACAGAGGAGGTAAGGGAGAAAGAAATTTGGAACGCAAAGTCTTACAGAAATGAATGTTGAAAATTATCTTTACATGAATTTGGAAAAATAAAATACTATTGAGAAAAAAAGGGTAGCCAAGATGGTAAAGGGCCTTAAGACCGTATGAGATGAGGATCCCTTAAAGAAACTGAGTGTGTGGAGCCTGAAGAAACCTTGGAGGGGACATAACAGCAGTCTTATGGTATTTGAAATAAATATGCAAAAGATGGATTAGACTTATTCCACTAGGCTGGGAGAAGGAGGCAGGATTTGGAGCAGGAAATGAGAGTATCATGGTGGCAGATTCTATGAAGTAAAAAGTTGATAATAGTGAGAACTGCCCAGAAATGGAATGAGTAGTCTTGGGAGGGAGTGTGTCTTGCTCATCTGAGGCCTTCCAGTGAGTCCTGGATGATGACTTAGCAGAGATCAACATAGAGGAGATTGATGAGGAGGAGCCAATTGGACTTGATTGTCTGTGGGTCCCTTCCATCTGTGAGATCTGGGTTGCAGGGTGATTTCTCCGGGGCCTTGTACCCAGGAGTAGAAATGGTTGTTGAATGAATGGAAATGGAATCAAATAGAAAATCCTGAAGGAGGGAGGTAGCAAATGCAAATGGAGAGGAGTGCAACCATGGAAAGAGCACTAGATTGGGAGTCACATGACCGGGGATCCAGTCCTGGTTCTGTCACTTACTAGAAGTGTGACTTTAAGCTAGTCTCTTACTTCCTCTGAACCCTAATTTCCTCACCTGTAAAATGAGGGGGTTGGGCAAGATGGTCATCAGGGTCCCTGAAAGCTCTAGACCTAGGATCTTGTGTCATCTTAGACTTCCTTTAATCATAGGATCCTAACTATAGGGCTGGTGAGGCCCTCAGTGACCATGTAGCCCAATCTCCTCATTTTACAGATGAGGAAACTGAGGTCCAGAATAGGAAAGGGACTTGGAATCATAGGATCCTAACTCTGGGGTTGATAAAGGCCCTCAGTGACCATGTAGCCCAATCTCCTCATTTTACAGATGAGGAAACTGAGGCCCACAGAGGAGTAACTTGTTCAAGGCCATACAGGTAGTATCAGAGGTAGAGTCTGAACCTGGGTCCCCAACTGCTGAATCATCATTCCCTTCCCCTATAAAATATCACCTCTTCTGTGCCTCAGTTTCCTTATCCCTAAACCAAAGGGGGTTGGACTAGACAAACTTCAAGATTCCTTCCAGCTCAGATATCCCATGACTCCCTGACCTGTGTCTGCATTGGGAGGAGGAGGGGGGTCCACAAAAGGAGGATTGAGAGAAGAGAGAGAAGAGTTTTTGCTGGGGTCAAGGCTCTGAGAAGGCAGCAAGCTGAGCTCCAAAAAGCTCTTCTTATCCATTACTCCTCCTCCTGTTCTTTTTCCTCATTCTCCTCCTTCTTCTCCTCCTCCTCCTCTTTCTCCTCCTCCTCCTCCTCCTTCTCCCCCTGGCCAACTTTTGCAATTGGAAATAGCTGAGAGCCCCTGCCAGACACAGGGAAGAAAAGACACAGTCTGTCTGAGGTCTGCTCAGACACACCCTTGCCTGCAATTTGACTATTTGGGGGGGGGGCCTCAGCCACAGGCTGCCGGAGGGGAGAAAGAAGATCCCAGCGGCCAGCTGAAGTTGTCTAGCCCAGAGTCCTCTAGGAACGGCAAGAAACAGCCAACTGACACATCCCAGAAAGCTCCGGGCTTCTGCTGCCATCCAAACAGCCCCTCTTCGTTCCTTGAAGATGAAGCTTCTGCATCGAAAAGCCCCATGTCCTCAGGAAGACTGGAATTCTAGGCCACCGGCAAGTGTCCCATCGGGTCACCAACTTTGGGTTGACATTAGGTAAGTCCCTTCTCTCTAGCCCTCAGATTCCTCTTCTGTAAATGAGGAGGTCATATGAGATGACCTTACTGAATCTGGAGTCACAGGACCTATGTTTAAATGTGGGAGTGTGGGAAAAGTCTCTCCCACCCCAGCCTCAGTTTCTTCATCTGTTAAAAAAGGGAAAGTCTCTCTCCCCCAGCCTCAGTTTCTTCATCTGTTAAAAAAGGGAAAATCTCTCTCCCCCAGCCTCAGTTTCTTCATCTGTTAAAAAAGAGAAAGTCTCTCTCCCCCAGCCTCAGTTTCTTCATCTGTTAAAAAAGGGAAAGTCTCTCTCCCCCAGCCTCAGTTTCTTCATCTGTTAAAAAAGGGAAAGTCTCTCTCCCCCAGCCTCAGTTTCTTCATCTGTTAAAAAAGAGAAAATCTCTCTCCCCCAGCCTCATTTTCTTCACCTCTTAAAAGAGGAGCTTGAACTAGATAGTTTCTGAGGTCCCTTTTGGCTTTCGATGTGCAATCCTATGATCTCGAGGCTCCTCGGGGCTAGTCTCTGTTCCGTGTTCTGAGATCCCCATTTGCTTTGACCTTCTCTGTTCTAATGCAGGGGTGTTTAAATGTGGGTGTCCTGGATGCCGTGAGCCTATGGCCCCTTTCTCTGGACTGGGTTTTTAATGGGTAAAGGATCATACACAGGATCACAAAGAAAACCAATTTTACTGAGATGCGGTTATTGAAATATGTTTATTAAAAAAAAAAAAAAAAAGGTTCACCGACCCCAGGTTAAGAACCCTGTCTCTCCAGCCCTGACATTTTCTGCTCTATGTTCTGTCTCTCCCAGAATTCATGGGTTCTCTTAGTAATAAGAGCTATCATCTAGCTAGTCCCTTCTGGTTGTAAGCTGTCTGATCCACATGATCTCATGCGTCCTGCTGAGAGAGCTGCTATTATTATCTGCAATGTAAAGTGTAGAAGACCAAGACTGAAATCAGTACCATTTCCAGGATCTCCATTCAGGTCTGTCCCGATCCTGAGCGCGCCTTGGCTGCCCCAACTGACCAGGCTCCCGAGGTCTTCCTAGCTCTGTGGAACCCATGTATTCCTGTGCAGTGAGCTCCTGTACGCCTAGAATTTTCCACGGTGAAGATTCTAGAACAGAACCTGGGATCACATGACATGAGGGAACCAACAAGGGGCTGTTTCTGAACAGCTTTCCCGAGGGCTTGTTGCTTGGTCAACCTGGGTTCTGCCATTTTGGAATACAGAGCTAGACTGGGCCAAGCTAGGCTGGGGTAGGCAGGGCAGAATGGGGGGGGGGGGCGCTCATCTGTGTTGGGCCTATTTTAGCTAGCAGTGGGCGGAGCTGAGCTGAGCTGGACAGTGGTGGGCTGAGCCGAGCCAAGCTGACCCTTTTCTCCATGTTTCCTTTGAAGGTCACCCATCAGCTCCCTTTCTGGCAAGTTTCCCGAAGCGCCATCTTCCAGCTGACCTTGTTCTCCATAAGTACTTATTTAATCATGTCTCACTGTGAAGAGCTTCAATGCTTCTCCATTCCTTTGGTTCATGGGACTTTGAGCCCCTGCCTTGCTTTCCCATCCCTACCGTCACCTCCCCAACAGACAATGGCTTTGCCGTGTGCCCAGCTTCTCTGCCTCCTTGCTTCTTTCCCCTCCCCCCACTCCACCCCAAATCTCTCTGTTTGTCTCAACTGTCTGGTGGCTGTTCACAATGCTTTGTCCCTTGCCGCCAAAACCGCTAGCTATAGCTCTGGCTCCCGTGAGGATCCCGCCTGAGGTCCTCACCGTGACAAGGAACACACGGGCCGCCTTTCCTGCATCTGAGATCAGGTAAGAGAATGGATTTTGAAAAAGTGTTATGCCAAAGCAAAGATTGAAACCATCTCTTCTTTCAAAGCCTTCCTCCCCGCCCTGCGGCCCCCCCCAAGAAGGCCCGAGTAGGTGGGAGATCTCCGAGCTAGCTGAGGAGGGAGCATGTGGAATCACTCAGACATCAAGGGACTGGTAACACCCAAACTCATTTTCCCAGTGATACAGGGCCGGGCCCCCGCCATCGGCTTTGGCTGTCGCTACCACCCAGCTCTCTTCCCAGGGCTGCAGACACAGCCCGGAGCCCCCCCAGAGCGGGACTTTGTCCTTTTTTGGCCCAGATATTGTCTATTGTGTGAGAGGGGCAGTCATCCTTTGTGGGGCTGGGACATATTAAGTGCTGGGGGTTGCCACCCAAACAATAAGCTCAGAATGAATCACAGTCCTAGAGGAGGGATGACACCTCAGATCCATCATGTGACACCATGGGGGTCTGTCTTCCCACTAGCCTCTCTGTCGGCCGTCTGATGCTTTCTAGCTGAGACCCGCAAGAAACATGGCTGACGGCGATATTATCTCAGAACATCGTACTGGGACAGTTCCCCCTGGGCCGTAGCTCTCTGAGGAGGGAACTCTCCCAATAGGCTCAAATATTCTGAGATAATCTAGAGCACTCCTTCACTGATACCGAGGCCATCGTGTCACTAAAGAGGCAGTGACTCAGAGAATTTGCTTTCAAATCCTGCTTCAGCCACTAGCTGGGGTATCAGGCAAGGCCCTTCATTTCCCTGGTCAGAGGAGGGAGTTGGATTGAAGGAGCCCCAAAGTTCCTTCCAACTCTCAACCTCGAACACCCAGTTGCCTTGAGGCTAGACCTCAGTCCCTCCTTCTACCCAAGGCCCACGGATAGCAAAAAGTCCTCTTCTTCCCTGACAGGAAGAGTTTAGAGCTGTAGGGGTTCTTATCAGCTCAATCCAACCCTGTAATTTTACAGAGGAAGAAACCGAGGCCCAGAGAACTTGACTTGACCAAAAATCATACAGATAGCAGAACCAGACCCAGGTAATTTCAAATCCCCTCAGGTTTTGTCACTTCTTACCTATGTGACCTCAGCCCAGTTACTTCCCTTCTCTGGGCCTCAGTCTCCACCTCTGTCAAATTAGGAAGGGGATCTAAATGACTTCTGAGGTTCTGGAAATTTGACAAGCCAGACCCTGGGCCCAAAGAGAACTAGACCCCTAAACCTGAAAGAAATTTGGCTTTAGAAAGAGCCGAGCTTTGAATAAGCTCAGAATTTCTGTTTCAGGCTACCGCGCCGTTGGAGAGAAGAGAAAGGATGGTCAAAGGGAAACTGGAGAGTTGCTGTCTGTCCCTGGAAGACGCAGGTAAAAACTGGCCGGCCGGCCTGTCACGCGTCCAACCTGTGCGCTGTGGCAGGGGAACTGCCCGGAATATGGGGTGGGGGGGTGAGGGGTGGTGCCCTTCTGAGTGCAAGCCTGTGATGATTATCTCTGATTGACAGATTGGGGCTCAATCAGGGAACATCTGAGGCAACCCCAGAGGGGTTGCACCTACTGAACACCACGGGGCCTTGGTGAAAGAGGGCTCCAGATGGTAGTCTGAGCAAATAAAGTGCCATTCTTCACAAAGCAAAATGCCATGCAGGGGCAGGGACGCATATCTTGGGGAACCAGGATAGGTTTCAGAGGATCATGGATTCATAGGCATCAGGCTGGCGGGGGGGGGGGGGTGGTAGGAGGGACAGAGGTAGGGCTAACGGGCTAAAAGGCGCAGTTAGCCTTGGGCTCCTGGACTGCAAGGCCCAACGTTTTCATATCATACCTTGCATGGTGAATACAAATAATCAATATATGATCATAGATTTAGAGCTGGAAGCGTCACCTAGCAGACCCCCTCATTCTGAAGGCTCCAGGGAAGGGAAGGAATTTGTGTAACAAGTTGTTACTTGTGTAACAAAGTGTGTAACTTATGTAACAAAATGTGTAACTTGTGTAACAAAGTGCGTAACTTATGTAACAAAATGTGTAACAAAGTTACACAAGTCACTAGAAAGGTGGGACTTCCACCCAGGGCGGGAGTCCCCAACAAAAGGCACCAACTCTGTCTGCTAAACTGCTTTGCTCTGCCATGTGTAATATTCCAGTGCATTCATATTTCCTCTGCTAGTTCTCATTTGGGCCCCACAACCACCCGTTGAGGGCGAGAGAACACGTGTTATTTCCATTTTACAGATGAAGTTAGGCTAGTGGATAGAGCGCCAGCCCTGAAATCAGGAGGACCTGAGTTCAAATCTGATCTCAAGACACTTATCACTTCCTAGTTGTGACCCTGGGCAAGTCCCTTCACCCCAATTGCCTCAGCAAAAAAGAAACAAACCACCCCCAGCTGAAGCTGTTGGGACCCAGAAAGTGGAAGTGATTGCATAAGGTCACTCTGATAATAAGTGCAGAGCTGGATTTGAATCCCAGGTACCAGGCAGCTTCCCCCATTCAGAATTTCTTAGTGGAGGGAGCTCCCTGGAACCTGAGTTAAATCAGAGATCCCTATTTATATATTTATATATATATTATTTGTTTATTCATTCATTCATTTGTTTATTTGTTTATTTTTTCCCTGAGGCAATTGGGGTTAAGTGACTTGCCCAGGGTCACACAGCTTGGTTATGTGTCTGAAGTCACATCTGAACTCAGGTCCTGCTGACTCCAGGGCTGGTGCTCCATCCACTGCACCCACCTTACTGCCCTCAATCCCTATTTATTTTCAAGCCTCTAGAACACATTCAGGGCATAGCTGACTGGGTCCTCCAACCTTGGGGCTCCCCTTATGTGCTGCTGTAACTCAGGGATACTCGACCAGCGTAGGCAGTTCCCCTTTTGTTTGTCCCATGTGCTGAAGAGCTCCATATGATCTTTGAGGGGGAAAAGGGTGTTGACTTGAAGTGATGGAGTTTGCTAGCCCCCCTTCTCTCCCTCCACAGCACACCTACCTTCCGGCTGGCTCGGAGCCCAGGTAGAGCTGTCCATTGAGATCCTGGACAGGATGTGAGCTGGGAACTTTCCTTTCAGGGGAAAGTTAGAGCAGGGGATGAGGGCCAAGGCACCTGGCAAGCCTGGACAGGTTGACCCAGGAGGGAAGAAAGGAGTTTAGCCACTAAAAGAAGAAAACCGGCCCACAAAAAACGTTTCTGTCTATGTGGTCAGTAGGTTGTCAATGACTCTCCCCACTCCTGCCCTAACCCCTCTCAGGAGCTCTTTTTTTTCCCTCTGAGGCAATTAGGGTTAAGTGACTTGCCCAGGGTGACACAGCCAGGAAGTGTTAAGTGTCTGAGACCAGATTTGAACTCAGGTCCTCCTGACTTCAGGGCTGGTGCTCTATCCACTGCGCCCCTCTCAGCAGCTCTTGCTGACCACTCTGGAAGCCTCAGTACGTTGGCTCTGTGTGAAGCCATTGGTGATCAGATCTCAGGATCCGAGGTTTAGAAGGATCCTGGATGGATCAGCCAATCCAACTCATTTTTGGTGTGTTTTTTTTTTTTTTAAAGTTTTTTCTGCTCAAATTTTGTTTGAATTGCCTTACATGTTCAGGCCTGGGAACAAGAGGCAGAGAGAGAGTCCAAGCAAACTCTGAAGCAGGAGTCCCCCCAAAAAGATCAAAAAACCCCAGAGAGAGGCTCCACACAATCAAGCAAAACCAAGAGGGTGGTCGTCAAGACTGTCCACACAGCTGGGCCCAGAGGTCTCAGGCGTAAGCAGGGAGGGACTTCCAAGTCATCACCCCGGGCTCCAGCCCAGGTCTCTGGGCCTCTCTCTATCCTGTTCCTGCTGCAGCTTAGCTGAGCGTGTTCCCCTGTGGGAGGGAAGGCAGGCTTGCAGCACACCAAGCCCCACTCCCCTGGTTGGCGTTGCCGACCCCCAAATGGTTCCTTCCCTAGCCCCCTGCCACATCCCCACCCCACCCCCGTCCATCTGTATCCCCAGGCTCTCCTCCTTCCCACAGGCCCCTGCTTCCTGACTATCTGGGAGGTTAGATGGCCTCGGGCCAGGCTAGATCTCATTTGGTTTTTTCTGGATCTTTTCTTCAAACTTCCTCAAACCCCTACAAGATTCTAGCTTAGGCACTGGCCGATTTTGAAGCTGTTCACTGGCATTCTGGGTACCGGGGTCCTCCAGAGTGGGGGGTCTTCTCAGCGAAGCTACTGGCAGAAGGGGCCTAGCTCAGATGTTCTGGCTGGCCTGCTAACGAGGCCTAGGACACGGGCTCCATCCCCTGGGGGGGGGCAGTAAGCTTTGCTCTGTTCCATGCCTGATGGAGAAGCCAGCCCCACAGTAGGGCTCCTGCTTGGCTACCAGAACAGCTGCAGAAGATGAAGTACCCAGGCAGAATATCTGAGTTCAAATCCAGCCTCCGACACTAGTGATGTGATCCTGGGCAAGCCACGTAACTGTCTTTTGCCTCAGTTTGCTCAATTGTCATATGGAGCCAATAATGCCTGCCCCCAGAGTTGTTGTGAGAACGTGTAAAATGCTTTAGGTCTACTTCTCACCTGTATTATATCCTGTCAAGTGCCATGTCTAGATCTAAGTACCAGGATCAAGAGGGAATCACATTAGAAGCTGCTTGGTTCCCAGAGTGCCCGACGGAGATTGGCAGCTAGGGATCAGAGATACGATGGGAGCCGGAGTCGAAAGAGCACCAAACTTGATCCAAAAGTCTGTATTTGAGGGGACAGCTAGCTGGTGTAGTGAATAAAGCATCAGCCCTAAAGTCAGAGACAGCTACCGCCTGGATGAGAGCATCAGGATCCAAAAAGTTCTCACCAGATCAGAGCATTGAGCTGAATCTATTCAGCTAAAATTCAATAGGATTAAATGTAAAATCTGACACTTGTGGGGTAGCCAGATAGTGTAGTGGATAGAACACCAGCCCTGAAATCAGGAGGACCTGAGTTCAAATCTTGCACCAGACACTTAACACTTCCTAGTTGTGTGACCCTGGGCAAGTCACTTAACCCCAGCCTCAGGAAAAAAAAAGAAAAGAAAAGAATAAATCACAAGTATTGAAAGACATACAGGCATAAGTAATGGCAGCTCCTTCCTTCCAAATATCAGAAATCGACATGGAGTGGGAGAGATGGCTAGATATTGTGCCCTACTGATGAGGTCTTAGTGAGGGCATTGACTGGCATGTTTTCCTGACAGGGCACTGCTGTGGGCACATCATGGGGCCTCAGACAACATGTTGTTGATGGCCAATAACTGCCCTCATCTATATCCTTGGAGGAAGAGGCCCTGCAGAGAACTCTGGCCATCTGTGTCTTGGACAGGGCCTTACAAACCAGAGGATGATGACGGAGGAAGGAGACATCGGCGGAGCGGGGAGTTCCTGGCCCAAGCTGGGATCTGGGAACCACGGGACAACGAGCAGGTAGTCGGAGAACAACAGGGGAGCTTTGGGATCAAGCCTTCTGGACCAAGCCAGAACTGAGGACCAGCTCAGATCGGATGGCTTGAAGGAGCAAACCCAGAGCCCACCGGTCACTGGGACTATGGATACTGGGGAGGGCCGAAGAAGCTGTTTTCTTACTGCCCGTTTTCCTCTTGGGAGTGTATGAGTGTGGGGAGATGCCCTGGCATGGGGCGGGGGGGGGGAGGAGGGAAAGGGAAAAGGCCCAGCCGGGGAGTACTAGAAGTGTGGAAGGTTGTTCATGAGACACGAGGGTCTGTTCTCACCTAAAGGTAATTATGCCTGACACTTGACTCTTTTTCATTTAATTGAATTGATTTTTTTTAATAAAGCTTGTTCTTTTTAAAACACATGCACGGATAATTTGTCAATATTGACCCTCGCCTAGCCTGGTGGTTCAGATTTTTCTCCTCCTTCCCCCTCCCTCCCTTCCCCTAGATGGCAGGCAATCCAGGACATGTTAAACATGTTGAATATATGTTAAATCCAATATGTAGAAACATACTTATACAATTCTCTTGCTGCACAAAAAAATCAGGAAAAAAAAGAAAGTAAATGAATAAGAAAAGAAAACGCACTGCTTGACTCTTAACTGCCCCTTGGGGGGGGGGGGGCATTGGGGAAGAACAGAACCATCCATATGGGATGGAATAAAGTCTTCCGGGGGGGACCATGATCTCCTCAGTTTAGAGGCTCACACCATTAGTCTCGAAGGCTACCAACTGGCACTAGTGTTCTCATGAGGCCATAGATCAGGAATCCCTGGGATCTCGGGCACTAGAATGTAAATGCCAGCATTGAGCACAAGTTCTACTGGGGCACAGGTGTCAGGGGGGGAACCGTGTCTCTGAGGGCCGGCCCAGCTTGGGATAGAAAGATCCCTCTTGAGAAGCTTGGCAGCCTGGTGATGGGCAGCCTGGGCACAAGACCCCAGGAAATCAGTTCTTTAGAAACTCCTCTCTAGTCCCGATGGAAATTCAAACTCCCCTTGAGTTCCCTTGGAAACTCTGCCCGTCCTTCTTTTTCCCCCGTGCCCTGGGCACCTGCCTCTCCTCATCCCCCCAAACAAACAAGGACCATGGTAAACAGGACAAAACTCATTGGGAAGAAGCCGAGCCAGAGAAGAGGGAGGGAAGGGGGGGCCGGGCTCTTGGTGGGGCTGGGGTTTCCTAGAAGGCAGAGGGGAGGAGGCCAGTTTCCAGGTCGGCCTCCAAGTGGCCGGAGAGGGACAAGGAGGGAAGTGGCGGCATCCTCCCTTTGTGGCCTATAATTAGCCTTTCCACCACCTGCGCGCGCCATGAGCATGACTCAAGGCTCTACTCCCCTCTCCCCCCTCACACAAACACGTTTCAGGGCCTGCTTCCCCACCCCAAAATCAGGAGATTCAGAGCTGGAAGACAAATGAGATAAACTGAGATCTAGAAAGGAGAAGGCATTTCTCCAAGGCCATATATAGTAAGCATCAGGGTGGCCTTTGAACTCGGACCCTCTGAATGCTAGTCTAGTGGAAACTTGATTGAGACAAGCATTAGGACAGCAGCCCAGGGCCCTGGGGTGTCAACTGGCAGCATGGAACAGTCACTGAGATATGCAAGCTGAGTCAGAGGGGAGCCTCTGACTCAGTCCTGCCATTGGGAATCAGCAACTCCCGGACCAGACCAGACCGGTCAGGCCTCGGCCATCTCCTGAGCCGACGGCAATCGTCTGATTGCTCACCTTCTCCAAATCTGAGTGCACTTGAGTTCCCGAGCCGGACCCACTTGTTCCTTATCTGATACACAAACCACGTGCCTGAGATGGTACGGGGAGATTAAACTTTGGTGAATCAAATCCTGTTTTGGGGGGCTCCTGGGAGATCGCTTCCTAGAAACATTCTCTAGCAGGTCTATCTTCAATTCACGCAAATCCCTGGGGCCCAGAAAGCTTCAGAGTTGGGATCCTTTACCTCCCAGAGGGCATCCTGGACTTCTGAGGTGTGTGCCCATCCAATAAGGGATTGCCCTGGATAAAACCATCTAGCCTCCCTCTGGAAGAGTTGCTGGTTTAGCCGGACAAATAAAAGCTTGGGCTAGCATGCTAGAAATAGCTGGCTCTGAATCCTGCCTTAATAACAAAGGTAAATGACACTTATTTAGCTCTAAGCCTGCTTTCTGAGCCTTTTCATTAAAATGAATCAACTGTATACTGATCGATTCAGCACCCGTTCTACAGAAAATCCTCCCACAGGATTACTGTGAGGATCAAATGAGACGGCGCCAACCTTAAAGTGATATAGAAGTGTGATCTCGTTACTACATGACAGAATTCACAAGGACTATAGCATAATATGCAGGGTCAAGCTGGAAGGCGGCAGCATGTCGGGCAGGGAGATGGCCATGGACTAGAGGAGCTGTGAGAAGTTTCGGGGAGGTAGGATCAGGCAAGACTTGCCCAGCATCCTCCAGATTCTCTTTCCTTCCCCTTCCCTCCCCCCACCATTGGGTTTTTGCCTTTCCCGACTATCTTAAGATGTCACAAGAAAGGTTCGCAGATATCTAAGCCAGACTCAAGGCCTACAAAAGTGAAGGCGTGATTGGTTCAAGGATGCATGGGAGAGTATGTTGGCAGAGCCCGGATTCCAACACAGACCTCCTGCCCCTCAGCCTGGTATTTTTCCACTGTCTGGACCACACTGCCTCTTCTATCCCAGTCTCCCTCCCCAATTCCCACTCTTGTTCGCCGGGCCTCCCCCCTGAACTGTGGTTAGCTGCTGGGAGAAGCCCTGGCCTAGCTTCCCAAGCTCTAGGGGGTGAGGGGAGGAGGACGGGCTGGAGCAGGGCCAGGCCACAGGGCATGGCTGCCCAGCCAAGGGTGAAGCCCAGATACCAGGGCCGACCCCAGACAGAAGCAGCTGCTGCCGTCGCCTTCTAAATAATACAGTTGAGGTTGGCTCTTCCTTTGGGGTTTCTCAACTGTTTCCATTTCTATTATGTCTTTTGTGTTTTCTTTCTTCCCCCCAACCCCCACCCCTTCCTTTTCTTTCTTTTTTTTAATAGTCCCAGAACTCAGGCTTGGTGGTGAGACCGTGGTGAGGAGGGATTATATCAGACAAAACTGAAGTCAGTAATGTCAGGATGGCCTCCCGGTTGGGATTTCCCGCCACCATGGTGGCCGGTGATCTCATGTTGCCCGGCACTGGTATCTCTGGGCGAGTCCCTTCTCCTTCCCTTTCTATAAAAGGAGAGGGGTGGGGGAAAATGCGTGAATTCAAATGGTGGAGTTGGACTCAGTGGTCTCTGGGATCTTCCAGCTTGGAAACTAGCCTTTGCCTTTTTTGAGAATAGCCACGAAGGCCCGTTAGTGGACACTGTCATCTAGCCTTCCAGAAGGGACACAAGGCAGCCCACACTACAGGAAATTAAACTCTGACAACACTCTCCTTCCTTTCTCCCTTGTTAACAGATTCACACGTGGTCTGAATTCCGCCTGCCCTCCTGGAGGAAGTTCCCAATCTGATCGATGTCCTTCTTGAACCGTGCTGCCGAGACCCGGCTATAGTTCTCCGGAGGCTTAGCCAGGCCCAAAGAGAGCCCGGCTCACTGAGGCTTCTCTCTCAACACAGCCCAAGAACACGTTAGTCCCTGAAAGCATTTGTATCACAGAATATCTGTGCATCCCTGCCATTAAATGCTGGTCACAAGACAACGGTGTTGGATTTAGGCCTTTTCTGGCAAAAGCTTGACTTGCAGTGCGCCGGGGAAAGGAAGGTTGCACACACTTAGAGATGGTGGGGAGCTAGTTTGAATACCTTGAAGAGAATCCTGTCCAGCCCTAACTCTCCCATCCAGCGTTGCTCTCCCTTCTGGACCTAAAACTACTCTTTCTTTTGGGTCTGGCGACACGAAGGAGGGCATTGTCTCCAGAAGGCCCACTATTATTTTAAAGAATTACTTAGGAAAGAAGGGAAGCCTTTTAGCGCTCTCCCTTTGGTAGGTAACACCAGCAGAGCAGCACAGCATAGATGAGGACAAGGAGGAATTATCGGGTACAAAAAACCTGGGTTCAAATCCTTGCTACTTACTCCCTGTGTGACTTAGACAAATAAGCACTCTTCTGGGCCCCTGTTTCTTCTTCTATAACATGAGAGGGCTGGACCACATCAGGGGTTCAAGGCCTTTGTTGAGTGTGGGCCTCTAGAGCAATGTCTAGCAGAGCCCTTCTCAGCATAAGGTTTTAAAAGGCATAAAATAAAATTCACAGGATGACGCGGGAAACCAATTACAGTTATCCCTTCCCCATCTTGACTTTCCCTAGCTCCGTTTCAATATCTCACAGATTGGCAGAAGAAATTAAATGGGAATATTTGGGGAGTTTTGTGGAAGCCTAGAGATGACAAAAGGGAAATTTTCAAACTCAGAAATGCAGAAAATGCATTTATATATTATTGTTTAATATCAGTACAATTTATCTTTTAATACAAGAATAATCCAGACTTCTTTTCTGGTACAAAGGAAGGGCCAAAAAATTTTATGCAGATTTTCCAGATCCTGGGGGGGGGGGGGCGAGCCCTTAACCTTCGGAGATGTGGAAGGGATAACTATATGGAAATGCGATTGTTGAAATATTAAAGGAGGCAAGCTCACCTAGTCCCCGGGGTTAGAACTGTCCTAGATGATGTCCGAGGCTCCTCCTGGTTCTACACCAAGGACCCTCTGAATTTTATCACCATCTTTGCTGATTCCCAACTTAGATGGAAAGGAGATGCGATTTGGGGGAAGGAATGAGCTTTCCACAGAGGGAATTAGGGCAAAGACAATGACTGATAAGGGGTTGGCGCTGACTGGACAGCCAGCATTGGATCAGGAAGGGAAGGCCTCAAACTGAGAACGAGGCTGTAGGGCTATGGAGAAATTGCATAGGGCCCCAGAGTTGCGAGACCTGGCCCGAAATCCCAGCTCTGATCCTAAGCCAGTGAATCACTGTCTCTCTCTCCTTTGATTTCCTCCTTTCTTCCTTGGGATCTCCATGACGCTTCTACTATTTGCCTAATGGGACTGTTGTGGGAAAAGTACTTTGGCCACTGTAGAAATGGCGGTGCTTACCTGAAGTCAGAAATGCAGCATGGGAACTAGGAAGGTCGGAGGTCATGGGCTCTAGGAAGGGCAGAGGTTAAGTCAGGAATCTTGCCCCCTCTGACATCAGGGCTGGAGGGGAGGACCCTCAGAGAAGAGAGAAACTAGCCTGAAGTCATATAGCATATAGGAAAACAGAACCTAGAACCCAGATTTTCTGCCACCCAGGAGAACATATTTCCTCTCTATAGCCCAGTGGCAGCCCATCACTGCACCAGGGGGGCCTTCATAACTGCTGCTGCTGCTGCATTCAAACCAGAGCCAGCCAGCTGGGGGGTGGAGGCCTGCTTGGAAGGGGGAGGGAATTGCTGTTTTAAATTGAATGTTTCAGGGGGTTATGGGATGGTTTGTTCTGGAAAGTGGTGCAGCCGGAGCCTCACAATAGTTTCCAATTTCTTCCCCAGCTTCTCCTTTCCCCATCCCCCATTGCCCCAAACTCTTAGCTCACTGTCAGACTCAGGGAATTTGAGCTTCAAGGGGATAGGAACTCTAACTCAATTGTCCCTGGAACTTAGATCTAACTCTGGAAAGACCCTCAGGGGTCATCCCACCCTATCCTAGTCTTTTACAGAGGAAGAAACTGAGGTCTGCAGGAGGGAAGTGACTTGTTCAGGTAGGATAGGAAACCGTAAGTTCCCTGGGTGGGCTCTGGGTGCAGACTGAGCAGGGTATCGGGCCCTTCTGCCGGCCAGATGGCTGCTGCTCGCTTCCCCCATCCCCCAGCCCCATTCCAAGGCCCTGACTCCATTCCATCATTTCTCCCACCCAGCCCCAAGTCTCCCAAGTGCGTGCCTGCCTCACCTGGTGGTGCTGGAGCAGGCTGGGCCCCCTTCCCCCCTCATCCTCCCTGGCCTCTCCCTTTCCTAAATGACTTGCCAGCGACCCCAGCGGACACCCCCGATCAGATCATTTCCCCTTTGTCCAGAGCGGAGCCTCTGCCAAGGGCTGATTCCTGAGAAGTCAGCAAATTCCTTGCTCCGGCGGAGCTGAAAGGTTGAGTCCATCTGTTCGGGGAGCATTTCCTCGTCTTTATTGTGTTCTCTCCCTCTTGGGGAGTTATCCTGGCTCCTGAGTCTTCAATTTCCTCCCGGGGTGGAGGAGGGGCGGGGAAATCATGGCAAGAACATTGAACTTGACATCAGGAGACCCCGGGCCGAGTCCCCGCTTGGCCACTCGCTGAGCTGTGTGACCTCGGACAACTGTCTTCACCTTTCCGAGCCCCGGTTTCTTTCTCTGAAAAATAGGGACCAGAATTCTCGCACCCATTGCCCCCATGGGTTGGGGGGGAGAAAAGTCTGAAGGTGTGAGATCTGATCTGTTTCGTGGGCCACGCGACAGTCTTCTGTCTGCTTCTCAGACAGCAGCCAGCCTGGTCCCAGGACAAGGGTCCCCCCAGGACTAGACCTAAAGGCCTCCCTGCTTAGAGAGGTGCGCTCAAAGCCAACGTGTTCCCTGGGCTCCTGGGAATGATGGAGGCAAGGGCGTGGGAGTCTACAAATGGTCCGGAGGAGCCCGCTTTGGAGATGGGCTCTGTCAAGGCAGGACCTCTCCTCCTCCTCCAGTCTGCTCTCCATAAGGAGTCAGATTCTATCTTAACAAAATTCTGCAATAGGACAAAGGATTTCCGAGTCAGGGTCAAAAGCCATCCCACTCATTCATTCATTCATTCAGGCAACAACCATGGTGGGAAGGATGCAGAGCCTTAACTTTTGTCAGAGTCCAAATACTGTTTCAGATCTTCAGCTGTTTGTCTCGCTTTGGATCACTTCAGCTCCCTGAATCTCTGTTTCCTCATCTGTTGGGCTGAATGACTTCAGAGATCCCTCCGGATTCTAGACTTAGGAAGGGATATCATGCCCCTTAATCCTGAGGATTTCTTAAGTGTTCTGGGTCTTGTGCTAGGCTCTGGGGGAGGTAGCAAGCTAGGCAGACACAGTCCCTGTGAGCTCGTGAAGCTTCCAGGCATATCACCCTGATGTAGTCATGTGGGCCACGCTAGACAGGCAGGGAGGTGCAGTGGGTAGGGAATTGAGAGTCACTGACTTCTGGGTAAGTTCCCCAGTCACTCCTTAGCCCATTTCTTCAGCTATCCAATAGGGATAATGAAACCTGCACAACCTACTTCACGGGGTGGTTGTGAAGCTCTGACTTGACATAAATCATTTTGCCGGCAATGTGTGCCAGCATGAAGACTGTGTGGCGGATATTTCTTATGTGGATTTTTCCTTCTTTCTAAAAAGATGGGGCTGGGCTAAATAGTGTCTCAGGTCCCTTTCAGTTCTAAGTGCTATATTCCCAAGTTCTCAGAGGCCAGATTGCCCCTTCTTCCTCCCCATCAGGTCACAGTAAAATAGAATGAGAATTGAATTTGAAGTCAGAGGTCCTGGGTTTGAATACTGGTTCTACCTTTTCCTACCTGTGTGACCTTACTCTAGAAGCCCTTAAAGTATTCTAGAGGTCTGGAGTCTAGAGACCTGAGTCTGCATCCATGCTAGCATACTAGTTGAATGAGTCTGGGTAAATCATAGGATGACAGATTTAGAGAAAGAAGGGGCCCTTGAAGCATTCAATTCAACCTTCTTGTTTTACAGATGAAGAAACTGAGGCAAATAATGGGGTTAAGTGACTTGCCCAGGGTCACCGAGCTAGTAAGTGCCTAAGGTAGTATTGGAACTTCAGCCCCTTTGGGTCTCAGTTTCCTCATTTATGAAATGAGGAGATTTGGCCAGATCCTTTCTTCACAGCCTCTTTCAAGCAATCCCATTCATGGATTCATTCATTCATCTCTCTGACAAACACGGGAGGCGGTGTTGCGAAGACATTTTTTGGGGAACGAAGTAGAATCGCCTTTAATGAGATCTGGCTGACGACTTAGCCCAGCCATGCAGCAGGTGCAGTGTGGAGCTCCTCGGGGAAGGAGGAATGCTTTTGGAATCCCGTCACTTCCTTTCCTTTTCTGTCAGACACGGGGTGGGGGGAGAAACCAACGCAAGTGGAATAAGACAGAATAAACACCGAGGGGAAAAAACAACCCTTGAAGACCGGGGAAGCGAAGGAAAATAAATAGGAGAATACAGAATGATTCATCAGCCATCACCACCTGATCTGGTTCGAAAATCACTTTGGCAACAGGAAACGAAGCCCGGGGCCCTAGATTGGCACCTCTGTAGGGGGCCTGGCATGGGATTTAAACCTAGGGAGAACCAGTGGCTTAGTTTACAACCTGGGAGCTCAAGGGGATGGGTGGCATGGTAGCATGCTGGAAAGAGCATTGCATTTAGAATCAGGACCAGGATTCCAATCCTATTACTTGTTTGCAATGAGATCTTGGGCAACTCATTTTCTTTTTCTAAATCTCGGTTTCCCATTTTCTAAAAAGTGGGCATTGGGCCAAGTCCTTTTCATCTCTAAGTCCTATGCTCCTATGGTCTCAGGAGTGAGATCATCCTTCCTTTCCATCAGCACACGGTAAAGCAGAATGGGTAGTGAGTTTGAAGTCAGAGGGCAGAATGAATACCAAATTTGAAGTCAGAGGGCGGTGGCCACTTCCTCCCTGTGTGACATTAAGGAAGTCACTCAACCAGTTCCAGAGCTAGGGGCCTATGTCTTTCTAGCCTCAGTTCCCTCTTCTGTAAAATGAGGAGTGTGGATCTAAAATGCCTTTAAGTCCTTTTCAATTGTGCCCGACTCTCCATGAGCCCATCTGGGGGTTTTCTTGGAAGAGACGCTGGAATGGTTTGCCATTTCCTTCTCCGGCTCTTTTTATAGATGAGGAACCAAGGCCAACAGGATGAACTGACTTGTCCACGGCCACGCTTGTAGTAAGTGTCTGAAGTCAGATTTGAACTCAGGAAGAGGAGTCTTCCAGAGTCCAGGCCCAGTGCTCTATCCATCACAGCGCCACCTAGCTGCCCCTGAGGTACCTTTAGGCTCTAGGTTTATGATGCAGTGACTTTTCAGGGCCTCATTCTTTCTCTGTAAAACAAAGGGGTTGGATTAAATAGCTTCTGACGTCCCTTAGGATCCTATAATCAATCCCACACTACTCTCCTGCCTGGGTCTCAGTTTTCTTCCTTGTAAAATGCGGGACCTGGACTAGCCCAGATGGCTTTGAGATCTCTCAGCTCTGGGGCTATGATTCTACCTCCTGCTTTGATGAGAGTTTTCTGTGCTGCTCTAGAAGCACCCTGTATGACTCTGGAACCAGGAAGGCAGGGCTTTGGGTACCTTTGCCTGGCCTTACCTCAGACCCTGGAAGAAAGGGAAAACATGAAGGGTTGGGGGGAACAGAGTTGTAGGAGCTAGGCCTCTGCCCTCTAGGAGCCAGGCCTCTGTCCGCTAGGAGCTGAGCAGGGCAGAGGCTATCGAGCCCATCGAAGCAGAGAATCAGACAACCATGGACTGGCTGAGGCAGAAGGGAGAGGACCCTCTACTCCAGTCCTGTCATTTTGCAGAAAAGAAAAATGAGACCCAGAGTGGGGAAGGGCTTAAGCCAGTGTTAAAGGACAGAGTCCATCCTCCAGCCCGGATCTCCTAGCTTAAATGTACCCACCCCAACCCTAATCACCAAGGCAGAGCAAGAGACCTTTTCTTTCTCTTTCTTTCTTTTTCTCTTTCTTTTCTTTTCTTTTTTTTTGCTGAGGCAATTAGGGTTAAGTGACTTGCCCAGGGTCCCACAGCTAGGACATGTTAAGTGTCTGAGGCTGAATTTGAACTCAGGTCCTCCTGACTCCAGGTCCTTTGCTCTATCCACTGAGCCCATTCTACCTCTTAAAGCAGGGGGGCCACTGCTAGAGCTACATAGATCAATGATAACGGATAGCCGAGAAAAAGCAGAGTGACCCAGTGCTCATCTGACTTGTTTTCTCTTTAAGTTGAGACTGACCTTTGCACTGGAAAGGTCAGAGCAAAAGTGGCTGAGGGAGAGTTTATGCAAAAGATTAGGAAGGAGATAAGAAGAGATTAAGTAGCTGCCTTTGATGAGTTCAAGTGGCTGGCTCCAGATGACTTTCATCCTAGGGGACTGAGGGAATCTGAGCTGTGGGGCAGGTGTGAGGTGGAGAGGGGCTGCATGAGTACTGTTTTCCAGGAGAGGCAGGCTCCTCCTATGGAGGCCGGTTTCAGCCTCTTCTGTTTAGCCCCACAGGACCGAATCAGGCCCAGCGAGGAAGCTACAAAGAGCCAAAGCCTTGATGGTAGAAAACACTTCTCAATGATGGGGCCGTTCATAAGAAAATAGACGGCTTCCGAGCAAATGGCTTCCCCACCATGGGATGTCTTTAAACGAAGGCTGGGTGCATTGTAGAAGGGATTTTTGGACAGAGTTCTGGATGAGATGGCCACTGCTGCAGTCCCTTTCTGTTCTGAGAATCTGGGGTGCCACGAGCTAGAACCTCCTGACCTCTAATGGGCCGTGCTTATCAACCCATGGTACAAAGGACTGGCCTTAGGACAGTATGGAGCGGGGTGGGATGGCCCACTCCCTCCCATGAATCCCCATCTGACCAACGACACCTAGATTATAGCTCATGGTTACAATTGGAGGGGGGGGGGGAACTGGCTCATCCTGTCTCCCCCTTCTCCCCTCCCCAATAGCACAGGTTGGAACATCCTGACTCTATCACACCTGACTCTATCACATCCTTGTTTCGAATTGGGGTTCAAGTGCTGAGGGGAGGGTGGAAGCTGGGGAACAAGGCGAGTGGGAGAAGCTGCACCCCCATCCCCAGTTAGCCAAGGCCCTGCTTTCCTCACAACTGTGGGGAGTTGGGAGAAGAGGAGAGCTACTGAATGCCCTCGCCCATCTGGTCACTTGGCCCTGGACTGAAGTGAACCCCGGAGAAGTCTGGGACTTAGCCCTTAGCTGCATCCACTGGCCAGGTCATTTCTCTGACAGAAACCAGGTGTCTGCCAGGCCTCCATTCCGGAAACTAATGAGCTAAGAGTAGAGTGATAGGGAAGATAAGGGATAAGAAGAGAGGGAAGGGGAGGAGGAGAGGCAGACCCAGCCGCCATCCACATCATCAGGGGGACCGTTGCCAGGATACCAGAGAGCCCGGGTCGAATGGTGCCTTGCAGAATTAATAGCACGTTCAGAGTGCAAAGTCCAGACCGTAAGGAACCAATGGCCAACACTGGCGACAGAGAAGACTAACTGGCTCGCCGGGGCCAGATTGTGGCCTTGTAAACTCATATAATCCCGGTGCTCAGACCGACGGTCCAACAGTTCCGGGAAGATAAGGGTACGAAAAGATGGAAGCTAAGTCATGTGGGTCTCAACGTCTCTGACTCCAGCTCTTTTCCCAGACTCCCATTCCAGGCTGCCTCCTGTCTAAACTTCCTCTGCCAGGCCTCCCCTCCCCCAGGCAGCAGCTCATGCCCCGTCCTCTCCAAACTTAGCCCTCCCAGGCTCCCCTTTCCTCTGCCCCCACTCTCAGATGACCTGGGAAACTTAGCCCTGCTAAAGTGTTAATGAGCATGAACGTGTTAATTTAGTAGGGCACGGGTAGTGGTAAAATGTGGCCATCAGGTGGGGGAGAGATTATGGGCTGGGAGAGGGGGTGGCTGCTTTTAAGGACCCTCCTAAAATCATAAACTCAGGGGGATTATTTAGACCAACCCCTTCATTTTACAGAGAAGGAAACTGAGGCTTAGAGAAGGCAAGTGATTTATCCAAGGTCATACGTGTTACCACGGCAGAACTGCAATTTGAACCCAGGATCTTTGCTGTTGTCGCTATTGTTGTTCAGTCATTTTTTAGTCTTGCCTGACTCTTTGGGACCCCATTTGGGGTTTTCTTGGCAGAGATAGTAGAGTGGTTTGTTATTTCCTTCTCCAGCTCATTTTACGGATGAGAAAACTGAGGCAAACAGGGTGAAGTGACTGGCTCAGGGTCACATAGCTAGTGTCTCAAGTATTCCAACTGCGGAGCTCCAGGTACTCTCTCTGCTGCAGTACCACCTGGCTGCTCTTTTCCCCTAAAGACCATGATATCATGGCAAGAACACTAGATTTGGAGTCAAGGGATCTAGATTCAAATCTGGGCTCTGCTGCTTACTACCCATGGGATCTTGGAAAACTTGCTTCCCAGTTCTCTAGGGAGATCAGGAAAGGATCCTGCATGAGGAACAACTTGACTTGAGCCTTGAAGAGTCATTAAGAAGTTGAGTGCTTCCCAGGCATGCAAAGGTGCAGAGGTGGGAGATGGAGTGTCAAACAGCAGACACCAGGGACACAATGAAAAATACCGTCCTCCACTGGGCTTACCTTTACTATGCGAACAGGACCTGCTATTACATCACCAACCCTTCCAGGGCAGTTAAAAAGATCTCAAACCTTAGTTAAGCTCTAATGGTGGAATTTCAGGCACCGACCTCCTGAAAAGGAGCATGATGGGGAGGGTTTGGGGGAAGCAAGAGACCTTAAGCACCCTTTACTTCAAACCCTTCAGTTTCATGAGCGGGTTGATTTCAGAAAAGCCTAGAAAGACTCACATGAACTGACTCTAAGTGAAGTGAGCAGAACCAAGAGAATGTTGCAACAACACGATTATATGACGATCAACTGGGATTGACTTGGCTCTTCTCAGCAATGAGGAGATTCAAGACAATTCCGATAGACTTGGGATGGAGAGAGCCATCCGCATCCAGAGAGAGAACTATGGAATCGAAGCAGAGGATTTTCACCTTTTTGTTTGTTTTCTTTTCCCTTTTGGTCGGATTTTGCTTACACAACGTGACAAATAATAGAAATGTGTTTAAAAGGACTGTACATATGTAACCTATATCAGATTGCTTGCTGTCTTGAGAAGGTGAGAGAGGGGAAAAAATGTGAAACACAAGATTTTGCAAAAAGGTGAATGTTTTAAAAAATCTATCTTTGCATATTTAGAAAAATAAAATGAACAAGTCAATAAATAGAAATTTTTTTTTCTAAAACTAATTTTATGGAGGAAGAAACCGAGTCCCTCAAACAGGAAGAAATTGGTCCAAAAATTGAAAGCCAGGTCGTGTGATTCCAAATGAACTGTGCTTTGTGTTCCTCGACAGAGACCTGCCAAACCTTCCAACTTTGGGGAGGTTTCCAAAGGGGTCTAATGTGGTTTCCCAGGCCCCCAGGAAGGAGAGAGGCCAGACTTTGTTAGGCCGAGAGAAGCCAAGCGGGACAATGGGAAGAGAAAACACGTCCATCCGGAGACCAGCGTGAAAATACAGCCAGCATGATAGAAAACAGCTTGTGACAGAGGGAAAACCTGATTTGCAGAGCAGGTCTGGGCCCTGCCCCATTGGAAGCTAAAACAGAAAGAGGTTTGGGGGGTGGTTGCTGATTCAAGACAGCTGTGGCTTCTCCACCCATGGGGACCTTCGCACTTTGCCCCTAGCTCCAGTATACCCTGGTCCTGTTTCCGTGGAGCCAGCAAAGTCAGCTTAAGGCTTGCGGCAATCTAGAAGGGCCCTTGGAGCCAGGGGCGCCGGTGACGACTGGACTGTCTGTAGGTCCCCGCTCCCTTCAGCGGACCCAGCCCAGCCCTTCTGACCTGGGGAGACCCAGAGGAAGCCCTCCAGGGAGAAGGGTCGCGCCCGGCTTGGTCCGGCCACAGCCACGGAGGCATGATGGTCCTGGCTGGCCTCTGGGCCATCCTTCTGTGTGGTACGTGGATGACTTCCTCTTTCTTCCATTCAGGGGCAAGCAGGTTGAGTAGGGAAGGTATTCGGGAGCTGGGTGGCCAGTGGTTCCTACCTATTTCCACTCCTTTCTCTACTCCTCCATCTTTCTCAAGAAAACTGCTCCACTTGGGGAAAACTGATCATAGAAGTCTTAGAGCTGCTGGGTCCTTCGGAAGACGACTCGCCCCGCGCTCTCATTTTACAAATGGGGAAACCGAGGACCAGAACCTTTTCTCCTTTCTGTGCCAGCCGTACTGACAGGCACTTAATGCCCCAAATAGGAAGCTTTGGTATAAGAAAAAGAGGACTGAACTTGTAGTCAAGAGACTCGAGTTCAAATCCTAACTTGGATATTTACTTACTGTGGGGGCTTGGCTAAGACAGTAAATCTCTCCAAGGTTTCCCCCACTGCAAAATGAGAGGGTTGGGCTGAATAGTGCCAAAGGTGAGCTCCAAATCTATGATTCTACCATATTCTACTTCTCTCTGCCTCAGTTTCCTCATCTGTAAAATGAAAATAATTACACTTGGCAGCTTGCTTCTAGGGGTTTGGTTGCGAAAGTGCTTTCTAAATGAAAGGTGTTAGAGAAATCGGAGTTTTTATTATTGCTCCTGTTTTTCCTGGGACCGTCCCGTTTCCTGGAACTCTCACACCCACCTCTAGCCCAGACAGCATCCCGGCACCTGGCCCTGGAATAAGTGGATCCGGATCCTAGTGCCCCATGGCCGCTTGTCAGTGTGTGACTTCTGGCACATTGCTGACTCCATGGAGTACTTTGAATGACGATAAATGACCACCTGAGCTTTGGGGCATTTGTTCACAGTGAAGCTCCCAGAAGCCCACCTACCTGGTGGCCCATCACTGGGAAAAGAAAGCTCTTCATGCTGCCTGGTACCCAGAGTGGAAGCCTTGAAGCGCTCAGGAAATGGGGATTTTCCCAAGTTATCGCCTGTTTAAACTTACATTGGCTGTGCCCCTACTTTGTGTTCTCATACACGAATCTGTTCCCAAAGCGTTCGTGGCTGAGGCTCTTGTGGGGGGAGGGAGGCTTGTGTTAACAGGATGGCTTTTGCTACTAGAGGGAAATCGGGACACCTAGGTCCCAAACGGAGGAGGGAATTGGGGGAATTGGGACAGCTAGGTGGTGTCGAAGGTGGCACTAGGCTCGGAGTTGGGAAGATATGAGTTCAAATGTAGCGTCAGACACTTAACTCGCTGTGTGATCCTGGGTAAGTCACTTCACCCTGTCTGCCTCAGTTTCCTCATCTGTAAAATGAACCGAGAGGGAAATGGCAAACAATTCCAGTATCTCTGCCAAGAAACACCCCCCAAAGGGGTCACAGAGAGTCAGAGAGGACCAAACCACAAAGTGGGGAACCCACTTTGGTGGGATTCACAGCTGGCCCGCCCCACTCACGCATTGACTCAGTCTCCTCTGGGCGACCCATCATCCAATTGATGTTGGAGCTTCAAGAGATATTAAAGATCCCTAAGATAGGGAAAGCTATCTTTATGATCTGCCCTGTTATTTTATCAGGAGACCTTGTTATCTTGAAATCTTGGGCTGGGATATTTTTTAACCTTTGCCCTGTTTAAAAGGTTGCTCATTAAAAAAATAAAACCTCCACCTCTCCAGTGATATACGCCTCATCTTTCCCTTGAGCTTTGATCACAGTGGGGACACCCTTCCCCACCTCCCCCCAAGACAGCCAGCCAGCTTGGCCAGTCCATCTCCAGAGTCTGAAAAAGACAGGCTCTCCCCCCCACTGCCTTCTGGGTAAATCTCACTGGAGAATGAAAGAGACAAAAGCTCAGGGTGGGAGAAAGAGAAACAGAGATGTTGGATCTGGAAGAGATCATATAATCAGAGATTATCTGAAGCAGGGATCTCTCCCTCCTCCTACAGAGGAAACAGCCCCAAAGAAAGGCAGCGCTTTGCCCGAGTTCACACAGCCAGTGTGTCGGAACTGTAATCTGAACTCGGATCTTCTAACTCTAGCTCTAGAACACAATTCCCGTCCACACAATTCCCAGATTAAAAAACGAGAAAAACCAGGCCGAGGGGCCGCGAGTGACTGTTTCTCTGGCTGTTTTCTAGCCTGTGTCCTAGGCCACCCAAAGCAAACAACATCTGGAGGAGAGGATATGAGAAACTGCTCTGTGACCCCACCGGTGAGGCTGACCCCCTTCCCAAAGCAGGGCCCCTCTCACCACGTGGCTTTCGCTGGCCCCTGTACTCATTGCCTCCCTCTCCAAGAGAATTCTCTCAGCTCCCAGACTCTCCCCTTTCCACCAGACTTGCTCCTGGTTTCCTGGCTCAGGGGCTCTGTTTCTGATTAACTGCTGGAGAATCAGTCATTACTCCCTAGAACTCTCTGGCTCCATCAATATCCCACCTCCAAAGGCACCCTGGGACGGGGGCGGGGGGGGGGGGGGTGTGCCACAGGGGCCATTGGCAAAGCTCAAGCCCAGGAGAGGCTATGGGGGGAGGAGAAAAAACAAAGGGGATGGGGTGGGGGAAGGAAGAGGGGAGAGATAGGGAGAGGGGGAAGGGGCAAAGGGAAGGAGAGGAAGAGGGAGAGAAAGAAAGGGAGATGAAGGGAGAAGGGATGGGGGAAGAGACAAAGGGAAGAGAAGAGAGAAAGAGAAAAAGAGAGACAGAGACACAGAGAGAGACAAAAAAAGAGACAGAAACAGACAGAAGCAGAGAAGGAGGGAGGAAGGGTGAGAGAAAGGAGGAAAGGGGAAGGAGAGGAAGAAGGAAGGAGAGAAAGAGAGGGAGAGATGGAGGGAAGGAAGGAGGGAAGGGGGAAGAGACAGGGAAAGAAAAAAGAGACAGAGACAGAAACAGACAGGAGCAAGCAGGAAGGAGGAAGGGAGAGGGAAAGGGACAAAGAGAAGGAGAGGAAGAGGGAGAGAAAGAGAGGGAGAGATAGAGGAAGGAAGGAGGGAAGGGGGAAGAGACAAAGGGAAAGAAAAAAGAGAGAGACAGAATTGGGGAAGGAGGGAGAAAGAGAGGAAGAGGGGGAAGGGACAAAGGAAAGGAGAAGGAGGGAGAGAAGAAGAAGAGAAAGGAGTAAGGGGGGGGGAGAGAGAGAGAGAGAGAGAGAGAGAGAGAGAGAGAGAGAGAGAGAGAGAGAGAGAGAGAGAGAGAGAGAGAGAGAGAGGATGAGAGGGAGGGAGAGAGAGAGAGAGAGAGATGGCAAAGGATAAAGAGACAAAGGACAGGAGGGAAAGAGAGACAGGAAGACGGAGGGAGGCTGGGAGAGAAGAAAAATAGGGAAAGAAGGAAGGAGAAAGATGGAGGAAAGCACAGAGTTGAAAGGAGAGAGATGAAAACGGCAGAGGAAGAATAAGGGAAAGAATCCATCAGTGCCTGCAAGGGCCTCCCGGAGCTCCATGGGTACCGGACTGGGGTTACGGTCTGCCCTGTGGCGCCTGCCCCGCCCAGCCCCCCAGTGCCTCTCATGTTCCTAAGTGCCCAGCAGCAACTTGCACAGAGTAAGCCCTTGATAAACACTCATTTATTTGACTATCATCAATTGTCTAGGGGATTAGGGTCAGTAGAGGAGGGGAGGGGAGGAGCATTCTAGTTATGGAAATTGGAAAATTAATGGAGTCTTTCCCAAGCCATCCAGGCATCCAGGCCATGGGGCAGTGTCCAGATGTTCAAACTGCTCTCTCCTCCCCCTCCCCCCCAAAAGCATCTGTATGAGCTCTTTGCCTTCCATGGATAATCCAGGATAAGGCCCTGGAGATGCCCCGAATTAGGGGCATAATGTGGCTGATAAACCAGTGAAGACGACCCAGAGGGGAGGGCTGGCGGCTAGGATGAGAGGCCAGTAGCACAAACTGGTTCCAGGGAGGGAGGCTCCAGGAGGAGAGGGCAGTGAGCATTAGCAAAGGCTGTACAGAGGTCAGGGAGGATGAGGACATACTCAGGCCTTCCCAGGGCCCTTTTCTGCAGCCAGCCCCCCCCCCTACCCACCCGGGGTTGGAGGCACATAGATCCATGTTAGGGCCTAAGCTCCAGCTCACCCAAAACACTGCTTCCATCTATCTCCCTGGGACCGTGGGGGGTGGGGGTGTCAGTATCTTCCAGTCACGGCTGTCAACACCACGGCCCAGCTCAGGAACCTTCGGCAGCAGATGGCAGCTAAGCTTCTTGATGCCTACATCGTCCCCGACACGGACGCCCACATGGTGAGTGGCCGCCCCCCTCCCCGGTCCAACGTTTGTCCCTGAGAGAAGACTCAAGAGGGTGAGGAAGGTCATGGAAGGCAGGCCACGGGGGCGCGGGTTTGTTGACTGAACCCCAAGGAGGTTGGAAATATGAAGGCCTTCATGAACGAATGAATGAACGAATGAATGAAGCATTCATTAAGCGTTGGCTATGTGCAAAGCACTGGGTTAAGTCCTAGACGTACAAACAGAAAAGCCGGGCCATCCCTGTTCCCAAGAAGCCCTCGCCCCAATGAGAAAGAGAACCTTTGTCGACATTTTTAGCTGCTGCCCGCCTGTGTTCTTTCACTGTTAATCCTTGTCCCCGTGAACACTGTGCAGGCTTCTGAGAGATTCCCTTGTACAAAAGCCTAGCTTTAAGTGGTTTTTTATTATTATTACTTCATTTTATATTTCATAAACAATATTTTTGCATAATAAATCTGAATTCATATGTTTTAAAAAAAGAAATTTTCAGCTGCAAGAGAGAAGGAAAACGGGGCAGCTAGGTGGCGCTATAGTGGCTAGATCAGGAGGACCTGAATTCAAATCTGGCCTCAGACACTTAACACTTCCTAGCTGTGTGACCCTGGGCAAGTCACTTAAACCCAATTGCCTCAGGGGAAAAAAAAAACAAAGAAAAAAAAAAAAAGGAAAGAACCCCCCCCCCCCCCCATCTTTAAGGTGCAGCAGCAAAGCAAATGGTAAGAACTCTGTCCTCTTGGCATTTCCACTGATAAAATCTTAGCAGTTTCTGATGCTGAGCCATCTGACCTGGCCAAGACCTTTGGTCACAAAAAATATTCTTTCCTGAGTCTTCAAGTCATTTTCCTAAAGCTCAGATCTGAACCTCTCACCCCCTTACTTACTAAACTTCAGTGGCTCCCTATTACTTCCAGGATCGCATGTAAAATCCAGTCTGGCATTCAAAAACTCTCCATAATCCAGCCCCTTCATACTTTTCATTCTTCTGACGTATTCTAATGACTCAGCTACTCTGCCCTTCTTGCCCCATCTTCTGACTCTGTGCCTTTGTTCTGGCCGAATGTTCTTACTCCTCCCTTTTACTTTTCTGTTCCCCTGGTTTCCTTCTAGTTTCAGCTTCTGTAAGAAGCCTTTCCCAGTCCCTCTCCCTAAAATTACCTTCCATCCATAACTTATGTATACATCCGGGGTTGTTGCTGTGGCCTCCTGGAGATCTCGCGTTGTATTTTTGCCTTTCTTTATATTCCCAGTGCTTAGTAGAGCAATACAGCAAAGGTTTGTGGGTGACAATGCTGAGGATGATGACTTTCTCTGCCAGACTGGTAGGCAGGTCGAGTAGAGACAGGGAAATTGGGGACAAATGGAGGATTGAGAGTAGTCTCAGCTCTAGCTCAATCAACAAGCATTTATTAAGTGTTTGCTGTATACTACGCACTGTGCTGGGCACTGGAGATATAAAGAAAAATAGAAAATAGCCCCTGCCCTCAAGGAGCTTCCATTCTAATGGAGAAGACTCCATGGCCATCAAAGGCTTATGCAATATATGTAGAGAGGGGAAGGGTCAGACAGGTATGGGAGAAATTGCCTCCTGGAAAAGGTGGGATTGGAGGGGAAGTCTGAAGGAAACCAGGTAATTCGTAGAGGTTAGGGAAAGAGAGTACTCTGAGGTCCTGGGGGAAGCCGGGGTGATGGCCTGGAAATGAGAGAGGGAGCCTGTCTCTATTTTCAGGTTGATAATGAGGATTATTAGACTCATCTTACAGATGTGGAAGCTGAGGCTCAGACAGATGAACTACCCTACCCAGGACTACCCAGCTAAAAAGTTATCAGAGCCAAGATGTTAATCCAGATCTCCCAGTACCAAGTCTAACATTCCTTCTGCAACACCATGCCGAGGAAGGCTTCATGGAGGAGGCTGTGATGGGAGGCTAGATTTGGGTAGAGAAGAAGGGAGGGCAAAAAATGACTCAGGATGCGGAAAATATATGAAAGTGTCTGTTGATTTTTCAGAGTGAGTATATTGCCAAACACGATGAGAGACGCTGGTGGATCTCCGGCTTCAGTGGCTCTGCAGGTGATGGCCTTCATCCTCGCCTCCCCCAGCATCCTTGCTGGCTAGTGGGCCCTCGAGCCCCTGACGCCCCTGGCTCAGCCTTGTCCCGGGTTATATGGATAGCATCAGGGATGGGATTTAAAGCGAGATTCTCTACCTTTAGAGCTCACGTGCTTTCCATTGTATATTCTGCCTCCTACAAATAATGCAGCTCTGATTATTTTGTACTAAACGCTATTTTAAACATAAATCATTCACTTGGCACACTGAGGAAATCTAAGCCTCTTCAGAGCTAACATGGGCCACTAGGTCCCTAGGTAAGGACAGGATCATCAGGAAATTTTCCAGAAGCTAGACGTGGGAATGGGACTAGAGGCTACAATTCCTCCCTACAGCTCATGGCCCTCGTCCGGCCTGCTCTATGTGGTCTGACCTCAACTCCCTTGCCAGGCTCTGGCCACACCTCCAAAGTTCTTTCCTTCACCCTCTCTCTCTCAGACCATGACCCCTGACCCCTGACTCCACGGGTCTGCCATGTCCCCACTTCCCTGTCCCCTCCCCAGCTTTTTTGGTTCCTGGTGAAATATTCCTAAGATGAGCTCTGCTGACTGCAGGACCTTACACATAGTAGGCAATGATGTGTGTAGTGGACTAAGTCCATGGAGACGAGCAAGGCCTGTCACCCGCCCTCATGATGCTCACAAACTAGGAAGGGGCAAAGACATAGATAGAAAGGCAGTTAAAACCAGGTAGAAAACCAGGTCCCCCTTAGGGAGGGACCACTGTGGCTTGGGAAGGTCGGTGCTCCCAGATGATTACCCACAAAGTAAGAAGAGAGGCTTTCTGTCAAGATCCTAAGTTATCATTTGGTGAAAAACCCTGGTACCTTGAGCCTCAGTTACCTCATCTGAAAAATGAGATGGTTGGACCAGATAGTCTTTGAAGTCTTTTTCCCTCCCTGGGACTCAGTTTTCCCATCTATAAAATAAATGGGTTGGATTCGGTGGACTTTGAGGGTACTTTCAGCTCTAGACATGTGATTTTTGCCTTCCCCTCTGCTCCAGGAAGTGCAGTGGTGTCCAAGGGGAAAGCAGCTCTGTGGACCGACAGCCGCTACTGGATTCAGGCCGAACGGCAGATGGACTGCAACTGGGAGCTGCATAAGCAAGGTATGGAGAAGAGGTGGGAGGGGCCCCCAAAGGCAGAGATTTTCAAGCCAAACCCCTGTGGCCTGATGTACTCAACGAACAGCATCCACATGTCCCTTCTGACTGGGTGTCCCAGTACCGGTATGTGGAGATCCAGGAGACCTTTGAACCCTTGGGTGCCAAGGCTCTAGAGGTCATTTCCAAGAATCTCAGAGTGTTTGGAAGAGACCCTAAACTTTGGGATCGACCCCCAAGACAACTAACACTCCTCACTCTTCCCCAGAAAGCTAGTAGAGTATAAGTTCCTCGAGGGTAGAGACTATCTCACTTGGCCTTTGTAGATCTAGCACCTGCCAAGAACTTAGAACATATTAAGGGATGCTTGTTGAATAACAGAATCCTGAGCTAGAAAGACCTCGAGGTCCAGGAGGGATGTGGGTGGATGGTTGCAGAGCAGTCATGCTTATCTAAAGGGTGTTTGTTTCCCATTGGGTTTGACAGTTGGCACATTACCCATGGCAACGTGGATCCTGGCAGAGGTTCCAGCTGGAGGTCAAATTGGTTTTGACCCCTTCCTCTTCTCCATCGGTATGTACTTAGCTTTGTTCTGAGCAGTGATGGCAGCAGGGGGCATTCCAAGATACAAGATCCCGATTAGCAATGACGGGGAATATCTAGGGTGATCTGGGTTTCAGTCCACAAAGTGGAGCTTCTAAGCTCTCAGATCCTTGAGGAACACAGATGTCCCATCATAGATCCACCTGGAAAAACAATGGAGAATACCCAGTCCTCCAGTGTGTCTTTTACATCAACTATTGAAAAAGACCCAAGCAACAAAACCAAACCTATCTGTCCCAGGGGAACAAAATGTTCCTTAGAGGCTTCCACCGAGCTCTCCCCCACCTATGTCAACATTACGTAAGAGAACCTTCCAGTCCTTAACATCGGGTAAAAAGGGAAAATACATACTCCCTGGGGTTCTTTAGCACTGTAACAGAACATTAAAGTCCATTCCCACGTGAGAGGTCTTCTGGGTGCTAGAGCCCTCCTTCCTCCTTCTGTGTAACTATCATATATATATATATATATATATATATATATATATATATACATACACTTATTTATGTAATTAGACTATAAGCTCCTTGAGGGCAGAGCTGGCTTTTCACTTTTGTCTTTCCATCCCCAGCACCTAGCAACAGTGCCTGGCACATAGTAGGTGCTTGTGCTAATTGCATTAAGCCCTAGAAAACCAAAGTATTTTACATTACCTCATTTGAGCCTCATAACTTCCCTGTGAAGTAGGTACCATTATTATTCCCATTTTACAGATGAAGAATAACTGTAAAGTGCTTAGTACAGTGCCTGGCACATAGTAGGTGCTTGTGCTAATTGCATTAAGCCCCAGGAAACTAAAGTATTTTACCTCCATTACCTCATTTGAGCCTCATAACTTCCCTGTGAAGTAGGTACCATTATTATTCCCATTTTACAGATGACTAATAACTGTAAAGTGCCTGGCATATAGTAAGCGCTATATAAATATTAGCTAGTAGTAGTAGTAGTATTCAGAGAGGTTAAACAACAGGCCCATGGCTACACAGACAGTAAAGTGTCAGAGGCCTGATTCAAAGTTTTACTTTTCACACAGTTACTAAATATCCTAAGGATACTTAGATAGTGTATCCTAAGAGGTATGGAAACACAGTTTTTCCTGATTCCAGGCTGGGTCTCCTAACATCACGGTGCCTTTCAAATAGGTGATGCCCACCAGCTGGAATGTATGAAGCTAATCAGAGAAGCTAGGGATGGGCTGACACGGAATTCTGATAGACAATTGAAGCACTGGTCCCAGATCCCTGAAGTGGATCCCGGTCCCCTGTAACCTTCCCAATTTGGAATCCTGAGTTTCTAACACTGGTGTTTTTAGAGAATTTTTCAGGTGCAGAACTCCTTCAAATTGGACCATTTGCAGGTGATTTGATCTTAGAAAAGCATTTCAGTCAACTGGAAACCCCTTATTGAGATTGCCCTTTATCTCTTTTTAGGTAAATAAAATGGCGAGGTCTGCATATTCAGCTCCATAAATTTAACGAAATTCCCCCTTCAGCCAAATAGAGGACAGCAAAGGATGGGGGGTTTTCTTTATTTCCATCTTTTTGAAAAAAAAAAAAAAAAAAGAGATGGGTTTAGTGAGTTGGATGTACCGCTCCCTTCCCAAATTCATCACTCCTATGACCAATCTACAGTTAGAGCTTGATTTCTGGAGAGAATCTCACCTTCACTACAGGTACTGCCATATGGGAGGACGGTTAGTTTGAGTTTGAGCAGAAGACTGAGGGAGCCCCAGCATGTCTAGACAATAGGTGTTCTGTGGATAACGTGAGAAGGCACAATGTCCGCTGCCATGTTGTGTGGGCAGAGTACAGTAATGAGAATCTTTCCTGTAAGAAGCTTTGGGTGTGGCTTTAAAAAGGCAGGCTGCTTAAAGTGATTGGTGGCCACTTTCTGTTGGCCAGAGAGTTAAGGGTTTTTTGGAAAACCCCAAGTATTAAGGGTACTAAAGTACAAACTCATGTTATGCAAACTTCTATGTTATCAGTTCTTTCTCAGGAGGTGGAGAGCACCTTCTTTCATAGGTCCTTTGTAGTTGATTAGGATTTATAATACTCAGAATAATTTGGTCATTCATAGCTACTCAGAATAATGATGCTGTTAACTACATCCAATGTTCTCTTAGTTCTGCTCATTTTACTTTTCATCATTTGCATGTTTTCCTAAAACCAAACACCTCATTGTTTCTTACGGCACAGTGGTATTCCATCACAACCACATACCGCAACTTGTTTAACCATTTTCCAATTGATGAGCAGCCCCTCAATTTCCAGTTCTTCTAAGAGAAATGATTGTTTCTCTCTTGTATTAATAACTAATTGGGGCAGCTAGGGGGCGCAGTGGATAGAGCACCAGCCTTGGATTCAGGAGGACCCAAGTTCAAATCTGGTCTCAGACACTTAACACGTCCTAGCTGTGTGACCCTGGGCAAGTCACTTAACCCCAGCCTCAAGAAAAAAAACAAACAAAAAAAATTATAACTAATTCAGGTTTTTCCCCTTTTCCTCATCCAGAAATCAACCATTGTGGGAAATCTTTCTCAAGGGTTTGCCCAGGCCAAGATCTAATCAGACAGTAAAAGAAATTCTAAGTTTGGGCTAATGGGAGGATTCCTGTTCATTGTGGTTACTCAGACAGATCTGGGAAAATGTGTGTTCTCTCTTTTGTCAGACAGGTGATATGGAAATTGCTATCTTTTTGATCAAGACTTGGGTGATCCAAGTCATATATTCCCCAAGGCCTTCATTGGGCATTCTGTCATTAATTGTTGTTGGGTTTTCTTTTCTTTTCTTTTCTTTTTTCTCTCTCTCTCTTTTTTTTTTTTTTTTTGCTAAGGCAATTGGGGTTAAGTGACTTGTCCAGGGTCACACAGTTAGGAAGGGTTAAGTGTCTGAGGTCATATTTGAACTCGGGTCCTCCTGACTTCAGGGCTGGTGCTCTACCCACTGAGCCATCCAATCAGACTTGCCACCCTCAGAATACCTGTTCTTTCAAGGCCATATAAACTCTGAGGCCATCACCTTGCTGGGTCTTTGGCATTCAAAAGTGTCACTTACTTCTTTTTATTAATAAACATGCTAGCCTTACTAACAAAATTATTAAATTACCCAGAAACTCTCTCAAATGTTTAAATTTCCAAATAATAGCTTTTAATTTTTCCAAATACATGCAAAGATAATTTTCAACATTCATCTTTGCAAAATCGTGTGTTCCAATGTTTCTCCCCTCCTTACCCCCTCCTCTCTCCCTTGGAAAGCAAGCCAATATAGGCTAAACATGCAATTCTAAACATATTTCCATATTTGTCATGCTGCATCAAAAAATCAGATCAGAAGGGAAAAGAGAAAATGCAAGAAAGGAAAACAAACAAACAATAACAACAAAAAGGTGAAAGTCCTCTGCTTCCATCCACATTCAGTCTCCACAGTTCTCTGTTGGGATGCGATGGCACTTTCCATCCCAAGTTTATTGGAATTCTCTAACTTTTTAAATGTCACGCTTTGCTACCACAGAGTGTTTTATAATTACTTTCTAATTGGCAGATATACTCCCAGTGTTTTATTCATTCAGTGGTTATCTTAAATAAGGAATCTATTACTATCTTTTGTAAACTCTGAAGTCTGAAGAGGACCTGAGTTCAAATCTGGCCTCAGACATTTAATACTTCTTAGTTGTGTGACCTTGAGCAAGTCAGAAAGGAAAGGGGAAAGGGGAAAGGGGAAAGGGGAAAGGGGAAAGGGGAAAGGGGAAAGGGGAAAGGGGAAAGGGGAAAGGGGAAAGGGGAAAGGGGAAAGGGGAAAGGGGAAAGGGGAAAGGGGAAAGGGGAAAGGGGAAAGGGGAAAGGGGAAAGGGGAAAGGGGAAAGGGGAAAGGGGAAAGGGGAAAGGGGAAAGGGGAAAGGGGAAAGGGGAAAGGGGAAAGGGGAAAGGGGAAAGGGGAAAGGGGAAAGGGGAAAGGGGAAAGGGGAAAGGGGAAAGGGGAAAGGGGAAAGGGGAAAGGGGAAAGGGGAAAGGGGAAAGGGGAAAGGGGAAAGGGGATACAAGTGGCTGTTTTGATTTCATTGTCTTCTCCTGAATTTGAACCCAGATCTTCTTTATCACCATAGTAGCCATCTATGGCTACCTAGTCAAGTTCTTTCTCTTCTGCTTACAAATTTTTTTAGTGGCTTATTTATTGGCTGTTAACTTTATGTTAGAGTCTAGCTGCGCTTCCTGGGTATGGGGGATAATGCCTCAGGTTTCAGATTTTTCAGGCTGTTTTCCCAGTTCTATCTGGGAGCCTTTGACCTCTTGGTTCTTCCAAGCCCAGGTGCTGCCTCTGCTCCTGGGGCTCACACCTTGATCTCTAAGTGACCTCAGGCACTCTTGTCCATCCCTGAGCTACGGCCTGGTCCCCAGCACTGCTGCACTGCCAATGCTCTTCTCTCTGTGGTCCCTCAGTGGCTGCAAGCACCAGTTCGCCACCTCTGACCCAGAACCAAAATCAAATACTCTGCTCTCCCGGGAGTGCCCACAGCCAGCAGGACCGTGCCCCTCTGCCACCACACTCACAGCACATGCTCACTCCTCTTGGCCTTAGCCAAAGCCTGGGACTGTGTCTGGTGGGTCACCTGGGCCTAGCGTCAGTGGAGGAACTCCCCCCACACACACACGATCTTTCCCTGATCAACTGCCCAACCCTCACACTCTCCAGGGGGCAGCCATGCAGCTATCCCCAGGACTTATTGTTTGCTGATTCAGCCCTCACTGTATCTTCACTTCAGTCAGACCAAACCACCAATTGGAAGATCGGGTCTTTCCTAATATTCTCCCAAGTTGTCTTAGACTGACTGCTTTACCCCCAACTTTTAATTATTTCTGCCACACTTTAAAGAACTTTAAAATTGGCCTTTTTTTGGGGGGGGGGGAGTGAATTTGAGATACTCAAGTAAGTTTTTGCCTAAAAGCCATCTTCCCAGAATCCTCTCCTGAATCCCTTTAGCAGTCTGGGAAAGCCTATAGACTCCTTCTCAGTAGGGGTTTTAAGCACATAGAATACATAGGATTACAAAGTTAACCAATTGTGGTAAAATACAGCTATAATGAATATTTTTTTCTTAAAGTTCACAAACCTGAGCTAAAAAAAACTTATATAATTTTTTGTAAAACAGTTAAAAAAAAAAAAAAAGCTTATGTTGTTAATGAAGGAGCTAAATGGTACCTGGCCTTTTATTTGGAAAAAAGTTCAGAAACCCTTTTTACCATCTCTATCCCGCACACACAACCTTTTATATATTGTATTGCCCATTAGAATGTAAGCTTCTTGATGGAGGAAGGGGGTTATCTTGCTTGTTTGTATTTTTCTCCTCAGCATTTAGCCTGGAAAATAGTAAGTGCTTAATAATTGCTCTAACCTTATTTATCTACCCATATCTCTGTATCTGTCTTGTATATGAATGATCTAGCTGGGGCAGCTAGGTGGCGCAGTAGATATAGCACCAGCCCTGAAGTCAGGAAGACCTGAGTTCAAATTTGACCTCAGATATATATATAGATATAGATATAGATATATGTCAAATACAGAACCTTAAAGAGCATATGAAACATTATATATTATGTATAACATTATATACTATATAGAACATTGTTTTACAGAAGCATCTGATCCCTCTTCTGCCATAGTCTCTGCCATTGGTTCCCTTGTTTGCCATAGGGATTTGCAAGGTAGAGGGGAGAGGAGAAAGAAGAATATAATATCTTTCCTTTGGGAACTCCTGATGCTTCCTTTGGCCTTCCCCATGGGATCAGTCCCACTCCCTCTATATACCTCAGTTTCCTTATCTGTAAAATGGGTACGCTATAATAATGCCCAATGGCCAGATTCTTGGGGTTGCTAGAGGATCCCACTGAATAACGTATGTCAACATGTTTTCTAACCTATAAAGCTAACTTAAGTAAAAAATGATTTTCTGGTTCTTCACTAGCTTCATTCTTTTCCCTAAGTCCAGCTCTAGGCATAAGGGAGTAGAAAGAAGGGTACCAGGCAGGACATAACTTCCTCCTTTCTCTCCTCAGACACATGGAAGAGTTTTGAACTTCACCTTCAAGGTTCCAACAGAAGCCTGGTGCCCATCACAGACAATCTTGTAGACCAGGTTTGGGGGGCGGAGAGGCCTCCCCTCCCCAGTCAGCCAATTTACTACCTCCAGGAGAATTTCACAGGTATTCTTAGTTTCTTAGTTTCTCTCCCTCTCCCACTCCCTCTCCCACTCCCTCTCCCACTCCCCACTCCATCTGCTGCACCATCTGCCCCTTGTCCTTCTTTCTTGAAGAGGGCCATGACATCTATAAAAGGCATTAAATCGCTGTGAAAATAGCTGAGGAAATATCATGGAGAAAGAGTAATCACTGAAATGGTTATTTAACTGAAGGTCAATCCTTATGTCAGAGGCTCCCTCGCTCTCACCACAAAGGGCATGGGTCATCTTGAGATTCTCTCATTTCTTTCTGGCTCATCTGACCCTATTTTGCCCTTACCCCCAGTGACACCTTAAGTGAGATGGCCCCAAAAGGCGGCCACCAGCTCCCTTACAAGCACTCAGGCTAACAAGACACCAAACGGAAAACTTTCTACTTGTATAAGAAAGAACATAGAATCGAGTAATACCTGAATCCAGAGAGAGTCAAGAGAGACACTCCTCTCTTTCTGCTGGTGCTTCCCTTTTCAGGTCCTGCACAGTCCCTATGACTCACAGAATTTTACTGAACAAGGCACTGCTGTAGGGAGAGGTTAAGGCTGACTTCTCTGCCAGCTGCAGAGTCTTTATGATACTTCCTCCAGTCCTAGGTCCATGTGGCTCAAGCTCTTGGTTATCTGTCTTTCT
Organism: Sminthopsis crassicaudata; assembly: GCF_048593235.1. Classification (NCBI taxonomy): domain Eukaryota; kingdom Metazoa; phylum Chordata; class Mammalia; order Dasyuromorphia; family Dasyuridae; genus Sminthopsis; species Sminthopsis crassicaudata. The sequence continues at coordinate 51,460,251 of NC_133623.1, read as the reverse complement.
ATCTCTCTCCCCTTAGTTTGGCTTCCACACTCCAGTCCTAGCTAAGCCAGCATCTCTCCTCTCAGGGTTCCCTTTCTCCACAGCCAGTTGTCCTCTCATGAAATCTCCCTTTGACCACTCTGACTTCCCCAGTCTCAGGCAGCACAGGCTGAAACGGAAGGCCCTTTGAATCCGGGACCTCTGCGGGGAGATGAGAAAGGGCAAAGCCCCGTAACACATTACCCCTGGGGGGGGTGTGTGCCCGCTCAGTGAGAGCCATTCTGTGATCCAAGTCATCCTTGTAAGGAAGAAAACTCATGGCCTAATTGTCTCACGTCATTGGCAAAGAAATAAAGAGCAGTGCCCACAGTGAGTTATTCTCCTAGCCACAGAGACAGGCTTGCATCGAATCATCCAAATTCCCCTGCCTTTCCCGGGCAAACCGGTGGAGGTAAGAGTGTCGGCTTGGGCTTAGGGTGACCAGGGTCAGGGCTCCATCTAGGGCCCTGGCTCTGGGGTCAGCCTGTGACTGGGAAATAGCCCCATGGGAGTAATTTTTAACATGTCATGCCCTTTAACTCCTCTAAGTGATGACACTAAGCAGGAACGGGGCCAGGCTCCTGGTTATAAATGACTGTGTCCCAGCCTGCACCAGGTCTAACTGACTCACCAATGGAGTGCCATCTCAGCAGGCTCCTCGGATAATCCTGGGCCTGCTTGGATGTGAGGAATATCACAAGTCTCCTGAGTAGGTGAGAGTCAAAGAAGGGGGTGGGGGACAGATTTCAAAATACCAGGTGTGATGTAACAAGTTCACACCTTCCAGCTTTTGATCTGTTAGAAATTGGATTCCTCAACTTGAAAACTTCTTCTTTCTGCATCTTAAAATAGTTTTCCAGAGAAAGCCTGCCAGGCAGCAGCTGATAAAGCGGAAGTGAACCCCAATGTCCGCGGAATCTGGAGCTAGCCGGGCAAGGGCTTCCTTCATCTCTCTCCTAGGGGGGCACCAAGCCAGAGGGAGTCAGAGCTTGCCGACTGAAAGGGGAGAGGGACACAGAGCGGGAAGCCTTTGGGACCGGCTTAGGGAAGAACTCTGGGAAAAGGACGGCCACTTGGGGTTTTGTAATAGACCTAAGTCAGGGATGAGCCAAAGTTAGGAAGAGGGAAATCATCTGCAGAGTTAAAAGAAAAGGAAGTTATACATAGGGAAGATACCTGGGATAGATAGCTTGATATATAGTTACATAAATAGACAGAATAGAAAGAGAGAAGAGAAAATAGCTAACTAGCTAGACAAAATACAGTAGAAAAATAGGCAGGGTAGACAAGCAGAATACAAAGGGAGACAGAATAGAGACATAGATAAATAGAATAGACAGGATAGTGAAATAAAATAGAAAAATAGAATAGATAGGGTAGAATAGAAAATAGATAACTAGATAGACAAAATAGGGCAGAAAGATAGGCAGGATAGAATGGATAGAAAAATAGAACAGACAAAATAGAAAGATAGAATAGGAAATAGATAATGAGATAGACAAAATAGAGTAGATAGACAGGATAGACAGAATGGAAAGATAGAATTGATAGATAAATAGAACAGACAGAATAGAAAGAAGGGATAGAATAGAAAATAGACAACAAGATAAAATAGAGTAGAAAGATAGACAGGATAGACAGAATAGAAAGAAGGGATAGAAAATAGACAACAAGATAGACAAAATAGAGTAGAAAATAGGATAGAATAGAAAATGAACAAAAAGAGAAATAAAATCAATAGAATAAACAGAATAGCTAGAATAGAATAGGAAATAGATAACTAGATAGACAAAATAGAGAAGAAAGAGAGAATAGACAGATAGACCGAAGTGATAGATAAATAGAACAGACAGAAAAGAGAGATAGAATAGAAAATAACTAGATAGGCAAAATAGAGTAGAAAGAGACAGGATAGATAAACTGGAAAGATAGAATTGATAGATAAATAGAACAGACAGAATAGAAAGAAAAGATAGAATAGAAAATAGACAACTAGATAAAATAGAGTAGAAAGATAGACAGGATAGACAGGATAGAAAGTTAGAAATGATAGATAAATAGAATAGACAGAATAGAAAGAAGAGATAAAATAGAAAATAGACAACTAGATAGACAAAATAGAGTAGAAAGATAGGATAGACAAACAAAATAGAAAATGGGCAAAAAGAGAAATAGAATCAGTAGAATAAACAGAATAGCTAGAATAGAATAGAAAATAGAGTAGATAAACAAAATAGAGCAGAGACATAGAATAGATAGACAGAATAGATAGATAGATAAGGTAGAATAGAAAATAGAAAACTAGATAGACAAAATAGAGTAGAAAGAGAGAATAGGGGGCAGCTAGGTGGCGCAGTGGCTAGAGCACCAGCCCTGAAGTGAGGAGGACCAGAGTTCAAATCTGACCTCAGACACTTAATACTTCCTGGCTGTGTGACCCTGGGCAAGTCACTTAACCCCAGACTGAGAGGGGGATAAGAAAGAGAGAATAGAGAGAATAGAAAATAACTAGATAGATAAAAAAGAGTAGAAAGATAGGATAGACGAACAGAATATAAGGATAGAATAGAAAACAGAAGAGAGAAATAAAATACAAAGACAGAATAGACAGAATAAACAGAATAGATAGAATACAATAGAAACTAGACAGAGTAGAAAGATAGAATTGATAGATGAATAAAACATTCAGAATAGATAGAAGAGATAGATAGAATGGAAAATAGACAATTAAACAAAATAGAGTAGAAAGATAGAACAGATAGAATACAAATTCAGATGAATAGAATAGTAAGAATAGAGAAACATAATAGGATAGCATAGATAACTAGATAGACAAATTAAAAAGACAGAGTAGAAAGACAGAATAGAAAAATAGAATACATAGACAAATAGATATATAGACAGAATACATAAATAGACAGGTAAAGTGAGGAATATTTATTAAAAACTCACAATGTGACAGGTACTATAGTAAGCCATTCATTTTTATTACATTCACTTCCTCTAACCATTTCTGGTTTGAGCCTCACTGAATAGGTAGCTTCTGAATAGCTTTAATAGCGAATACATGTCACATAGGTGTGTATCTCTTAGAGAATTATCTGGGGACGCTGCCAGAGTGAGTGACTTGCCCCCAAATACACAGCCAGGATGTGTCAGAGGCAGATTTGAACGCAGTTCTCCCTACTCCAGGCCCGTCTCCATCCCTGCAAGGTGCTAACTCCTCGGTCTACAGAGAGTTCTCTCACAAGGGAGCTCACAGGCGCAGCCCAGATATAGACTCATGGGAATACATGAATAATACTGTGATTTACTTCATCTGTGTGGAGAATTCCCGGGGTGAGAATTCCCTCCACCAACAAAAACCACAAGTACATGTGTATAAATACATATGCCACAGAATAGAAGAGGGTAAAAATTCTTTGTCTTTCAAGTCAGTCCTGCCCCTGACTCACCTGGGATGTGTGACTGTGGGCAAGTCCCTTAACTTGTCAGGCTGAAACTCTGATCTGCATCAGTGGAGGGAGTTTCCATAACAGGAGTTCCATTCACGGTTTAAAATCACAAGCCCAGACCAAAAATACGAATTCTACTGGATGTGTGGGTGTTTATACTTGCCTATAGAAATCCCAGAGACTGGGAACCTTTATGCTTGGTGCTTTATGACTGCGACTCTCTACTACCACCTAGTGACAGCATGCATGTATAGCAGGGACAGTTACTAAAGGGGAAAAAGTTGGCCTTCAGTGTCGACAACATAAAACTGCCGCCGATAATTAATACAGAGCTCTGCAAAGCTGTTATTGGGTTATTGGATCATTCAATAAACATTAAGGATTTTTAAAGTCCTGTACTTGATTCTTGGAGAGATACAAAGTGTCTCTAAAAGATGCTGTGGGGGGAGCACTGGCCCTGAAGTCAGGAGGATCTGAGTTCAAATCTGCTCTCAGACACTTCACACTTTCTAGCTGTGTGACCCTGGGCAAGTCACTGAACCCCACTGCTTCAGCCAAAACAAAATTTTTAAGATGGGGGAAAAATAAAAGAAGGGGGGTGTAGGGGGCCAGGAAGGATTCAAAAAGAAGGTGGCATTTGGACTGGGCTTTAACAGTTGGGAATTCAGTAGAGGAAGAGGGGAAAGGAGAGAATTCCAGGGATAGGGAATAACATCCCCTAAACCAGGGAGTCGGGAGATCACAGGCCATATTTTGAAGGCAGAGAGGAGTCCAGTTTGACTGCTATGTGGATTGTAGAGAAGGAGTTACAAATTTGGAAAGACTGGCTGAGGTCAGATTCTGGAAAACCTTGGCAATTTTAAATGTGCTCGGAAGACAACAGGGAGCCATAGAAGATTTTTGAGCAGGGGAGTGACATCAGCAGCTCTATGCTTATACTTGAACATTTCAGTGATCTCAATGGGGGCCCTTCCTCCACTGGTACAGACCATCACTCAACCCTACCCCGTCACCCTATGTGATTCTTGTCCATGGATCTTCCATAGAGAATCTAGCTGGTGTACTAGAGACCTAATCAGGAGAGCTGGGTGCAAGTCAGTGGGCCCTTATGTATTCTTCGCATTCTCTAATTCCAGGGAGCACATGGCAGGACAAAGTCACAGGAATTCGAAACCAGATGCAAAAGCACGCTAAAGCCCCGACAGCCGTCCTTCTGTCTGCACTGGATGAGACCGCTTGTAAGTATAGGGCTAACACTGAGGTGGTGGGCTCTCAGGGGGAATATCACACTCGGGGCAAATAGTTTGAAAAGCACCCTTAGTTGAGGAAGGGGCACAGGACATCATATCATAGTGAGCAGAGACAAAGACACAGCAAAAGGTTACTACTGGGGCCAGCTGCTTTTAGGGTGGCAGATAGACTACAAAGGAAGGACAGTGCCTTCTAAATCCCATGCACTGGGGCAAAGGCCCAGTTGCCCTGCCCCAGTTACGCTTCTGCCCCATTCCCCTTTTCAAAATGCATATGACTTGGGCCACTCGGGCTTCTCCCAAAAATATCCTATCCTCCCACTCACACAGAACCACAGCTTTTCTCCAAATGTCAAAGGCTTCTCAATTTGTCATCATGGATAGAATAACTAGGAAGGGGAAGGGGACTATGGCACCACGAAGCCATTCTCTCAGGAAGTCCCCCAGCACAGAGGAGCTAAAAAAGCCCCAAAGGAAGGAAACCAGGAGGACTTCCCAGGCCGCGGCCGTGACCACCCCCCAGATCTGTAGCTGAACACCTTTCCTGTCTTAGTCACGGGATGATTGGAAACAAAAGTCTCTCCACTGGCTAGCTCGTAGATCAGACTTTGCCAGTTTGTAAAAGTAAGATCTCGTCTGCAAAACTAGCTCGTTTCCTTTAAAAATCTCTGGCCTCTGGCCCTCCTCTAGAGTCTAGTCCCTTCTCTGACTCCCCAGCTAGGGAATCTATGCCAACACACGCTTCAGCCCCTTTTGATAATGCCAAATCGACCCCTCCCTTGCCACTGTGACACCCAGTCACCCAGTGCTGGTCCTGATCAGTCTAGTCGGACGACCACAAATGTTGAGGTGGAAGAGAACCAGCCTTCTCATTTTACAGACCCACAGTGGAGCTTAAAAGTCTAGAGCTAAGAGAGACTTTGGCCTCTGAGGCCTCCCTTCATCGTACAGATGAGGAAACTGAGTCCCAAGAAGGATCAATACCTTGCTCAGGGTCAAAGGAGGAAACTAAGGTACAGAAAGTCTCCTAGATCTAAAATCTAAAGGGACCTCTGAGGTGATTAAGTTCAATAACTTTATCTTACTGAGGAGGAAACTGAGACACAAAATGGTTATCCATTCCATGGTTTCCAGTCTATGCCCACTTTCTAATATCCAGTCTAAAATCTAGGTCACCCAACGTGAACCCTTCCTCCACTGCCCAATCTTTTTAAGATGAAGACTACTCCTCACCTATGACACCCAATTTATGCCCTCCATACCCTTGGGTCCATTCCACCCACTCTAGGGACCCTAGAGGATCCAGTCTGGTGCCCTCTGACATCCAACCTAGATTCTCTGTATTTCACAAAGTCTAGGTATCCGTCCAAGCCCCCTCTAAAATTTTCCATCCTCTACCCCAGTCTAGCACCCTCCTATAATACCTAGTCCAAACTCCTCTGGACTATTCAGTCCAACTTGTTCAACATCGCTTGGTGCAGACTGTCTTTTTTAGGTTAAAATGAGACAATATGTGCAAAGCACTTTGCAAATTTTATCGTTACTCAGTTATTCGGCCATGTCTGAATCCTCATGACTCCATAGATTATACTGTCCATGGAGTTCTCTTGGCGAGGATACTGGGTGGTTCCCCGTTTCCTTCTCCAGTGGATTAAGAGAAACAAAAGGGAAGCGACTACCCAGGATCAAAGAGCTAAAAAGTATCTGAGGAAAGATTTGAATTTGGGTGTTCCTGACTACTGGCCCATCGCTCTACTCCCCGAGCTACCTTGAAGTGCTATAAAATGCTAGCTCTTGAAAACATTCATCAGCATCATCATCATAATTGTTGTTCAGTCATTGTTCAATCATGGTAGACTCTTGGTGAGTCCATTTGGGGTTTTCTTGGCAAAGATACTGGAGTGTTCTGCCATTTCCTTCTCCAGCTCATTTTACAGATGGGGAAATTAAGGCAAACGGAGTCAAGTGATTTTCCGGAGTCACACAGCTAGTAGAAGTCTGAGACTGTATTTGAACTCACAAAGAGAAGTCTTCCTGACTCTAGACCTGGTGCTCTCTCCATCGCAGCATCACCTAGCTATCCAATAATAATAATAATTTATCTTGTTGATAAAGCATATTACAAGCATTTGGGCAAGAGGGGATGGAGGAATTAGAGATCAATCTTTAGGGAGCCAAGCCAACAGTGGGGTTAAGAAATGACCATTGCCTGCTGAAAAACTACCCATACATATATCTTGTAAATAAAAAGCTATAATAAAAAAAAAAAAGAAAAAAAAAAACATGCTATCACCCACATGGGATTAGTAACCACCCTATCTGACAATTAAAAAATATTAATTGTTTTATGGAAAAAAAAAGAAATGACTATTGCCGGCACCTTTACACCATAACAAGGCCACTCTTTTGATTTTTTTCCCCTAGGGCTCTTCAATCTTCGAAGCAATGATATTCCCTACAACCCCTTCTTCTACTCCTACACTCTCCTGACCAACTCCTCCATCAGGTACCATTTTCTCCCTATTCTTTGTCAAGGTCTGCCCTGAACTAGACGATGGCCACTCTGTACTTGCTTTGACCTTTAGCACTGGCGTGCCTCGGGATGCCATCCCCTAGATGCCCCTTTGTTTAACCCTGACCTGGCTCTACTATCTCATCAGCCCATGTGTTTTCCATCACTTATAGGGCATAATTTTGTTTCTCTCATTCACCCAAGGCTGTGCCCCTAGTGTCCCCGAGCAGTTCCTCTGAGGGCCCTTAGAGACCATCTGGTCCGATGCCCTTATTTATAGGTAAGGCCTAAAGAAAGGAAATGGTTCGCCAAAGATCACACAGGTATTAAGTGTCCAAGGCAACAGTCAACCTCAGGTCTTGGAACTAGACTCCAGAGTCAATGCTCTTTGGGCTGTACATGCTGCCTCTACTCAATAGAACCATAGATCTAGAGATAGAAGGGAACCTCAGGGGCCGCCTGGCCCAACCATGTCCCATGAAGACATGGGACAGAAAAGGAAACTGAGAACCAAGCAAGTTAAGTAGCCTGCCCAAGTTCATTCACTTAAGCATCTGAAGCAGGATTCAAACCAAGTCAGTAGGCTTCCCTTATACCCCATTCCCACCCTATAAGGCAGAAAAGAGCTCTAGAGTCAAGGTCAGAGTCTTGGCTCTATCATTACTTCCTATATGACCTTGGGCTCTCACTGGACCTCAGTTTCTTCTACAAAATGTGGGATTGGTCCAGATGACCCCTGATGTCCCTACCAGCTCTAGGGCAACAATCCCAAGTCCTTATGGTCTTGTGTTTGCCATTCCCTGGCTCCACTCCATGGGGATTGTTGAGGGATGGTGAGTGGGTTCTAGGTTTGATGTCAGGAAAACTTTCTTAAGAATGAATGCTAGCAAGATAACTGGATAAATATGTATACATATATTGGTTTTAACATATAGTTTAACATGTTTAACATGGATTGGACTATCTGCCATCTAGGGGAGGGGCTGGGAGGAAGGAGGGGAAAAGTTGGAACAGAAGATTTTGCAAGGGTCAATGCTGAAAAATTACCTATGCATATGTTTTGTAAATAAAAAGCTTTCATTAATAAAAAAAATAAATAGCAAACAAACAAAACAAAAACCAATGAGTGCCATTCTAAAGTGGAATGGGCTCTCTGGAGGCAATGAGCTGTCCCTGTGCTTGACAAGGGTGTTGTGGGAATTCCCATTCAGGTACAGGTTGGATTACAATTCCTCTCAGGTCCCTTTTGACTCCGAGATTGTGATTTTGAGATTCTGGTGCATTTCTGGGAGAACTAAAGGCCCAGTTGCCAGACTTGGAATCCTAGAGCCACCCACCAGAGCATTCCCTTCTCAAGGGATGAAAATCTGGATGAGGTTCAGACTCCACCAGTCAGACAGGCAGACCTAACCTCTCTTGCTGCAAGTCACCACGTAGCCCAACCCCACAACGGACTTTTTCTAGGCTCGGGTCAGGGAAAGGGTCTCTCCACACCCTGGCTGGAGCCCTCCTGATCTTTACCCCCATCACTGGCAGGCTATTTGTGAACGCGAGCCGGCTGGGCGACGATGTCCGACGGTACCTAAGTTCAGACTGCACAGGCCCGATGTGTGTGCAAATTGAAGATTACGATCGAATCCAAGAAAACGTCACGGAGTACGTCAAGGGAGATGTGCGGGTCTGGATTGGCACTGAATATACCACCTACGGGCTTTACGGGGTCATACCCAAGGTGAGGATACCAGATGCTTTCAGTTCAATTCCCAGGTTGCTTCTCCAACTCACCTTGCCTCTGTCCCTGGTGCTGAAGCCAGCTCATCTTCAGCAGGTCCCCCGATTAGGAAAATTACTGGAAAATTCCCCAGGCTTGAAATTAGACAAAGTTGGGTTCCGTTTGGGTTTTGGCCGCTTCGTCACTGTGTGACACTGGATCGGCCCCTTAAGGTCATTCTACAGATTGTATTTTACAGATAAAGATTTGAGACCAAGTTTTAAGTGACTTACCCAGGGTCACACAGCTCAGAAGTGTCTGAGAGGATTTAAACTCAGATCTTCCTGATTCCAGGTGCAATGTTCTATCCACTGTGTCACCTGGCTACCTTGATTCTATTCATTAGGGACAAGAAAAGGGAAGGTAAATTCCTACCATTGAGGAATTCACAGAGCTAGAGAGCAAATACATATACATGAAAAGGTTTGGGAATACGTACGGAGGTGGGTACCAAGTGGGCTGAGCTGGAGGAGAGAAGTGATCCCAGTTTGAGGGGTCAGTCAGGGAAGGTTTCTTGGAGGTGGTGTTTTTGATCTGGGTCTGGGAGGAGGGGCACGTGGGAGGCACTGAGCTGAGGGGAAGGTGTGGTAGGAGAGGGGAGTGCCCAGATTGCCCTTTGCTTTTGGCTGGGCAAGGTGGCACTGGCTCAGGGTGTCCCTTTTTCCTCTCTTTACCACCCTCTGTTCCCTGGGCAGGAGAAGCTCGTGGAGGACTCCTACTCTCCGGTGATGGTGGCCAAATCGGTGAAGAACGAGAAGGAGCAGAAGCTGCTCAGGGCTGCACATGTAAGTGTTAGAGTGCCGTCCGTGCCGAGGGGAGGTCCTAGGCAGACACCTCAGAGAATCAGCGAAGGAAAGGTCTTTGGTAGAAGGGATGTCTCTCTGAGAAGTGGGAGGGACACCAGAAGAAATTCAATTGATGTAACCCACCCACACTGAATAAGATTTGATTTTTGAAAATAAAAGGAAGAGGAGACTTTCTAGCCCCTAGCCAGAGCCTGAGCCCAATGGTCTCTGGGCCTCCCAGTTGGCCCCCGACCATGGATTTGAGTTCCGCCACCGAGGTGTTTGGGATTTGGGTTTTCAGGGTGCACCTCTGGGTTTTCCAAGTTCTTCTTCCCCAAGGGCTCGTGGCTGGGTCCACATGATCCGTCCCACCGTGGGTCCCAGCCGTGTAGCCAGTTAGCCTCTTCCCTCTCCAGGTGCGGGATGCCGTGGCTGTGATCAGGTACCTGGTGTGGCTGGAGAAGAACGTGCCCCGTGGCAGCGTGGATGAATTCTCGGGAGCAGAACAGGTGGACAAGTTCAGGGGGTAATTCCGTGCCTCTTCTCCCTACCCCATCCCCTTACACTTGACCCCATCTGGTCTGGCCCCGGCCCCAGCCCTGGCCCCTTAGGTGTCCCCAGAGTTACAGTGACACCTGGTGGCTGCTTTGGGAAATGGTGGTGAAGTGGGCATCAGGGCCCAGGGCAAGATAGCTCGGGGTCACCTCACCCTGTTCAGCACCTTTAACATCGCCTCTAGGCAGTGGGGATGGGGGATGAGTCTCCTGTAGCGGAGAGACCCCTGCCTTGTTCCAGGGCCCACCTAAGGCTAGAGACCAGGTGGAAGTGGGGGAGGGCTGGGAAGGAGAAAAAGGTAGAGCCCCTGCTTAGCTAATATCTGCCTTAAGAATTTGGGTGGGGGCAGCTAGGTGGCATAGTGGGTAGAGCGCCAGCCCTGAAATCCAGAGGACCTGAGTTCTAATGTGATCTCAGATACTTAACACTTCCTAGCTGTGTGACCCTGGGCAAGTCACTTAACCCCAAATGCCTCAACAATAAATAAACAAATAAATAAATAAATAAAATGGCAGCTCTATGCAGAGCCCAGGGCTAGGGAAAGAGAAGGGGATACTACAGATGTAGACTAAACCGGGACTCTGCCTTTAAGGCTCCAAGTCTAGGAGGGTTTTTCAACATTGATACAGCTAGCCTCCATATGGATTGCTTTAGAAGTAGCCTTCACATGCCTCCCTTATACAGCTAGCCTCCATAACTCCTCCATAGTCACATAGCGAGGAACAACCCAAGTGCTGCATGAAGCCCAAGGCAGGAGGTTGGTACCAAGTAGGGGCTTGGATTGGACTTGGGCAGGAGACATTAGAAATTAGCCAGGATCGAGAGCTGGGAAGGCTCAGGGTGTATTGGGAGAGAGAAAAGGGGGGAGTAAAAAGAGCCCAGGGAGCAATGCAGTTTGATGGAAGGGAATGCTATGAGATAAGGTCGAGGAAAGGTCAGGTGTTGTTGGATCACGGAAGGCCTTGAATGCCACCAATTGAACCAGCAGACAATAGGGAGCCCCTGAAGGCTGTGAGTGGCATGGTGTGATCGGATCTCCATTGGTGACAAGCCACACTGGCAGTCCTATTGGAGGAAGGGTGGAAGTGGAGAGAGAGTGGAGGCCGGACGACCTCTTAGGAGGCTGTTTAGATCATTCACTTGGGTCTTGGCAGTGGGGATAGTGAGGAAAGGCTTGTTTCAGGAGGATGTAGAAGGAATAGAAGGGTGGAAGGGCTATGTAGAGCATAGGACAGCTGAGCAGAAAAGTTCCACTAAGTCCTCTAATCAATACCCCTCAAGAGGGAAAAAAGCCTCCCGAGGGCAGGCATCGTTTTATTTTTGTAGGCATCTACTGACTGCTTGTCGATGGAGCACTGATTTTCTAAGCAGGGAAACTGAGTCTCAGAAATGATTAAATAATTAGCCCAAAGCCAGGTAGGCAGCCAGCCAGGATTTCTAGGTGTCTAATTTGAAATCCAGGCCTTCTTTTCCCTCTCAGGGCTGTCTGGGAAGAGTCTCAAAATACCATCTGGCCCCAGATAGCAGCTCATGTGAGCCCTCATTATGGCCCCTTGGGCTTCCTGATCCCGGCACTCCTCTACCTCCCCAGCTCTCCCAGGCAAGCCCCAAATCCATTCTCTTCTTATTCAATTCAGAGAAGAAGCATTCTCAGCAGGACCCAGTTTTGAAACCATCTCAGCTAGCGGCCTGAACGCTGCATTGGCCCACTACAGGTAGGCTGGCAGAAGGACTTGGGAGGCTCATTTACACGTTAGAATGCAGGGGCCTCGAGCACTGTGAGGACCTTGAGGAACCTCTCAGTGGGGAGAGACCAGGAGGCTGGGCAGCTCGGGCTGGACCTGGGTGAGAAGCCCAGCACTGAGCAACGGGGGGAATGGGACACGGCTCCCAAGCCATGGAAGGATCTTTTTTTTTTCCCTGTTGTTTATGCCATTTGAATAACCTGTGGGAACGCGGGTGTGGAAAGCAGCCACAAAAGCTTCCCGTTAGTCCGGCCTGAGCTGAAGGAGATTAGGTTCAAGGGGGTAAGCAAAACAGATGTTTGGCACTCTTCTAGACCAAACATCTGGAGGCTGGGCCGAATTCTTTGGCGAGGTCGACCAGATGGCTCACGTCACATAAACATAGCCAGGGAATCTTAACAACTGTGAATCTCAAAGCTGGAAGCTGGACCTCACACATGAGCTGCTCTAGTGCTTCCATTACACAGATTGGGAAACTGTGACTCAAAGTGGGTCAGTGTTCTGCCCAGCGTCACGTAACCAGTAATCGGGAAGCAGAGAACCTGGTTCTGCTGCTTCCTACTGGCGTGACCTTGGACAACCGCACCCCCACCCCAGTTTCCCATAAAATAAAAAGTGGATAACATGATCTTTAAGGTCCTTCTCAGCGCTGGCATTTTCTGTTCTAAACTCTAACCTTAGAAAAAGTTCTCTTCAACTTCTAACATTCTGGGTGCTAAAATTCCCCCCTAGTGCTGGCACTCTATGTTCTCCGTTCTAGGAACCCTCTGTGTTCTGAGATTCTCTGTTCTAAAGTCCCTCCCAGCTTGGATTCTGCCATAAGGGCCCTTCCAGTTGTGAATTTCTGTTGTCAGGGCCCCACCAGCACTAAATCTCTGGCCCCGTGCTAAGTTGCTGAACTGGTCCTGACTCCCAATTCCTTGCTGTCAACCCTGTGCCCATGACCTAGTTGGGGAAGGTGGAGGAAGGGGATCCTCCCTCTGCAGTGACATACCCTAGCTCGTGCCCGCCTCAGGAGATGATCTACATGAGTTATTAGAGCAGAAACACACACACACACACACACACACACACACACACACACACATACATATACCACATCCCTCCATTTCAACCTTTGATCTTGGGAGAGAGAGGGGAGCATTCCAAATCCTGGGTTCTACTCCCAGCTCTGCTATTGACCCTGCCTAACATTGGCTAAGTCACATTCCTACTGGGAAAAAATTGATGAGGTTGGACTAGGCTACCAGTAAGTTCTTTTCCAGACCTCACGCCCACTCTAGATATGTGACTTTGGACAAGTTGTGCTCCCGACCATACTTCAAGTCATTATTTATTTAACATTTGTTTTTTAAATTTTGAGTGCCCAATTCTCTTCCTCCTTCCATCCTTTGCCCCACCCACTGAAAAGGAAAGAAATATATTAAATATATATGTGAAATCATGTAAAACATTCCCACATTAACCATATTTTTAAAAAGCAAAAAATAAAAATAAAGAGAAAATTACACTTCAATTCACACTCAGAATTCATCAGTTTTCTCTCTGGAGGTAGAAGGCATTTTTTCATCATCTTCAATCATTATACCGATCAGAGTCGCCAAGTCTTTCACAGTTAGTCATCATTACAACATTGCTGCTCCCATGCACAATGATTTCCTGGTTCTTCTAACTTTCCATCAATTCATATAGGTCTTGCCATGTTTTTCTGGAAAATACCCTCTTCATCATTTCTTATAGCACACTAGTATTCCATCACAATTATATACCACAACTTGTTCAGCCATTCCCCAATTGATGAACATCTTCATTTCTAATTCTTTTCTATCACAAAAAGAGCTGCTATAAATATTTTTGTACACATAAATTCTTTTTTATCTCTTTGGGATACAGTTCTAATCACTGTATTTCTAGGTCAAGGTGTAGGAACAGTTTTATAACCCTTTGAGCAAAGTTACAAATTATTCTCCAGAATGGTTGGGCCAGTTTATTATTCCACCAACAGTACATAAGTGTCCCTATTTTCCCCTTATCCGCTCCAGTCTTTGTCATTTCCGATAGGTGTGAGATGGTATCTCAAAGTTGTTTTCATCTACATTTCTTTAATCATTAGTGATTTTCAGCTTTTATATGCTATAGATATCTTTGATTTCTTCTTCTGAAAACTGCCTTACCTCTTTTTCCATTTAACCAATTTTGCTTTTTAAGGAGTTCTTTTCTTCAGGGAATTTTTGTGCCTCTTTCTCCATTTGGCCTATTCTGCTTTTTTAAGGAATTGTATTTTTAGTGGATTTTTGTGCCTATTTGACCACTAGGCCAATTTGGTTTTTCAAAGTGTTCTTTTATTTGGTATTTTTTGCACCTCTTTTATCAAGATGTTAATTCTCATTTCATATTTTTTTGCATCGCTCTTATTTTTCCCCCAATTTTTTTCTCTACCACTCTTATCTTGTTCTTTAACCTTCCAGGAATTCTTATTAAGTTTGTCTAATTCACATTTTTCTTTGAGCTTCTGTTGTAGCTGTTTTCACATTGTTGTCTTTTTCTGAGTTTGTTTTGGTCTTGCTATTGTAGTAGCTTGTTATGATCAAGTTCTTTTTTGGGAGGTTTGCTCAATTTTTCAGTCTACTTCTTGATTTTGAATTTGTTAAAGATGGGCTCTAATCACCTGGGGGGTGGGGAGGAAGCTCCATGTTGCTGTTTTCAGAGCCATTTCTGGAGATCTGCAAGTTTTTGTATTTTCAAATTGGTATGATCCTGGGAGAACCATAATCATCGTTCTGTTGGTCTATGCTCTAGTCTTAACTCAGGAAAAACTCTGGGTCTCCTGCAGACATGGGTGCTAGCATCCCTCTTTGCTTTGAAACTGCAATCAGAACCTCTGTTCCCTTATGACTGACGCTCAGAGCTCCTCTTTCCCCTGGAACTGTGACCCAGAATTGCATATGAGCAAGAGAGTTGCCAGTTGGCAAAAGCTATACCCAGTGCCAACGAAGGGTCCCCTGGAACCTCTTTCTGACCAGTTGTCCGACCCCCTTATCATGTCTGGGCTCAGAGCTCCCAAAGTTGCTGCTGTCCCATGTGTGGGCCTCCTTGCCAGTGTCACAGACATCTCCTTCTGACCTCTAACATTTTCTTAAGCCAGAAAAATGTCCACCCTGACCTTCTGTTGGATCTGCCACTCCAAAATTCAATTTGAGGTATTATTTTAAAGTGGTTTGGAGAAGGGTGTTGAGAGAGTCCTGCTGGATGGTTGCCCCTAATCTGCCATCTTGACTCCACCCATGGGATTCCTGTCGGCCATCTTCCCATCACATGGGTGGCCATGTAGTCTTTCCATGCATAAATCGAGCCCTAGATAGATAGCATGGTGCTGGGACTACATGAAGAAGGGGCGAGGTAACAGGTTCAAACTGCTCTTTCACTAGGTCCCATCTTTGTTTTCAGTCCAACCAAGGAGATCCACCGCAACCTATCCCAAGATGAGATGTACCTGCTGGATTCTGGAGGGCAATACTGGTAAGTCAGCCCCCTTCTCAGCTCTGTCCAGCTCACATGAGTACTCTCTTCCCTTCCCCTCTGCCTCAGACCCGTGAAGGGATTCAAGAGAATTCTAGCACTCCACTCCCTACCCTCAGCATCCAAGACAAAACAGATATCCTGAGATGCAAGTGGGTGGAGTACAGGGCATCTTACTGTTTTTGTGGGCCAATGATCTCTTTGGCACTCTGTGGACCCCCGGCCTGTTCAGAATAATGTCTTTAAATGAGAAAATAAAACATATGGGGCCACAAAGGAAACAAACTATATTGAAATAAAGATGCAGTTTTTTCTCCATCTAAGTCCTGTGGACCCCCCCATGAAACCTATTCATGGGCAAAATTAAGAACCCCCATGATAGTGGAAAGAGCCCTGGCCTGGGCACTAGGGTCCTGGGTTCTGCTCCTGGCTTTGCCACTGATTCACTGTGTGACTTGAAGCCAATCTCTATAAGCTGCTGAACACTCATCAATATACATTGGTGGAAGGAGTTTCCCTACTGGGAGTTCTGATTGAGGGAGTTTTCCCAGTGGAAGTTCTCTACATCACTGAAATCCTGGATCTAATCCAAAAGAAAAAATGGCCTGGAACTACTCACCTCCCTTTCCTGATCTCAATTTCCCCATTTGTAAAATGGGTAGATTAGATTTAATGGTCTCTCGGGTCTTTTCTGGCGCTAACGTTCTCTGGTTTAAGACTGCCCCGGCTCTACTTTGTTCTATGACTCTGTGTTCTAATGTAGTAGCTCCTTTTAGGAGCCTGTCCCATCAATATTTCCTCCTCTCTCTGTCATCTTTCAAACTTGTCCTCTGTCCAGCTTCCCTCTCTGATGCCTCCAAATGTAGTCATATCTCCCTCTGTCCCTTCAACTGACCCAACCATCCCCTGCAACTATCATCCCATTATAGCTCTTCTCCCTGTCACACTAGCAAACACCTGGAAAGTGTCATCACTCCTTACTTTTTCTGCTTCTCAGCCCGGTTCCCAGATAGTCCACAAAGCTCTTCGAGAGCACAGTAGCTAAACAAGAATTTGAACCCAGAACAACCTGCCTCCAAATCCAGAATGCTTTCAAAGCTGGATTTCTTTGAAATTTTTCAAAGAAAGCTTGTTCTAGATCTGTTCCAAATTCAAGCCTTCCACCTCAGGCTACAGTTTGCCAGCATGGACAACTGTAGAAGTCATAGCGATTTAACAAGATGTAAAAAGCACCTACTATGTGCCAGATGCTAGGGAAAGAAATACAAAACAAAACGGGCCCTTTCCTCAAGAAGCTTAAATTCTATTAGGGATAGAAAGACAAGATATATGAATATAAGTAAATATGGAAGCAGCAATGATTGGAGTCAAAGGTCGTTGCTGCTCAGTCACTATTCAATTGTATCTGACTTTTTCTTGGCAAAGATACTGGAGTGGTTTGCCATTTCCTTTACCAGATGAGGAAACTGAGGCAAATGGGGTTAAGTGACTTGCCCAAACTCACACAGCTAGTGTCTGAGGCAGGAATTGAAATCAGGTCTTCCCGATTGCAGAGCCAGCACTCGATCCACTATGCCACTGGAATCAGAGGACCTGGGTTCAAATGTCACCTCTGACACTATCTTGTATGACCTTTGGCAAATACCTTCCTCTCCCTGTACCTCAGTTTCCTGATATGTAAAATGAGGAGGTTCTACCTGTAGATCTAAGCGCCTACAACCTTTATAGTCATAGTGGCGATTTGAGGAGTAATGATGTCAAAAAAAAAGAAAAGAAAAGATTATCAAAGAAACATTCTGACAACTACAGAGAGCAGAAGGAAGTTCAAAGGGGTATATAATGTTGCCACTGAGAGTTAAAATGAATACATAATTATAAAAACCCATTGATAGTGTCCATTTTTTCCCTGTCCTTCCTATGTGGAAATTGTCAAAACCTAAAGTATACATAAGAAACCGATAGTATCGATTTGTTCCTGTTCTTCTTAAGTGGAACTGTTCGTTTCTGCTGATTTTTTGCCAAATACATGGTGAAAAAGAATAAAAAATAAAGACTGAGGATAGGGAAGAGTTAGTAGGAGGAATACAGCATTTACCCAAATAAGTCTGAAGCAAGGAAGGCAGGGGGGAGAGCGAGCAGCTTCCAGGCCAAGGAGAGCTCAAGGAAATGTGAGAAGAAAACTAACATTGGTCGCTGGGTTCCTAGGGGTGAACTCCATGGAGGAGGTGGCCCGCTAAGCAGAGCATACAAGCAAGAGCAAGATGTGGCCCCAGAGAGATGAATCAGCCATGTTCATCCATCAATGAGTGTCGAAATCTTGGAAAGCGTCCTAGTAAAAGGGAAGGGAAGCTGTGGGAGTGATGAGTGAGGGGGAGCCGGTTGGAGTTTCAGACTTACTCAATTCAGGGAGAGGCTGAATTAGTTCACGTTCATCTTTCTTCCTCTTCTTGCCTTTGTCAGAATGAGAGCTCCCCCCTCCCCCACCACAATGACCCAGGATTCCTAAACTCCTCCAAGGGAGGAATGAGGCAGGGAGAGTTCCCAGAACTGAGGAATTTGTCTTGATGACCTTTGTCTATAGCTACAAATCAAGTCAAGTAGAATTAGTCCACTCCAGAGGACTGGAAATCAGGAAATCCAGCTCTTCCATTTACCAGCTGTGTAACTTGGACAAGTCATTTGATTTTTCCAGGCCTCAGTTTCCTCCTCTGTAAAATTATAAGGTATGGGGCTAAATGATCTCTAAGGTCCTTCCAGGTCTGACACTTTATGTTCCCAAGGGCTCTGACATTCAATAACTTCATTGATTTTCAAACAAGATTCAAATGACAATTCATCTCATATCCAGGGATTCTGGAGCATGTCCTGGCTACCTGGCCCTGCAGGAGACATTGCACTTCTCAGTCCAATTCTTTATTTGTTTTGTTTTGTTTTTTGAGGCAATTAAGATTAACCCAATTGGCTTGCCCAACAGCTAGGAAGTGTTAAGTGTCTAAGACTGGATTTGAACTCAGCTCCTGTGTTCTATCCACTGTGCCATCTAACTGCCCCCAATTATTTAAGAGTATAAATTGCAAACAACAACAACAAAGGGGGATGGCTAGATGACACTATAGTAGATAGAGCATTAGCCCTGAAGTCAGGAGGACCCGAGTTCAAATCTGGTCTCAGGCACAACGCTTCCTAGCTGTGTGACCCTGGGCAAGTCACTTAACCCCAACTGCCTCAGCAAAACAACAACAACCAAAGAGTGTAAATTGCGGAGGGGCTAACCTGCATTGCTAGAGGTAATTTCTTCATCCAGGAATATCACAAATTCAGTCCCCATCTCCTCAATTATATCAAGCAAATCTACGCCTCTGCCTCTGGACAAATGCAAAGTTATACATTATGATGGTTAATCTTGATTTTTCCGCTCTCTCCTCACCTAGCCCCGCCTTTTTTGCCAAGGGAGGAGGATCAAGCCCCTCCAGGCAACAGAGGTCCAGGACCAGACCTCTCTCCTTCCCCTGAATGGCTTCCCGGTGCCACCAAACTCAGGTTCCAATGTGACCAGAGGGTTTTTCCTTTTCCTGCAGGGATGGAACGACAGACATCACCAGGACAGTCCACTGGGGGACCCCCTCTTCTTTCCAAAAGGTACAAAGCACATCAGAGCATTTCAGCCCCTTGCCCCTACAAAGACTTTCTGCTCCCAGCAGATGTTGCTGAAGTGGGGAGAATGAAAACTCCATTTGGGCTTTTTATCTCATTCCTTCCCAGCCCCTCTAGGACCTTACCCCTTTTATCCTAGCCTCATTCTCTCCGTCCCTTCTTCCTTCTTCCTCCTTTTCTTTTTTCATGAATATATTTCAACCAAACATTAATTTTCTCTCCTTTCTACTTCCCATTCACTGGGGAAAAGTCCTTGCAACCAGCCCTGAAGTCAGGAGGGTTTGACTTCAACTCTGGTCTCAGACACTTAACACTTCCTAGCTGTGTGACCCTGGGTAAGTCACTTAACCCCCAATTGCCTCAGGGGAAAAAAAGTCCTTGCAACAAATATCCAGTCATATAAAGCAGAGTCTCATATTGGCCAGGTCCTAAAATGTGTATCTAGTGCCTGATGATGCCCTCACTTGTCCATCAGGAGGTGTGTAACATTCTCCATCTCTTCTTCTTCGCACAGCCAAATGGTCTTCCTCCCATTTCTGTCACTGTTCCTTCTGCCATTCTATCCCCCATCATCTCCTGTTAAGGACTCCCCCAAAAAAGCTCTTCCTTGGGCCCCCTTCTCTTTTCCCTCTTCATTCCCTCAATGGTCTCCTCTGCTCAGCTCTCCGGAGATAACTCCATATCTCACCTCTCACATTCGTTTCTGTATCACCTCCTGCCTGCTGGACAGCTCTACTTGGACGTAGTATTGACATATCAAAGGCAGCATGTCCAAAACACCTTCTTCCCTAAAGCCATCCTTCTTCCCGACTTCCCATTTTCTGTCCAAGGCACCACCTTCCCCTCCAATTACGTAGGCTGGAAACCCAAATCATACTTCCTATTGTTTTCTAGATCGAATGGGTTCAATCTCTGTGCGTCTCTTCCATCCGTCCCCTTCTCAATGTTCACACAGCCAGCTCCCCTGGTCCAATCCCTCATCATTCCTCCCCTGGGCTGCTGTAAAAACATGCTAATTGTCTCAGGCTCCGCCCCCCTCTCCATCCCCTCTCCCACACAGCCACCAAAGTAATCTTCCTAGATCAGTAGGCTCCCATCGCACCTCAGTGTACCACAGAAAGCCTTCTGCATTCTGACTGTGGCCAATATGGCTGCTTAAATGGCTGTTATCTACCCTTTTTGAAGATGATGGGGTGATCACCACCCACAATCCTCCTGGCTGGCACTACTCTACATAAAACACCTGAGCTTGAGGAAACCCCATCAATCATGTGATTCAACTAGAGCCCGATGAACGACCTAAGATCAAGCTTTTAGACCCCAGCCATTCAACCCATGCCCTGCGTTCTGAGCACTTCTTCCTCCTGGTCAAGGGTAGACATATGGTGGTAGCTCATAGGCTAGTCACAGTGTGGAAATCGAGTAAAGCTTCAGGCCACCCTACATACACATCCACACAACATATACCCCCTGTATACATACACACACACACACACACACACACAATACATGAACATATGTATACATATACCACAGTCAAAACCATGCACACATATACATGCACACACCATCTCTATATACATATACGTATGGACACGTATGTATATATATATATCACATGTCTATATATGCCTATATATGCACAGTGCACATATCACTCACTTATAAACATACATATAATATACAGGCATGAACACATATCACATGTATTATATACACCCACAAGTGAGTCTAGGATGGAAGGATGGGAGAACTGAGAGACTGCAGGGGCCAGGAATGGTATAAGCTAAGGAGGCAGAGGCTGAAAAGAGTGAGGAACCCATATGGAGAGAAGAGAGGGATCACATAGGGGCGTCGTGGGAGGTCACGGAGGGGCGTCGTGGGAGGTCACGGAGGGGCGTCGTGGGAGGTCACGGAGGGGCGTCGTGGGAGGTCACGGAGGGGCGTCGTGGAAGCTCATATTGGATCAGTGTGGGGTGCCAGGTCTGAATGCCAGATGAGGAGTTGCAATCTGTTAGGTTGTTCAGAGAAGGGATATAAGAGGGGCCTTCTATAGAAGTCCCTATCACAAGAATAAAAGGCAATGACCCTCTGGCTCCGGGGCAAGGCCCGATTGAGGACGTTAGCATCTCAGTGGCAGAGGCGAGACCCAACCATTGCCATCACCATCATCTAAAATCATCTCCCACAAAGCACTCTCTGGTAACATCTGTTAGGGGATGCCTAAAAAAGACCACACAGACATGGTCCTGTTCTCTGGGGACCCAGAGTCACCAGCCTTCCATCAGACCTGACAAACGTGGAAAGATGTTGAAATCATAGCCTATCAGATCACATCCTAACTTCTCAGTCTGTCATTCAAGGCCCCATTCTATCTGGAGAAGACATAGTGCCTTGGAGTATAGTTATGGCTCAAGAGCTGGAAGGGACCTTGGGAGCCTTAGTCTCATCTCCCCATTTTACAGATGAGGAAACTGAGACCCAGAGAAGGGAAGGGACCTGTCCTAGCTGCAAGGGCCCTTCTTTAGAGATTATCTAGTCTAACCCAGAGTGAAGACTGTGGGGACTGAGTGTGGACCACAACGTTAACATTCTCACTCTTTTTATTGTTGTTCACTTGCATTTTGTTTTCTTATTCATTTACTTTCTCTTTTTATCTGATTTTTCTTGTACATCAAGAGAATTGTATAAATATGTTTACATATATTGGATTTAACACATATTTTACCACATATGGCATATACTGGATTTCTTGCCACCTAGGGGAGGGGGTGGGGGAAGGAGGGGAAAATCTGAAACACGAGGCTAGGCAAGGGTCAATGTTGTCAAATTATCCATGCATATGTTTTGAAAAGAAAAAGCTTTAATAATAAGAAAAAAAGAGATTATCTAGTCAAACTCCCTCTTCTTACAGATGAGGAAACAGATGAGTTCACAGTCATGGAACAAGTTACTGGGCTGAGCAAGGACTCTGGACTCCCAGAATAAGTTCTTACTGCTCTCGTGAGCAACTGGTGTTTCTCACTTAGGGTTGTTCGAATGTTTTAACAGATGGGGAAACTGAGGCCAGAGAGGCTAAACTATCCATCCATGTTCTCATATTTAGCTAACGGCAGTATTGTGAAGAGAACATTTGGCTGGAATTCAGGACACCTGGGTTCAAATGCTGAATCTGGCACTTACTAGCTGTATGACTTTGGGCAGATTCTTTTCTCTCTCTGGGACTCAATTTCCTCTGCTGTTAAATGAGAAGGTCGGGCTCAACAACGCGTAAGGGCCTTCCCTTCTGGTGGTCTTCTCTTTCCCAAGTGTATGCTGTCAACTTGTTGCTATTGTGGGCCCCCCAATTCCGAGGGCCCGCTGTTCCGTTTCTGCCACTGATCTCCCATATGCTATTGGGTCCTATCCCCTCTAGGAAGCCTACACCAGGGTGCTGATGGGAAACATCGACCTGTCTAGACTTGTCTTCCCCGCATCCACATCAGGTGGGTCTCAGACACACAGATTCTATCTCAGGACAGTGGAGATCAGAGACAGAGGGGCCTGTGATGTCCCATCTACCTGAGCACCCACTTTAGAGCTCCCTGCTGTCCCATCACCTGAGACTTGAAAGACATCCTGGCCCCAAACCGGGACCCCAAATTCAACAACTCTAACCTCTGGTCAGGCTCAAGGCCGGGCTCTGTCACTTGTCCCCTGGATGACCTTCCCCTCCCCTGGGCCTAGATGGCCTCTGGAGCCGCCAACAGCTCTCGATCTGGCAGCTTCAGAGTAATGAGAAAATGATAGAAAATAACACTTTTTAATAAGTGCTAGATTGTTTTGAAAGTAAGAGGGAGAAAAGCCGATCTTGTGGCTGGGAGCAGTACTTCCTGGAGGGAGCTGGGAGGTCCGGTGAGGTAGGAGGCCTGGGAGAAGAGGGAGGGCCTAAGCCCAAGCGAGAGCAGCAGAAGGCTGGGGGGGGGGAGTGGAGGGGTCGGGATACAAGTCAATGTTGCCGGAGCAAGGGCAAGGAAGGGGGAAGAGGCCCAGAAAGGGCTAACTGGGGCAACCCTTGAATGCCAGGCAATTACTTTGGGCTTCACTGCCCACGGTCCCCGGCCCTTTCCCCAGTGGTATCACCATCCTTGGTGCTTCCGGGCCCCAGCTTTAGTTTGCTTCTCTCCAATAAGTCCAAACCAGCTCCAAGGTGGGAAGCAAGGCAGCAAAGGGGACGGGAGCAGAGGGCACCTGGCCGGCAGCCACACCCGGGCATCCCTAACTCAGTACCGTTTCTTTTCTTCTTTTCCAGGGCGAGTAGTAGAGGCCTTTGCTCGAAGAGCCCTGTGGAAAGCTGGTCTCAATTACGGACACGGCACGGGGCACGGCATTGGCAACTTCCTCTCCGTGCATGAATGTAGGTGACCTGGTGGGTGGGAAGCTCCCTGGGCTGGGAGGAGGGGCTCTGAGTGCTAGATCCACATTCCCTAGCTGCGTGATCTTAGGCAAGTCACTTTCCTCATCTGCAAAATGAAAGCCCCTTTCTGCTCTAGAATTATGAGCCTGTGTTTTGCAGGTCCTGCTCAATCCCCCAGTACCACACACCCAACCTCCCTCCCACCTAATCTGGCCAGGAACCAGGCAGGGCCCCGGCTGCCCTCCTCACTCACTCCTACCCCCATTTGTCCTAGGAATCCCCCAGGGTCTAGGGCAGCATGGGAGTGAGTGACCTTCCGGCTTCAAATTGCTATAATTTATTGAGAAATCTTCCCAGATCTCAGGCTACCGGATGCCTTCATCTGCCTCACTAGGCCCCTAATCCTTTCACCAAGACCCCATTCCTGACCCTGAGCTGCCACTCCCATGACCTAGGCTAACATGGAAGCCCATGCCCTTCAACTAGACTGACATTTCTTCAATAAACCCTTTTTGCCCTCACCGAGCCCCTAACCCTCTTGCTAAGCCATCATTTCTAACACTGTTCCCCTCCTGTACCCATCCCCCTGCCATCTCTTTACTGAGAATCCCCCCTCCACCCTCCATCACCAGCCCTCTTCTCCCAAGCCGAGCCACCATTCCCAGCACTGAGCCTCCCTCCCATGATGCTCTGGGCCCACAAAGCTAGTCTGGTAACATTCTCTCTTCCCCTCCAGGGCCTGTGGGATTCCAATCCAATAACATTGCTATGACCAAAGGCATGTTCACCTCCATAGGTATGGCCCCCAGCTCCCCCGACTATGGCCTATGGGACAAGTCTCCTCAGCTGGGTAGAGCCCAGAGAATTGTCCTTCCCCAAGTGTGGTAGGCAGAATTATAATGAGCCAGTTGGGCCCTGGGGCAAGCAGCAAGAAACACCCTTCTAATCAACTTTGTAATTCACTATGTGACAATAATACGAGTAATTAAGACAAAATCAGTTGAGTAGGAGGGGAATTTCTTACTATAAGGGCTCGTTAGCGGCAGGAGTGGTGCTTGATGGTAGTGTTTCAGTCATGTTGGCACACTAAGCTTCAGCTTCAGTATTCGACCTTCCAGTGAATAGCCTCAATTAATTCTTTTAAGTATTGACTGATTTGACCTCCTTGCTGTCCGAGGGACTCTCAGAAGTCTTCTCCAGCACCACAGTTTTATAGCATCCATTCTGTGGCGCTCAGTTTGAAGTCCAGCTCTCACAACTGCGGAAAAACCCACTGGAAAAACCATGGCTTTGACCAAGAACAGGAGGGGAATTGGCTAGTATACCAATTTCTTAGCCACTGAGGGAGTGTGCAGGGTTAAACCCGGACCCTTCTATATTGTGGCAGGTAGTCTGGGCCTTGGGACAAAACTCAAGTGGCACGTCCTTAGTTTTCCCTCTGAGCATAGAGGAGAGAGAATGAACTTGGAAAGAGAAGGGCTGGGTTTAAACACAAGCGAGTCACTTAATATCCTCTGAGTGTCAGTTTATTCTTTTAAAAATAAGGGAGAATTTTACATATTGGATTATTTGTCATCTAGGGGGAGAAGGCGGGGAATTGGGAACACAAGGTTTTATTTACAAGGGTCAAGGTGAAAAATTATCCTTACATATATTTTGAAAATAAAAAGCTTAGGTGCAGCTAGGTGGCACAGTGGATGGAGCACCAGCCCTGAAGTCAGGAGGACCCGAGTTCAAATCCAGCCTCACTTAACACTTCCTAGACGGGTGACCCTGGGCAAGTCACTTAACCCCAATTACCTCAGGAAAATTTTTTAAAAATAAAAAGCTTCAAAATAAATAAATAAAAATAATGGAGGCACCTTGGTGCAGGAACTGACTTTTTTTTTCAGTTGACTAATTTTTTTTATTATAGCTTTTTATTTACAAAACATGATAATTTTTCAGCATTGACCCTGGCAAAACCTTCTGTTCCAACTTTTCCCCTCCTTCCCCCCCACGCCCTCCCCAGATGGCAGGCAATCCAGTATGTGTTAAATATGATAAAGTATATGTTAAATCCTATATATCTATATATATATACATATACATATTTGTACAGTTTTTTGCTGCACAAGAAAAATTGGATCAAGAATGAAAGAAAAAAACTGAGAAGGAAAACAAAATGCAAGCAAACAATAGAAAGAATGAGAATGCTATGTTGAGGTCCACACTCATTTCCCATAGTTCTCTCTCTGGGTGTAGCTGGTTCTCTTCATTACTGAACAATTGGAACTGGTTTGGATCATCTCATTGTTGAAGAGAGCCATGAGGGACTGACTTTTGTAATGGGGTGGTGGTCTGAGTTTGGAAAAAAAATCTTTTGTTCTCTGCCCTTAGCTACCTCTATTACCTACCCCCTTTTAGGATGGAAGCTCCTAGGGCAGCTAGGTGACACAGTGGATAGAACACCAGTTCTGAAGTTAGGAGGACCTGAGTTCAAATCTGATCTCAGACACTTAATACTTCCTGGCTGTGTGACCCTGGGCAAGTCACTTAACCCCAATTGCATCAGCAAAAAAAAAAAAAAAAAAAAAAGAAAGAAAGAAAGAAAGAAATGGAAGCTCCCTTTGGGGCACGGGATTGAGGGTGGAGATCATGTCCCATAATTTCTGCAACATCCAAATGATGGGGAATCAGGGGAGGGACTCGTACTTCAAGATAGGAAGTAAATACTGTCTTTGGAGTTTCAAAGGTGTGTCTACTCACCTAGACACCCATTCTTGTAAGAAATGTAAAATATATCTTTCCTGCACTCAAAAAAATTATGGAAGCAAGAGCAAAAAAATCTCTAAAGCTAGGAGCCTGTCACATTAGAGTGGCTATTCTTAGGGCCAGAGGGCCAGCCCAAGCCCATAGCATCTCAGGCCTCTCCCTCCCTCTCTCCCCTAAACCCCACTACCCTACATGATCCCACTGGTTTCTCTCTGCCTCCAGAACCCGGTTACTACCAGGATGGAGAATTTGGGATCCGTCTTGAAGACGTGGCCCTGGTCGTAGAAGCTCAGACCAAGGTAACTTAGTACTGGGGCTGTGCCAGGATACAGCCAAGTGAGGGGACGGTCATGGAGCAAGTGGGTGGGTAGGGGAGAAACAAGCATTTCTTATGAGTCCTCCTCTGAGGACTAGAAAAACGTAGATTCAGGGGCAATTAGGTGGTGCAGTGGCTAGAGCACCTCAAGTCAGAAGGACCCGAGTTCAAATTTGGTCTCAGACACTTAACACTTCCTAGCTGTGTGACTTGGGCAAGTCACTTGATCTCAATTGCCTCAGGAAAGAAAGAAAGAAAGAAAGAAAAGAAAGAAAGAAAGAAAAGAAAGAAAGAAAAGAAAGAAAGAAAAGAAAGAAAGAAAAGAAAGAAAGAAAGAAAAGAAAGAAAGAAAAAGAAAGAAAGAAATGAAAGAGAAAGAAAGAAATGAAAGAGAAAGAAAGAAATGAAAGAAAAGAAACAAATTAAGAAAAGAAAGAAACAAAGAAATCAGCTTCCTCAGCTCTTTGGGAGGTGGTGGTAAGGAAGCACTGAAATTTGGAGAGCTATGATTGACAGCCTGTTATTCTGAAAATGTATTGGATTGAGCATCAGGAGGCCCTCTTCTTATACTTAATACAGGGCAAGTCACTTCCCTTCTCTAAGACTGTTTCTTCATCTGTGAAATGGGCATAATGAGCATTTGCACTCATTACCTCATGGGGAAAACCTTTTATGAAGTCTAATATGTTGTTGTTTCCCTGTTTGCTGTTACTATAAGTTGGGGGTAGGGAACTAAATGGCCAGAAGATCCCACAGACCCAAGAACTAATGGCATTTCCCAACATGTATGTACACACACACACACACACACACACACACACACACACACACACACACACACACACACACGAGTCCTGGGGCTGCTTTGGGCAGAGGCCTTGCTTGCTCTCACATAACTCTAGCTTTCACCTTCTTACTCTCCTGCCTTCTCTTCTGTCCCCCAGTATGGCGCGTCCTACCTGACCTTCGAGGTGATATCCCTGGTACCCTACAGCCGGAACCTCATCGATATTAGGCTGTTACTGCCAGAACAGGTAAAAGCCCCATCCTGGAAGTGTCAGACCCCTTGTCCAGGATCGGCCCTCCCTGCAGGCAGTGAGCATCACAATGGGCTGGGCCGGACCTGGGTTCGAGCTCTGCCTGGTAGGTGAGCTTAGTCGGGCCCCTTCTCCTCTCTAGAGCACTGGTTTGGGAGGTAGAGGGAGTAGCTTCAAATCCCCCTTGGGACGTACATATCCTATCTGCGCAGCCCCGGGCAAGGCCCTTCCACTCCTGAGACCTCATTTGCCTCTTTTGTAAAAGGCACTCGGATTAGCTGGCCTCGGACACTCCCTTTAGCTCAGCGTCCAGGATCCTGTGGTTCCTGGTCAGCAAAAGTCCCTACCGGGCTTACCTGTTTGGGAGGAGGAAATAGCATCTCAAAGAGGCCTTTGTGGAAACGCCCAGGTTGCTTGAGCATGGGTAGAAGGATGGTTCTGGGCCCCCTTCAATAACTCAGTAATGTGGCTGAGTGGACAGCAGAAGAGGCCCAGTGAAGGCTTCCTCCCCTCCCCCTCATGATATTTGGCTTTGAACACTTTAGCTCAAGCCACTCTGCCTTTTTCTTGACAGATCGAGTACCTGAACCAATACTATAAGACAATCCAGCAGAAAATCGGTCCTGAGCTACAGAAACGGAACCTGGAACAAGAGTACCAGTGGCTCCTGAAGAACACGGAGCCCCTGGCCTTCAGCCGCAGTTGGACCCACTTTCCCGCATCACTGACCATCATGGCAGCAGCCACCCTTGTATCAGTCCTGGGCCAGAACCTATAGTGAGGAGACCTCGCAGTACTCCCTTCATTCCCCCCAAGGCTGAGACCAGCACTGAAAGTTCAAGGCCACTGTCTCAGAATCTTAAATTTGCACCCTTCAGGGAAGAATCTTTCAGAATGAAACCAGTCTCCCCTTTCTCCCCAACTAAGTCCAAGGCCTTCCCATCCTGGACTTCCTGACCGGGGTCCCTGGCCAGGATGTCCTGCCCAAAGGAATCCAGACAGTTCCCAGGAGTCAAAGCCTCTGGGCCAGGAGTCTACTTTAAAGTTTACTTTAAAAAAAAAAAGATTTTTAAGAAACATATTCTCTCATTTTTCAATGAAAGAGTCAAAGGTCTCTGTCTGGGGTCAAAGGGCTTCAATTCAAATGCCGGCTCTACTATGAGACCTTAAGTATGTCACAACCTCTCTGGGTCTCAGTTTTCTCATCTGTGAAATAATCTGAAGGTTGAACTAGATGACCTCCATGATCTCCTCCTGGTTCTAAATATACGCTCCTATAGTCTCCCCTTCCCCACCCTCCCTCATAACAAGTTATGCAAAACAAATCAACATGTTAGCCACAGGTCACAAAGTCTGCCCCATTCGTTCCACACTAGTAGTCCACCAGTTCTCTGCCAAGAGACGGGAAGCAAATTGCACCACAAGTCCTTACCAGTCCGGAGCCCGCTACCTCGACCACTTCCAAAGTCTGCCATCGTTGTTCGCCTTTCCATTATCGTGGGCGGCACGCCCATGGGTTCTGCTCAGTCCCTTCTTCAGCATCAGTCTTCCCAAGCGTCTCTGAATTCCTTATATTAAGCGTTTCTTCCGGTGCAATCACATTGCCTTATCTTTGCACACCACAGTGTCCTTAGTCCTCAGCCAACCCGTACCCCCTTTCCTTCCAATTCCTTACTATTATACATATGGTGCTACAATAGGACGCCCACTAGTTCTGGAGTCAGGTGAGCTGCCTCTGACACTTACTAACCTATGTGACTTTGGATAAGTCAGTTCTCCTCCTCAGGTCTTAGTTTTCTCAAAATGAGGGGGTTGGACAAGATGGCTTCTGAGATCCTTCCAGCTCTGCATTTAGTATCTAAATACAGGATTCTAAAAAATCTAATCTTGGACACTGAAATGATCCTTGGCTTTGGTGGGAAACGTTGGCCCAGGGGCTAATTTACGAGTCTACCATAGCCACTAGCTGCCCCTACTGTTTCCTTTGACCTGAGCTGGTTCTTCCTCAGCTGATTTGTAAACCTTTGGGCTTCCACTAAAGGTTGCCTCAATTGTTTGGTCGCTGGAGGGCTCCTCCCCTCTTCCAACCACAGCGGGAAGGAGAGGAGAATGATTTGGGTCCAGCTCAGAGCAGTGCTCATCTCCTACTGGGGTTCTGCCCCAAGCTCCCAGGCCCTCTTCAGCTTCACCAGGTGCCACGTGTTACCTCGCCTTCCCACCTCCCCTCCCAGCTCCCTCCCCAGCCCTGAGCTTCTGCCTCTCCTTAGCGTTAATTGCAACTCCGGAAACGTTTAAGGTTGGGGAGAGGAGTCTGGGAGGAAGCTGCAGGGGGTGATGGAGCAGAGAAGAGGCCAGGGAGTTCTAGGATGTGTGCGAATATAACCAAAGGACTGCAGAGCTGAAGGTAGCTTAGAACTAAGAACACCTGGGGCAGCTAGGTGGCACAGTGGATAGAGCATCAGCTCTGAAGTCAGGAGCACCTGAGTTCAAATCTGGTCTCAGACACTTAACACTTCCCAGCTGTGTGACCTTGGGCAATTCACTTAACCCCAATTGCTTCAGCAAAAACAAACAACAAAAAAGTCAAAGAACTAAGAACACCTGAGATGGGAAAGACCCTAGACCAGGGAATGCTGGGACTTGGAAGGAGTTGAGAAAAGAGAATGGCAGAGCTGGGAGAGGCCTCAGAACATGGAATTTCAGGGCTAGGCTGAAGCTTAGAACACAAGTGTCAGAGCCAAAAGGGACCTTAGAACACAGAAGAGCTGAGAACTGATCAGACCCATCCTAGGGAGAGAAAGAGAATTGCACGGCCAAGACTCAAACCCAGCTCGTGCTCCACCATAGAAAGCTTCTTCATGGAAATCATGTCAAAGACATCCGGTATCTACAGCAGGAGTCAGTGAAAGTCCTCACCTCCTGACCCCTGCCACTATTTGATAATGACAAGACCAGGGCAGAATCCCTTTCTTGGAGGCTTCCTACTCCTCAGAGAGATGGGAGAAAGGATGGAAGACCCTCTATGTTCATTTACTCATCTGTGTGCATCTCACTGACCTCAGTAGGATGGAAGCCTCCCAGGAGCTTGGGTTTGTCTGTGCTCTCAGTGCCGAGCATAGCTCCTGACACATAGTAGGCAGTTTTCACATCTTAGCTCACCCTTCCTCTCTCAATCTCTCTTCTTCAGGCTAGTCAGAGCCCTGAAACTTTTCTTCTGGGCACACTCCAACTTGTTGGTGTCTTTCCCCATCTGGGGCCTACAAACCTGGGGGAGGACAGCAGGACAGTTATAGGCCTCCCTGGTGATCGTTCGACTTCTGAGATCTTCTTGGCTTTTTCTGGTTTGGGTTGGGGCTGCCGGGTCATGCTGCCGACTCATATAGAGAGCTTCTGAGCTCTGCTAAACCATCCCTTATGACAAAGATTTTTTTAAGAGAAACATTTCAGAAAAACTAACCAATATTCTCACAACTTTTTTTTTCCTGTTTCAAACCTGTATAATCAAGCAAAATGAATGCCCACATTGGCCATGTCCCACCCCCACTCCAGCCCAGATAGATTTCAATCTGCAGTCTGAGCCCGTCTCTTTGGAGATAGGCAGCATATTTAACCGTGAGGCCCCTGGAATCACGGCCGGCCATTGGTCAATCAGAGCTCTTAAGTCTTTCCCAGTTGTTTGTCTTTGGCGTATTGTTATTGTTGTATCAATTGTTCTTTCATTTCACTTTGCCTCAGTTCATGGAAGTCTTCCCAGGTTTTTCTGAGAGCATCCTGCTCATTATTTCTTATAGCCCACGAGTATTCCATAATCATATAGCACAATTTGTTCTCTCCAGTTAACCAGCATCCCTCAGTTTCCAATTCTTTGCCACCATAAAAGGAGCTGCTGTAAATATTCAAGCCTTTCCATTGGTTCACTAGTTGGAAACAGCAGAATTATCCTCATTTGAGTAGAAACCACTCAAGTTCAAAAAAGTGTTCAGGCCTTCCCTAAGGCAGCCGCTAAACTGGGAAGGGGAACTCAGTCTCAGAAAAAGAAGAAAAACTCCCACCTCCAACCTTCTCCTCTCCTCCAAACTCCCCCTTCTAGAAGGGTTTAGTCTCCCCTATTTCACACCTGTGCCCATATCCTGTACTGCTCACTGATGACGGCTCTGACAAAGCGAACCGTGAGCCCATTGGAGTCTGCTTACTGGGGCCTGTGGCTTTTGTGGTAGGTACCCAAGTGGGTGTATCGGTGTGCCCGTGGGTGCTGAGCCGGAATCAGAAGCTCATTCTGGCCCTGAGGATCAGGACTGAGTTCACTAGCCTGAATAAAACTTGTGATTCTGGCCCCATTGGCATTAGGCCCTCCCTGATCTGTTGAACTAGTCCCTCTGCTGCCCTTGGCTTGGGTACCTGTCACCCAAGGCTTCAAAATTAGCATGGCCACCAACCAACCAGAAGGCATTTGAGAAGGAGCCAGGATGTCAAAGTGCCTTGAGACCATGCCCAGGAAGGCAGAACTTCTAGAACTTACCCTACAAGAAGTAAAAGTAGTCTGGAGGCAGATTTTGAGATTAGGAAAAACCTCCTACCCACAAGAGCTGTCCCAAAGTGGTATTATGCCTCTGGGTTCCCTAGAACTGGGGGATCTTTAAGTGAAGGCTAGAAAGGTCAAGCAGAGAAAACACGGGATTGTGGGAAGAACACTGGCTGGAAGGAGTTGGGTTCGAATATCACCTGTCACTTGCCAGCTGGGTAGACTTGCTTGGGTTTGGATGTGATAGAGGAGTCCTAGGAGGGCTGACTTTTGTCCACAATGTGCCTGGTCCCCGATTCTGGACTGCTTCTCTAGGAGGGCCCAACAGGAGCCCAGGGGACTAAACGGCCTCCAAGGTAGATTCTGACACTGACATTCTGTGATTCATCAACTATCCCGTCTCGGGAGAACCAGAGAAGCCACGTGGCTGTCCAATGTCACACAGCCAGGAGAGTTGCCTGGTTCAAGTCCTCAGAACGGACTCAGAAAACCCAGCCCAAGGAGGCCAAAACAGGGGAAGTGGGCCCCACGACAGATCTACGCAATGGACCTTCAAGGTTTCAGAAGTTCGTAAGCTCTCTATATGAGTCAGCAGCATGACCCGGCAGCCCCAACCCAAACCAGAAAAAGCCAAGAAGATCTCAGAAGTTGAACGATCACCAGGGAGGCCTATAATTGTCCTGCTGTCCTCCCCCAGGTTTATAGGCCCCAGATGGGGAAAGACACCAACAAATTGGAGTGTGCCCAGAAGAAAAGTTTCAGGGCTCTGACTAGCCTGAAGAAGAGAGATTGAGAGAGGAAGGGTGAGCTAAGATGTGAAAACTGCCTACTATGTGTCAGGCACTATGCTCGGCACTGAGAGCACAGACAAACCCAAGCCATCCCTGACCCCAGAAGGCTTCCATCCTACTGAGGCCAGTGAGATGCACACAGATGAGTAAATGAACATAGAGGGTCTTCCATCCTTTCTCCGGCCTCTCTGAGGAGTGGGAAGCCTCCAAGAAAGGGATTCTGCCATGATCTTGTCATTACCAAATAGTGGCAGGGATCAGGAGAGGTCAGATGGTCCCAAGGTGGTACAGAAGGACATCTGCATAGATACTGGACACATGTTTGCTGGGATGTCTCCTTTTGGCATCTGGTGTGCCGAGGAGGGACAGACTGTTAGATCTGGTGTCAGGAAGCCCGGCTTCACATCCCTTCTCTGCATTTATCAGTTCGGTCACCACAGGCCACTCATAGAACCTCCGGGAGTGTCAGACATCTCTCTAGGGCCCGAAGTTATTGCTGGGTTGCCTCCAGACTTGGTAGAGGGAAGTCCCGCCCCAACGAAATCACAGGCTCTCTCCACGGCTGCCATAATGTGACATGGGAGGGAAAGTCGATTTATCCAGCTTGGTCCCAGAGGACAGAACGAGGAGCGATGGTTGGAAGGAGTGGAGAGGCAGGTTTAGATCACATCTGGAAAAGAATTTCCTGATAGTTCAGACTGTCCCAAAATGACATGGGCTGCCTCACAAGCTGGCTAGCTTCCCCTAGTTATAAATCTTCAAAGAGATTCCAGATCTGGATCTGGAAGGGACCCGAGAGACCCCTGAGGGCTCAACTACTTCATTTTACAGAAGGGTTCTGGAGCTGAAATGACTAAAGTCACACCGATATAACAAGGGACAGTGGCAAGACTCGAACCCAAGTCCTCCGACCCCAAATCCAGGGCCTCTCCAAGATACCATGCTACAGATGCCAAATGATTCGGGAATAGCGTAGGAGTTCCCTGATCAGATCCAAGACAGACCAGATGGCCTCAGAAGTTCCTTCCAACTTCAAGATTCTGGGAATCGGCAGTTTAATTTCTGCATCTGTAAAAGCAGGAGCTTGGACTCTAACTGGCATCGAGGGTGCCTTCCAGTTCTGTCATTATTTGGTGCCAGGGCCGAGATGGAGGGCAAGGAAGGTTCATCAGAGGGGGGAGTAGGGAGGGACTGAGCAAATCCCAAAGCTGCTAGCCATTCCTCCCCAACAAGCGGGGCCCCAGGAATTTTATTAACTCATCAGGCACTTCCTCAAATCACAAGCTGGGCACTTGGTGCCAAAAACCAAGTCAGAAATGGAGAAAATGTAATAGCAACTGTTTCCTCCCCTAATAGGGGCTGGCCCGACACAGCTGGGAGAGGGAGGGGCTCCCCTGGCTGGGCCAGGTCTCTTCACTTCCCCGTTTCTGTGTGAAACAGGAACCCTCAGCCGGCTAGGGTGGGGTGACTGAGCCCCAAGGAAGTCCTGGCCACGGGGGCAGACCCAGAGACTGCCCTTCACTTGGCCCAGGGGAAACAAACAGGTGAAAAGAAACAGGAAAAGGTATGATGTTTCCGTGCAAGTGCCACAGAATCCCATAAGGGCTGGGAGAGAGGCCAGTAGCTGAAGAGGGAGGCCCCAAAGCCTCCATGTGCTCAGGCATCCGGCCTCTGCTCCAAAATCTGCCATGAACCATGCCCAAAGAGTGGTCAAACTGTGCACACCCTTTGACCCAGCAGTGTCTCTCCTGGGCCTGTGTCCCAAAGAGAGCATAAAGGAGGGAAAGGGATCCATATGTGCAAAAATGTTTGTGGCAGCCCTTTGTGTAGTGGCAAGGAGCTGGAAACAAGGGTGGATGCCCGTCAGTTGGGGAATGGCTGAATAAGTTGTGGTATATGAAGGTTATGGAAGATTATTGTTCTGTAAGAAATGACCAGCAAGATGATTTCAGAGAGGCCTGGAGAGATTGACAGGAACTGATGCTGAGTGAAGTGAGCAGGACCAGGAGATCATTATCTACTTCAACAACAATACTGTATGATGATCAGTTCTCATGGATGTGGCCCTCTTCAACAGTGAGATAATTCAGGCCAGTCCCAATGGTCTTGTGATGGAGAGAGCCCTCTGCCCCCAGAGAGGCCTGTGGGAACTGAGTGTGGTTCACAACATAGCACCCTCACTCTTTTTGCTGTTGTTCACTTGAATTTTATTTTCTTGTTCATTTTTCTTCCTTTTTGATCAGAATTTTCTTGTGCAGCAAAATAATTGTATAAATATATAGAAAAGAATTGCACATGTTTAACATATATTGGACTACTTGCCTCTAGGGGAGGAAGGTGGGGAGGAGGGAGAGAAAAATTTGGAACACAAGGGGTGTTTGCAGGGGTGAATATTGAAAATTATCTCTGCATGTGTTTTGAAAATAAAAAGCTTGAATTAAAAAAAAAAAAAAAAAAAACCTTCCACGGATGGCAATGCTACTTCCTCCATGTGTGAGCAGCGGCCATCATGCTATGCTACG
This sequence comes from Sminthopsis crassicaudata, assembly GCF_048593235.1. Lineage (NCBI taxonomy): Eukaryota > Metazoa > Chordata > Mammalia > Dasyuromorphia > Dasyuridae > Sminthopsis > Sminthopsis crassicaudata. The sequence goes on along the minus strand of NC_133623.1, from coordinate 51,424,649 downwards.
CTTTGCTATAGTGCCAACCATGTGCCAGGAACTGGGCTAAGCATTAGCAAGGTTTTCCTGAAAGTGAGCCTAACTGTGCCTCTTTTCAGTTCCCACTCATCCTTCCTGGCTCTGCCCTCCGGAGCCAAGCAGAAATGAGACAAATCCCTCTTTCACATGACTGTCTTTCAGATGCTTAAAGACAGCTTGCCCATCTCCCCTGGGTCCGCTCTCCTTTATTTTCCCATTTATTTTATCCTATTTATTTATATTATGTTATATCATATTAATTGTATTATTATTATTATTATTATTATTATTATTATTATTATTATTATTATTATATTACCCATTTCCTTCCAACGATCCTCCCTCTGCAGGATCCCGGGCTCCTCCAGCCTCCTGTTGATCCTTCTCTGGACTCTCTCTAACAGAGAGCAGGGCCCAGAAGAGAGCACAATGGTTCTGATGTGCTCTCACAGAGCCGTGGGCACCTGCTTACTCCTGGAAGCCATGCCCTTCTTCCTGCAGCCAAATATGACATTCTTGAAGGCCATATGTGCTTTGCATTCCCACTGGGGCAGCACAATAACCGCCACCTTCCTAGTCCCCTTTCCCCCCTCCCCCAATCTTCTCCAGACAAACTGCTACCTTAGTAGGCCTCTCTGAATCTGGACTGAGAGGACCCGAGTTCAGATCTTTCCTAATGCCTCTACTTTCCATGTGACCTCAGATAAGTCTCTCAACCTCAATGGACCTCAGTTTCCCCATCTGTCAAATGGGACATCATGACCATAGATTAGAATTAGAATTAGAACTGCTTCCTTGGTAGGCCTCTCTGCATCTGGACTGAGAGGACCCAAATTCAAAGCCTTCCTAATGTCTCTACTTCCCATGGGACCTCAGACAAATCTCTCAACCTCAATAGGTCTCAGTTTCCCCATCTGTCAAGTGGGAAATAACAACCATAGATGAGAATTAGAATTTATATTCCATTAGAATGTGAACTCCATTAGAATAGAGGGGGAGTGGGGGCAGTTGGGTGGCGCAGTGGACAGAGCACCAGCCCTGAAGTCAGGAGGACCTAAATTCAAATCTGGTCTCAGACACTTAACACTTCCTAGCTGTGTGACCCTGGGCAAGTCACTTAACCCCAGCCTCAAAAACAAACAAACAAACAAACAAAAAAAAAATAGAGGGGAAGCTATTTTTGCTGTTTCTTTGTCTCTCCAGTGTTTAGTACATGTACCAAGTAGGTGCTTGGCACATACAGTAAGCACTTAATAAGTGCTTATTGGATGATTTAGAGTTGGAAAGAAGCTGAGAAGTCATTGAATTGAACCCTCTCATTTTACAGAGAAAGAAACTGAGACCTTGGGGGAGGGGAGCAGAATGATGCCCGGGGTCCCACAGCCAGCAAGTAACAAAGGCAAGACTCGAATGCAGGTTCCCGATTCCAGCTTCAATCGTCTCTGGGCTGCAGTGTCCCATCTCCTTCCCTCTAAGAGTAGTTGGAGGGCCAAATGAGGCCACCTGTAGGTAAACTCTACCCCTCTCTGGTTCCACAGCCCTTATACTGTTGCTCCCCTGACGTGAAATTGGTAAGAAGGTGTGCAGTCAGAGGAGCTTGGGTTTCTTGAGGCAGACTCACCAGATTTTTATCTGTGGCTGACTCCATCCTTTCCCCTCCGCGTTACTGGCTGTAACTGCTTCATCTTTGCAGTTTGTGTCTGTGGAGGAAGGGCTGCAGCTGGGGGGCAATCATCAGAGATCATATTGTTTCCCTAATCCCCTTTACCTATCGTCCCCCTCATTTTTTCCCCTAAGAATCCTCCACCTGGGACCAGAGGCCTAAGTTACAATATTGGTGCCAGGGACAGAAGCAGGAAATGGGCCCTAAAATTAACTTTGTAATTCATGATGAGGGGGCAGCTAGGTGGCGCTATAACGGATAGAGTCCTGGGTCTGGCCAGAGTCAGGAAGACTGACCTGAGTTCAAATTTGATCTTAGGGGATTACTAGCGGTGTAACCCCACTGGCCTTAGTTTCCTTATCTGTAAAATGAGCTGGAGAAGGAAATGGCAAACCACTCCAGTATCTTTGCCCAGAAAACCCCAGACGGGGTCACAAAGAGTCAGAAGTGACTTAAACTTGCTGACAATTCGTGATGTGAAAATTCAGAAGAACAAATTACCCAGCTGGCTAATCTGATCTGTGTGGGGAGTTCTAGAAGAGAAACTCTCTCATCAATGCAAATGGCCTTAGAAGGGCCTTAAAAAGTTGGCCGGGGATACACTGATTTGCTGGTGTCACAGGGCCACTTAAGTGACTCTGGCCTGGCTGAGGCTGGCTCTTGATCCATTGCGCCACGCCATTTCTCACTGAAGAATACAGGAAGTATATTCAGTAACATAAGAAGTAATTAAGACAAATGCAGTTGATTGGGAGGGGGACCTAGCAACTACAGGGCCTTCTGAAGGAGGACATGTGGTACACGAACAGTTTTCTGGTCTCTAAAGGGCCGTATCCCGGGGTCAACTACCACTGGCTCCGTCTGCTAGGCTAAGCCTGGGTTTGCCTAGGTCTTGGCAGCTCTAGGGCAGCAAAGCTACAGGGTGAGTATGTAAGCTTGTGTCCAGCTTGTGCTTTGAGGAACGATCTGAGTGCTCTGGACCAGGACATCCAGACAGGATGGGGACAAATGTCCCATCAGGGAGGGAGGGCTAGATTTCCACTGACTGGGAATGCATGCCCACACAGTGAAAGGCAAGGAAACTCCATCAGCCAAAGATCCCTTCCCCTGAGATTCTCCTGGGAAAAACCACTGAGCGGTTGGATAACCAAGGTGGGGACACCGTCTCCTGAAGACTCCTGTGAAAATGACTGCTGAGGTTCTTGACAGAGAGCTGATCAACTCAAGACGCAGAGTATGATATATATTGTTGGACACAGCCGGTGTGGACATTTGTTTCACCTGACTGTGTATATTTGCCCTTTCTTTTTTAGTGGGAGGAGAGTTGAAGAGAGGGGAGTTAAGAATAGGGTCTCTACCTCCCCCCAAAAAAATTCAAAGGGAACAGAAGGAAGGTCAGAAGGAATTACACACCAGCAGGACAGCTTTAAAAGTTACGTGTTCAATTTCTTTTATACCTACTAACCAGAAAAGCCAGTTGAACACAAATACAGATTAGCAGTTTCCTATCCAGTCATAACTTCATTTATGGAGGGAATTGTTCATTTTAGGGGCATTTGTTAAATTTGGGGTAAAGGAAAAAAAAGATACAAGTTTTAAAAATGGCTGGGGAGGGAGAAGACTTGGCAATGGAGGGGGTTTTGATTAGGGGGTGAGAGGGAAGAAGATGGCAAGAGAGCCCAGAACTGAGTGCTCTGTACCAGGAAGTCCCGAGAAAGGGTAGGAGAGGGACTGAGACAAATGTCCCATCAGGGAGGGAGGGCTGGATTTCCACCGATGGGGAATGGGCAAGCATGGGCCAAGGTGGGCTTATTCTGTAAGCTTTCTTCAAGGCCTAGCTCTGGGCTCTGTTTCTCCCCCTTCTTTCCCAGGGTGGTTTGGGCCCCAGCCCTGCAGCCTCCCTCTCTGGCCCCTTTGAAGCCGCTGTGGTTTCCCTGCGAGCTTTGCTGCTGCTGCCTTGGCTGAGCAAACAGGAAGCCATACACATCCCGCATGCAGTGCACAGAACTGAAGCCAGGCAAGATGGCAAAGCCAGGGTGCTGTTCTTTGGGCCAGGGCCCCGTTCTTTGAGCCAGGGTCCCGTCCTTTGAGCCAGGGCCCCGTTTTTTAAGCCAGGGTCCCGTCCTTTGAGTCAGGGCCCCGTTCTTTAAGCCAGAGTGCTGTTCTTTGGGCCAGGGCCCCGTTCTTTGAGCCAGAGCCCCGTTCTTTGAGCCAGGGTCCCGTTCTTTGAGCTAGGGTCCCGTTCTTTGAGCCAGGGTCCCGTTCTTTGAGCTAGGGTCCCGTTCTTTGAGCCAGGGTCCCGTTCTTTGAGCCAGGGTCCCGTCCTTTGAGCCAGGGTCCCGTTCTTTGAGCTAGGGTCCCGTTCTTTGAGCCAGGGTCCCATTCTTTGAGCCAGGGTCCCGTTCTTTGAGCCAGGGTCCCGTTCTTTGAGCCAGGGTCCCGTTCTTTGAGCCAGGGTCCCGTTCTTTGAGCTAGGGTCCCGTCCTTTGAGCCAGGGCCCCGTTCTTTAAGCCAGAGTGCTGTTCTTTGGGCCAGGGCCCCATTCTTTGGGCCAGGGCCCCATCCTTTGAGCCAGGGCCCCATTCTCTGAGCCAGGGCCCTCACACACACCTTCCCTCCTAAGTTCCCCATATTCTTCTGCACTCCATCATCACCTACTCCTTTCTACTCCATTCATCCAAATGCACGAGCCTCCAAAGGAAGCCATGCTGAGAGGATTTCAAGCAGGTGGGTAGGCCAGTTGGCCGGTGAGGAACATCTCTTTCTGCAAACTGACCTTTTAGCCCCCTTCCCGTCATGCTAAGTAGGTAGCCACCCATCCTGCATCTGTCCAGAGCCAGCCTCATTCATTTCAATCCTAGAAACAGCTCTGAACCATCAACTGTGTACACAGCCTTGTGCTGGGCAGTGGGGGACATACCCAAGTAAGTTAAGATACAACCTCACTCTCAAGGAGTTTACAAACTAATAAACCATAAGAGCTTTCATCTCTCTAGATCCTTAAGGCTTATAAAGCCCTCGTCACACAACAAGCCTATGGGGTAAGCAATACAAGTACTATTAGTCCTATTTTATATGGAGGTATATTCCCTTCAGAGAGGGGAAATTTGGGGCCCAAGGTCACACAGTGAGGAAGCGGCAGAACCAAGAGCCAGGCCCTGGTCCCTGGTGCGCTTTGCCACATGTCTCTGCTCATGCTAACATTAATGTTGCCACCCGTTCCCCGAGCCCGTACCCACATTGGCAGGGGAAGGAGCCTGGTACCATCATAGTGGGGAAAGGGAATCTGAGAATCTTGGAGCTGGAAAGGACCTTTGTTTTATATACAATTCCCAGGGAAGGCCTCCCAGCTAGGAAAGGAGGTCAAGATTCAGACAGCCTCAGGATTTAAGACAAGGGAGACCCCCCAGACTTGCAGATAACTAACAGTTAACTGTTTTATAAATGGGGCAATGATGATGGCCAAGAGCACCGATGTGCTCCTAGTTTCTGGTCCTCGGATGGTAGGCCATGAAGGAAGGCCTCAGGATGCTGGAGGGGCCGCCCACTTGCTAGGAGGCAGAGGCTTGGGGGCTGGAGACTGGAGGCCCAGGCAGCATTGGGACTTTGCTCTGCTCATTCAACCCCAAAGCTAACTTCAGTCGAGTCTCTGGAGACTGAAGCGGGACTTCCTTCCTCCCCAGGGGCTGCGATTGCTGTAAGAGCAGATCACGTGGTTGAGTTTCCTGCCCGCCTGCCACCCGCCCGCTGGGTGTCTGAGACCCAGAGCCCATAGTAGCTGGCGGGCTTACTCCATGCTGTGCCCACCGGGCAGGACCCTGGAAACTGAGCACCTGGCGGACAAAAGGCAGACTCCTGGTCAGGACAAGGCACCATGCTGCGCCGTAAACCCTCCAACGCCAGTGAGAAGGAGCCCACCCAGAAGAAGAAGGTGAGGAACAATACCGTCTCTTGTTCCCTAAGGCTCCCCATGACCAAGATGAGTAGAAAGGGCCAGAGGGCATTCATTGTTTAGAGTCAAGAAGTCAGGTGGCCAGGGCCTACTAGAATCCTAAAAGAAAAACCTGACAATTTTGGCATAGACACATAGAACCGTAAAAGAAAAGCCTGGCATTTCGGAACTAGCTCTTAAGACCCTAGAAGAGAACCTTCAAAGCCTCAGATTGACTCCTGGAACATAGAAAAGACACCTAGAATTCTGGGATAGATTGATAGCATCCTTGAAGAGAATGCTGGAATACTAGTCTAAATGCTTAGAACCCTAGACTCCCGAAATTGATGATTAGAACCTTAGAAAAGAACTCCAACGTTCTAGAACAGACTTTAAGCCCTGAAAAACAAATATCTGAATTCTAGAATAGACTTTAAGAGCTCTAGAAGAAACCTTTTGCCTTCTAGCCTTGAATCCTAGGGCTTTGTCTAGTACTTTGTCTCTACCGCCTGGGTGCTTCCATAACCTCTTCCTCCTGGCCTCTCTGGGACTCTTTTCCTTTCCTAACAGTGCCCATTTCTATCATATCTGAGCTCACCTACTTGACGTCCACTTTAAGGATACCATGATTCTCCAAGGGTACCCCCTCATCAGCCCTACCTGCAAAACACACACACACACACACACACACACACACACACACACACACACACACACACACACGTTTTCAGCACATTTGACTCAGTTTTAGCTCAACTTCAGGTTCTGTGAAGCTAGGACAAGATTTCTGGGGGAGGATAAAAAATATAAACATAGGGGAACCGAGATGTTAGAACCTTGGGATGCTGGGTACCAGGAAGCTTGAGTAAGGATCCATTACAGGAAGAGAACTTTGAGGACAGGTTCTAGGTTTCCCTTTATTTATATCCCCGGTGCTTAGCACGGTGGCTGGTAAATAGTTGGTGCTTAATAAATGCTTTGTTGATTGATGGATGGATATGAGTTTGAAAGGAATGGAAAATGAGATTTAGAGAGAATTGGGAAAGATGTTTTGGAGGGAGTGTGTGTGTGTGTGTGTGTGTGTGTGTAGACGTGTATGTGTGATACAGTGAGGAGAGCATTTTGAAGGTCAGGGGAATGAGCTCCTGCCTTAAATAGCTTAAGACATTCATCTTCCTGAAATCAGAAGCTCAGATCAGATAAGCTATTTGTGGAACCACAGAAACGTCAGAGGCAAAAGAGCTCACAGACATCATTTAACCCAATGCCCTCATTTTACAGAGAAGGAAACTGAGGACTAAAGAATGGAAGAGATTCAGGGTCCCAGAATGGGCAGAGCAGGAAGGGCTCATCCAAGTCTAACCCTCTCGTTTTCCAACAAGAAACTGCGGCCTAGAGAGGGGAAAAAACTTCAGATCACAGAAGGTCAAAATCAGAAGGGGTCTCAGAAGCCATCAAGTCCAATTCTCCCCTTTAACAGAGTAGAAAACTGAGGCCCCAGAGAGGAAAGGGACTGGCCTGAGGTCACCCAGCTCCAGGATCGAAGGATCGAAGGCCTTCTGTTATAGAATCTGGGATTCCCTGACCTTATTCATTGCTATTATAAACTTCCACGTCTGTATTCTTGGCCGGTTTTCTGAATCCCATGCTTCCACAACTTGATTCTCAGGACCATCTCATTCTAGGAGAGAAGTGGCGTCTTCACTGAAAGCTTGTTGGCATTTGGGGGCATTAGAAAGGCTGTGCTGATGGCTGGGCCCACCTGCTCCTGGTCACTGGGGTGTGAATCCTGCTTGGGGTGTAGGTATATGTGTGGGTGGGTGTCTGTGAGTGTGAGTGTGTGTTGGGGGGGGAAGGTCCTCAGGCCGACAGAACAAAGGTGCTTGATGTTTTCTGACTTAAAAACTCGTCATCAGACAGTGCTTTTTTCTCTGAGTTCTGCCACACCGGATGGCAAGGGCGTGATGGGGACTCTGTATTCTCATCCCAGGTGCTACACCCAGGAGAGTTGCCATTGGCTGCCTCCCCGGCCAAAGCCGCCACTTCCCCTAGCTCGCTCCCTCGGGGTGAGGAGAAGCTGGGGCTACTCATCACACCTGGGCCTGGCTCCCCCACCAGAAGACAAAGGGTGGGAAACAGCTAACCGGAGGCAGCCAAGGCCCTCCCTGGCACTGGCAGAGCTGATTTCTCTTTGGTTCAGTGCTTTGGATCCTCACTCCGGCCCTGACTGGCAGGAAGGCGGCAGGGAGTTTGGGGTCTAATAGCCCTGTTTGAAAGATGACAAAACTGAGGCTCAGAGAAATATAGGGATCATAGAAAGGAGAAAAATCCTAGAAACCAAACATCCGAGTCCTTATCATGGCATCACGGGGGCTTTAAAGATCATCTAGTACAACTATCTCATTTTATTGATGAGGAAAAAGAGGCAAGAGGAGTGACATGGCCGTGATGCCACAACTAGGAAGTAGCAGAGCTGGTGTTCAAGCCTAGGTCCTCTGATGCTGAGACCTCAGTTTGCTTCATTGTAGCGTGCTAGCTGGCTCTGTGTACAGGGGATACCTGGCTCCCTCCCTTAGCCTCCAGGGTTCAGGAGGCCAATTGGCTGATTGGACCCTCTTCCAAACCGAGCCATGTTTTCTGGGGCCCCTGACGCTGGAGGATCCTTTACTTCCACCATCCCTCCTCTTTCCTCTACTCCTACCCAGACAGCTCTCCTGAGAAAGAAATGTTATGATGGGCCCAGAAGGCCAGAGGCCCTACTTCCAGCCCCCTGCTGCCCCAGCCTCCTCTGGGCCTCTAGGTGAATCACTTCCTTTTTCTGAGCCCCTGTTCCCCTATGAGGACAAAGTAAAATGAAGAATGATAGATGGGCATGTGCTGGTGTGGAACCCCGCAGGGGAAGCCCAGGCATTTTTGGTGCCCTTCAGGAGCCGAAAACAGCTCCCGATTCCTGCCCAAACCCACCCCTGGTCCTCTGGGACCATGGGCCCTTCAGAGTTGGTGTTGGTCTTAGGCACCTGAAGCATTTCTCTTCCACCCACCCTTCAAGGGTAATAGAAGGTGGGGGCTCACTGGGGAGGACGATTCTGGCTTTTCCTGGAAAGTTTTGTTGGCGGTGATTTGTCCCAATTTGCGATTTGACCAATGTGGGGAATTCCCTGTGCACAAAGATCAGCTTAGGAACTTGGACGGCGACCTCGGGCGGGAGGAGATGTGGTAGCTTGCTCCTGGCCACATGCTTAGTATGTGTCAGAGCCGATCTTCCCGACACCCAAGCTGGCCCTCTACCCACATGGCACTAAATCACATCTACCTTAAATCTGATAAGGATCTGCGAAGAGAGCTGTGTGTCTACCAGTATTGATTTGAAAGAGCACATGGAGAAAATGGCATCAAGAGCCGGGAGCACAGGCTGCCCCAAACATGGCACCATTGAGAAGCCTGAGGCACCAAAAAAAGGGCTTGGTGAGCATGGGGCTTTTTACGTTATTTAAGGAGAAATAAGGAGAAATGAAGACTGGATGGAGAGGATGAGACAAGCAAAACTCTCTCCCCTCGCTCCTCGTAACCAATTAGGTGCCAAAGTGTCATTTCTATGGCCACAACATCTCTTGGACATAGCCCTTTGTCTCCATTCTCACAGGTCCTCATCTATTCTTGCCTAGAGTATTCCAGTAGTTTCTTAATCAGTTTCTCCACCTCAATCCATCTTCCATAGCTGCTAAGGTGATCTTCCTAAAGTACTGATCTGACCAGGTCACCTCCCTACTCAATACTCTCGAATGGCTCCCTATTGCCTCTAGGATCAAAAATTAACTCTCTTGTTTAGCATCAAAAGCTCCTTTCAACTCATTCCCTTACTGTCTTATCTTCTTATACATTACTCCCCTCCACATGCTCCAGTCATATTAGCCCCTTTGCCATTCTGCACAGACCTCTTCTACATGTGCCTTCATTGTCCCCCAAGCCTGGAATGCTCTCTCTCCTCATTTTCATCTCCCAGAATTCCTAGCTTCCTTAGAGACTTAGCTCAATGACTGTCTTCTTCAAAAGGCCTATTCTAGTCATCCTTCCCCAACCCAGCCTCTCTTTAATGTTACCTTCCATCTACTCTCCATGTATCAAAGATGGATCTGGTTTTATATATACACATATGTATACATACATGTGTATGCATATAGGTAGTGTACATGTGTGTATATATATGTAAATATGTGCATGTGAGTCTACATGTGTGCACATGTATATATGTATATATCAAGATCTCTCTCTTATCTCTATCTCTAGCTCCTCTATCAGAACATAAGCTTGCCAGGAAGGAAAATGTTCCTCTTTCTTTACATTCAGAAGTTTATAAAGTTGGAGGCATACACTAGGTACTTAATAAATGCTCACTAATTGATCACTTGATCCTTTGGTCCCATGAGAGTCAGGAACATTTAAAAGGCAACAAAACTGCATTTTGTTTCCTTTCTCAGTCTTTTTTTTTCCTTCTTGATCTGGTTTTTCTTGTGCAGCAAGCTCACTGTATATCTATATATCCATATATTGGATTTAACATATATTTTACCATATTTAATATGTGTGGAACTACCTGCCAGTTAGGGCAACGGGGGCAGAATTTGGAACAGAAGGTTTTGCAAGGGTCGATGTTGAAAAATTACCCATGCACATGTCTTGTAAATAAAAGCTATAATAGGATGAAAATGAATAAAAGGCAGCAAAAGCACAATCAAGAAAAATGGTACAAAGTAAGCGTGAGTGTGCTGAGGAGGCGGGCGGCAATGACAGAGACCCAGTTGAGGCTTCCTAGAGGAAGAGGATTTTAGACCATTTAAAGATGATGGTCTTGAAGAAGTAACAGGACATGGATTGGCAGGGAGGAGCCCAGGAGGCTGGGGATTCATCCAGAGTTAGGACCGAGTGAGGCACAATCTCCCAGAAGGCCATTCGGGCTGTGTCGCTTACTAACACTGTGACCTTGAATGTTGTGAATGTTGTAGATGAAGGTGCCTTCTCCTTCCTGGACTTCAGTTTCCTCCTTAGTTACTGAGGTTGAACTCCGGCCTCTTTGATGAAACTGACCATGATTTAAAAGGCACTGAGCCCAGAAGGGGAGCACTCAGTACTTTGGGATGAGAGGGAGAGCAGGGAAAGGATGATGAAGAGGAGATCTTTCAGGGGGACTTCGTTGAGAAGGGGGGGTAAAAGACTGGCCGGCAGCCTTAGCCCGCTGGCACCGCTCATAGACTCCAACTGGCAACAGGGAAGGGAATCCAGAAAGCCCCTTTCAATCTCCGCCGCCATCTCACCGTTGCCGGATGTTACTATCACGGGTAGTTTCTTAATCTCTACATCTGCTGATCTTTTCTCTCCTCCTGAAGTTAAGAAGAACAGAGTTCCAATCCTGTCACAGACGCTTACTAGCTGTGTCCTATCTAGGCAAGTCACTTAACCTTTCTGCCTCAGTTTCCTCATCTGAAAAATGAGAATAATGTGAGGATGTGAGGCGCAAATGAGATTTTATCTGTAAAGGCTGGTCCCTGACTTGGAAAGAGTTCAGGGCAGGAGACTAAGCCTCTTTTCTGGAGATACCCCAACCTTGGAGAGACAGGGACAAAACTTGTGAAGCCCCGCGTCCTCTGGAGGAAGGGTGAGGCACCCATCCAGTGGCCTTATGCTGGTGAGCCCGGCTGTGGGTACCTCAGTCTGGGAACCAGTCTCTCTCTGTCCCCCCCTCCCCTGAATCCTGCCACGGACCCCAGGGCCCCAAGAGACAGCAGATTAATGGCAGGAAGAGGTGGAGGGAAAGGGAAATGATTAGGGGCCTAAGCTGGGAGGTAAGCTTACCAATCGCCCAACAAAGGCCACTCCTGGCTCCCTGCCATCTCTCTAGCCTGCTTGGCGTGTTCTCAGCACTGCTGGACAGGGCTCACAAAGGGGAGAGGGAGACCGGGGAGACCACAATAGGCCCCCTCTACCTATAAATAGCACGGCTTCCATTCAGGCAGCTCAGGCCTTCCTCGGGGAGCCCCCCTCCTTGGACTCCAGCCAGCCAGACCACCCTTCTTTCCCTCTTTCCCCTAGCCGTCATCCCTCCTTCTTGACCTCTCTACAACCTTTGACAGCCCTTATTCCTCGCTATTCTCTCCTCCCTAGGCAGGACATGGTTCTCACCTGATTTTCCTCCTGCCTACTTGACCACTCTTTCTCTGTTCTTGTTTCATTGTCACCCATGTCAGGCCCGCTACACGGGGACATATCCTAAGACTCCATCTCTTCATTCACATTTTGTCTTCGTGATCTCACCAGCCCCCCTGCATTTAATGCACTCAGCTCTATGTAGAAGATTCCCAGATCCAGCCTTGTTTCTGAACCCCAACCTCATATCCCCAGTCGCCCGCTAGACAGCTTCATTCGGGTGTCCATGGGGATAGGGAAAGGAACAAGCATTAATATAGCACCTACTATGTGCTGGGCACTGTGCTGAATGCCTTACAAATATTCTCTTCTTTGATCTTCATATCATCCCTAGGAGATAGGTACTGTTATTACCCCCATTTGGCAAATGAGGAAAGTTGGGCAGGTAGGGGTTAAGTGACTTACCCAGGGTCATACAACTAGGAGGTGTCCAAGTCAAAGACTGGATAGAGAGGATGTCAAGGAATACTCTCTCCCCTGATACTCATAACCAACCAAAGAGTGTCATTTCTATGTCCACGGCATCTCTCAGATATACCCCTTGGATTTGGACTCAGGGGGAGTTCAGGCCCAGTACTCTAACCACTGCACCACCTAGCTAACCCAGGTATTTCAAACTCAACATGTCCAAAGCAGGACTTGTTATACTTCCCCCAAGACCTCCCCTCACTTCCCTACTTCTCTTACCGCCACCCATCTTCCAGACAACTAGGTTTGAAATCTGAGCCTCATCCCCAGCTCCTTACTCTCTCCACCTCACCCCCCTGCACTCAGTTGCCAAGTCTTCTCAATTGCACCTCCTCATTTCCCCCATCTCTCCACTCACGCCACAACCGCCCCAGTTCAGGCCTTCATCACCTTTTGCCTGGACTATCACAACAGCCCCCGCTTGGTCACCCTGAATCCCATCTCTCCCTTCTGCAATCCGGCCTCCAAACAGCCGCCAAAGCGCTTTTCCCAAGCATGGGTCCCAGTGTGCCACTCCCCGGTGGCAAAGCTTCAATGGCCTCCCACTTGGTCACACTGAATCCAGTCTCTCCCGTCTGAAATCCAGCCTCCGAACAGCTGCCAAAGTGCTATTCTCAAGCACAGGTCTGAGTGCACCACTCCCCGGTGGCAAAGTTTCAATGGCTTTCTTTGGACCAGAGGGCAGAATACAAACTCCTCATCTTGGCGTTTAAGCCTTTCCCAAGCCGGCTCTAACCTACTTTGGCATATGGATCACACATCCTTCTCTTCTCCACACAAAACACACACACACACACACACACACACACACACACACACACACCCCATATGCTCGTCCACACAACGTCCACACACACATCACCCCCTCTCCATACACGCCTGGCCCTCTGGGCACCTGTTCTCATTTTTCACGTCCACCAGTAGATTAGAGCTCCCTCCTGAGCTTCAGGTTTCTATATGCTTTGTGCTGACTTCTCAGTGTCTGTGTTATTTCCCTTCAGTAGCACAGAAGCTCCCTGAGGGCAGAGCGGTTTTGCTTTGTCTTTGTCTCCCCCCTGTACCTGGGACAGCGGAATCCTCATTATTCATAATCCTGGACCATAGCACATCAATACCAGCCATGGAGATTTCTTGGCAAAGACCCCAGAGCAGTTTGTCATTTTCTTCTTCAATGCATTAAGGCAAACAGAGGTAGAGTGACTTGCCCAGGGTCACCCAGTTAGTAGGTGTCTAAGGCTGAATTTGAGCTCAGGTTTTCCTCATTCTGGATCCAGCGCTCCGTCTGCTGCAGCGCCACCAGCAGAGAAGCTCTATGAGACTCCCTATATGTTCACAGGTGATTCATTCTGTATATAGCAAATATACAATACAATACAATACAATAGCAAAGTGTTTGGAAAAACCTAAGGGTTCATTGATCTAGTGCAATATGTATAGTTTATTAATATTTTAATGAAATTTCACATTTGACTTTGTATACTTTATTTCTTTTTTCGTTTTTTGTTTTGTTTTTTTTTTTGTTTGTTTGTTTTGCTGAGGCAATTGGGGTTAAGTGACTTGCCCAGGGTCACACAGTAGGAAGTGTTAAGTGTCTGAGGTCAAATTTGAACTCCGGTCCTCCTGACTTCAGGGTTGGTGCTCTATCCACTACGTCACCTAGCTGCTCCAGGAGGGAAAAATTTTTGCAAGGGTCAATGTTGAATAATTACCCATGCATATGTTCTGTCAATAAAAAGCTTTAATAAAATCAATTAAAAAGAAGAATACTGGGCTTAAAGTCAGAGAATATGGATTCACATCCCAGCTCTGCTGCCCAATGGCAGAATGTTCTTGGGAAAGTCTTTTCCTCTTCCTCCAGGCCTGTTGGTCTAGGATTCTATGACCAGAAACCATAAGCATTTCAAACCTGTGGGTACCACATCTGTGAACAAACCTTCTGCAGTTGTTTTTTAGGAAAGATAATGAACACATTTTCCTGAACTGACTTAGCTGGCCAGAGCTACGACTACCCAGCTAATGCCAATGGTAGTTAAGCCGACAGTAGAGTTACTCGGCTAATGCTGACCGTAGTTAGAGTTACTTAGCTAATGTTGACGGTAGCCAGAGTGACAACTTCCCCGTAACATAATCGGCGTTCTTTGGCTAATTCGACCGACATTTTCTTCAAGAAAATTTATGAGCTGAGGGTGCAAAGCTGATGATGGAACGGGCCCTACCCTCGAGGAGCTTATTTTTTCTCTTGGGGGAAAGAACGCGTAAGCAGATGAGGAAGTACAAAATACAGAGAAACACAAAGTATTGGAAGGGGAGGGGCAGAAGTCAGCACTTGAGCTGAGTCTTGAGATTATAAGAGTTCCAAGAAGCAGAGGTTAGGAGGGAGAATGTTCCAAGCCTAGGCAACAGCTGGGAAAAGGGAAATAGGATGAATGGCATATATAGAGAACAGCAACTGACTCAGTTTGGTTGGGAATATAGAGTGTATGAGGGAGAGAGAGGTATATTCAGTCAACAAACACTGATTTGTACCCAGCCATGTGCTAAGTGCTGGGGATACAAAGAAAGGCAAAAATCACAATCTCTGCCCACAAGAAGCTTAGATTTGAAGGAGGAAGACCTGGAAATACTCTTTGGAGACAGATTAGGAAGGAGTTTAAGGGATAAGGATAAGGATTAGACTTGTGATTTCATGGACTGTCCTTCTTGAAGATGATATGAGGTTCAGGGAACTCCCATGGGAGGAAACTCCTTCTACCAATGCAGGGACAGCTCCTTCTCTGCCAGCTGGAGAGTCGCTTAGACTTCTGAGAGGTTAAATGATTTCACTAGGGACACACAACCAACATGCGTCAAAGGCAACACCCTATCTCCCAGGGTTGTTATGAGGATCCAGTGAGATAATATATGTAAAACATTTTGCAAACCTTAAAGCTGATCAACACTTTTATGACTTCCCAAATGTTGACGTCAGCCAATTCTTCATCTTAGTCTGTGGCCAGGGCAGCGCTCGATTTGGGGCCTGAGTCAGGGGACTCACAATTGAGCCTGAGGGCTCTGAATAACCTCAGAATAGGGTGCAAAGAGGGACCCTCTGGCCTGTAGGATTATTAGAGCCAGGGCTTCATTAGGGCTCAGCTCACCACACTGAGCTGTGGGGCTGCAAAGACAACCAGGTGACTGTCTTACTGCCCCATCAAAGCTGTGCTGACTTTCTCTGTCTTGTTTCTTCCAGCTCTCCCTACAGCGATCCAGCAGTTTCAAGGACTTTGCCAAGTCGAAGCCCAGCTCTCCCGTAGTGAGCGAGAAGGAATTTAATCTAGAGGACAATGTGAGTACAGAGCTGAGGGGCCTCGATGAGGGAATAAGACCCCAGGATTGCTGTCCAAGTCTAACACGCACATGGTCCTTTCTACTATCACTAATTTTATGGCACAAATAATCAACGAGCATTTATTAAAAGCACTTGTTCTGTTTCCGGAGTAGCTCAGAGCTGACCTGGGAACCAAGAAAAGTTGGGTTCCAGTTCTGCCTTAGACTCTGAGCAAGTCATTTAATATCTTAGTGTTTTATATGATTATCTAAGACTATAAGTTGAAGGGAAAGCACCAACTCATAATGGCAGAGAAAATTACTTCTGTCAGTGACATCACAGGGCCACAACCTCCCTTATGTTCCAGTCACCAGAATGCAAAGGGAAAAACCAAACAATCCCTTTCCTCAATAATTCTATTTTTAATAGCCTTTGCCTTACTCCTTGCACTATTCCTAAACAAGCAACAGAAGTTCCAGTCCTGGACACCATCTAGCCTTTTTTTTGTTTACAAAATCAACCTGACTCCTTCCAGAGAGCACAGCATGCCCCATGTCTAGATAGTCCTCTGAGCTCCCAACCAGCTCTGCATCTCTGCTCCCATAAGCCTATGTGCACCCTACTTCTTACCAAGCTTGCTCAGGTGATCTTTCCCCAAGTCCTTCCCACCAGCCTCCTCTCTCCCTTCTTCCCATCCCCATGTTTCAACAGATATTTACCAGGCACCTGATGTATGCAAAGCCTAGTAGCACTGGGTACTAGGAGAGATGTGAAGCTTAAATAAGACAGGTTCCTGCCTTCGTGGAACCCACAATCCAATAGGAGATGAGACACCACCACAGCCAGTTGTTTGAAGTCTCACTGGGGAGATTGTCATTGATAGGAGAGCTGGAGGATATGACCCAGGAGCTAGGCTTTAGGAGCTGGAATTCACCAGAAGAAGGAAAGGAGGGATATTCCAGGCTTTAGGAACAGCTGAATCAAAACAAGAACACGGGATGATGGAGACAAGATTTGGGGTGGGAGAGAGTGAGTCATCTAGTTCAACCAGAGAATAGGATACAAAGAGGTGTATAATGTCAAAGGTCTGGAAAAGCAGGGTAGTGTCTGATTGGGGAAGGTCTCTGGTAATAGGGAGCCCTGAAGATTTCTGAACGGAGGAATAACATGACTGCAGGACCAATATGAGGAGGGAAAATGTTTGTCATGGAAATGAAGAACTGATTTGAGGAAGGAGAAAGGAAAGGTGATAGGAAACTGATTCAGGTGGATGAGCTAGTGTGAGGGAGGTAGCCTTGGAAATAATCAAGAGGGAGCAGATTGGAGAGCCACTGGAGACAGCACATGGTGCTGCTGGGAAATTCTGAGGGAAGGGACAAAGATACCTCCAAGGTTGAGAATGAGACAGGGTGAATGGTCCTTATCACCAATGGTGATATGAGAAGCAGGAGCAGGTTCGAGGGGACAGAAAATGACTTAGTGTTTCTTACACGCACGCACACACACACACACATACACACACTCGGAGTACCTGTTATGTGCTGGGATTTGTTGTGGGAGAGATTAAAAAAAATCCTGACACTGGCCATGCTGTCTGGGACCTTCTGGTATAGGAAAAGGACAAGACCCATGGCACTGGAGGACATGCACTATGGGAAAATACAATGGGAAGAAAAATCAAGGGTTGGGGGGGTTCTGGAGAGGGAAAATATCCCTTCTGACCAGGGGGCTCACCTTCCCAAGATGGAACTTGAACTCAGCCTTGAAGGAGGAATAGAATGTCACATGGCAGAGATGGGGGGGGGAAGCATTTGGAAAGACTCTGGAGGTCTTGGGCTACAAAGCTTTCTCTTTTTTTCTCCTAGATCCCAGAGGATGACACAGGAAGCCCCACCACAGAGGATCCTGGGAAGAGTGCAAAGAAGCTGGGAAAAAAATGGAGGAAGATGATTTCCCGTACCATGAACAGGAAGATGGGCAAGACGATGGTGAAGGCCCTGTCAGAGGGGATGGTGAGACCCGAGACCAAAAAGGGAGGGTGGAGGACTAGAGATTTAGAGCTTGAAAGGGAGAGAAGGGCCAGCTCCCGGCGCAGGCAGAGTGCCTACATCCTAGGCAAATGAAATGCCAGCCTGCCCAAAGACACACGGAGAAAAGAGCAATGGATGCCAGGTCAACTCTGTCTTTTATAACCCATGTGACCTGGACAAGCCATTTGCCTTCATCCGGGTCTGTTTCCTCCTCTGTAAGATGATGGACTTGGACCAACTCCCTTCCAGCTCTAAACCCTGAGCTTGGGGATGGAGGGCCAGCCAAGTCAATGGCTGAAAGAAGTCAAGCTTCTTTCTGGAGCTGGTCTTGCCTGGGAGCCAAGGCAGCAAGCATATGGCTGGGGACCAAGGGCTGGTGAGCCAGGGGAGTCACTTTAATGATGTGACCATCTCCTCTCTAATCATTACAAAGACTCATCAAAGGTTAGAGCTACAAAGGACTGGAAAGACTCACTAACCAGGTAATCTTCCTTTTTGCCTCTCTTTGTACTACCTGCCTTAAGCGAGGAAAGAGTTTTATTACACTCAAGGTATTAGAGGAGAATTTGGGGAAGGGAGGGGAGGAACAAACGGAGAAGAATCTTGATCTGTGATTTTTAAAAAATAATATCTTTTTTTGTTTTCAGTGTTTTTTTTTTTTTTTCATTTTTTCCTTTTTGATCTCTTACTCCTTCCTCCACCAGAGAAGTTAAGTGACTTGTCCAGAGTCATATAGCTAGTTTATGTGAGAAGTATTACTTGAATCCAGATATTTTGGACTCAAAGAATGGTCCTTTATTGATATAAATAATAAATTGAATTTAATTTAAATTTAGATTAAAAATAAATTTAATTTAAATTAAAATTTAATTTAATTTAATTTAAAAATAAATTTAATTTAAATTAAAATTTAATTTAATTTAATTTAAAAATAAATTTAATTTAAATTAAAATTTAATTTAATTTTAAAATAAATTTAATTTAATAAATATTAATAAATTTAAATTAAAATAGACAAATTTTTTTTTAAAGGCATAATGTCTCTAAACTAATAGAGAAACATTATGTTATCATGGACAAAGCACTAACTTTGGAGGCAGGGAAAACCTAAGTTTGGCGCTTTTACTAGCTGTGTGACCCTGGGCAAGAAGGCACTTAAACTCAATTCTCCATGTGTAGACTAGATGACCTTGAAGATCCTTTCCTTGTTCTAAATGTCTGCTCCAATGAAATAGGAGGCAATGCCAGGCAATGGAAAGGGCCCAGGATTTGAAGCCCAAGGATCTGGGGTGGGATTTTGACTCCACTACTCACTACTTTCTATGTAGCCTTCGGCACATCTTTTAGTTTCCTAAGGCCTCTGTTACCTTGTCTGCAGAATGAGGGCTTGAGCCCCGATGACTTCTGAGGTCTCTTTCTATGATTATCTAAGCAGCATGACACCTTCACAGCATGAAAAGGCAGCAGCCTGGCTACAATGGCACCTGTGCAGCTGCCGCCCTGGTCTTGGAAAGGCAGGTGCTGTGTCAATCTTAAAGTGTCGAGATGTCGGATCTCGGTCTCCCCAGAGAAGGGGAGCGATCGGCCCAGAGTCACCCAACTCCTAACCTGATAAGTAAGGTAAGATCAGTCTCCCCATTCTAAAGCTGTCTCCCGATTCACCCTCAGGAAGATACTCTGGAAGAAGGCTTGGCCTCCCCAACCTCCCCGGACTGCCTCCTGGAGGGCTTGGCTTCAGATAATATACCCTTGGCCTTTACTGACCAGGATGATGATGGGCATGCGATCCTCAGTCGCCAAACGTCCACTAGTGAGTAACAGGGGATGGAGGGAGTAGGCAGGGAGATGGGGTCTGGGAAAAAGCTGGGGAGGGGCAGGGGGCCTTTCTTTTGTGTTACATGTCCCTCCCCCCCCCAATGGGAGAAGTAGGACGGTCATTCCTATAAGGGAAGGAGGGTTCACAAAGCAAGTGGGGTCATACTTCTACTCCCCACTATCTTCATCCAGGAAGGGACTCCCTACAGTTCCCGGGCATCTTCCTCCCCATCAGGCAGAAAGAAGGCATTTGACAAATGTGGATCTCTCCTTGTAAAGTGGGGGTCTTTTCTCCCCCCAAAGGGGATTTTCCATTTAATTACTCTAGGGCCCTTCTCCCCTCCCAGTCCTAACAAAAGTCTGTGTTAGGAGCCAGGCCGAGGCAGGGACAAAGGTAAAGCCCTCTCCCCACGTTGTCCATCCCCCCGCAGGCAGCGAGCTGGGCAGCCCAGGCCCTGGCACCGTGGGCTGCGGGCAGACCAGCCTGAGGGTGGAGGAGCTGATGGCCCCGATGTACACAGGCCCCTTCTGTGGCAGGGCCCGGGTCCACACCGACTTCACTCCCAGCCCCTACGACAGGGACTCGCTGAAACTCCAGGTGAGGGTACCCCCATGGACCCTCCTGGGGAGCCTTGGGAAAGAGGTCCGGGTGGGGGAGGAGGGCAGAAGTGAAATAACAATAGTCCTAGATAGGACAGCTGAGGAAACAGAAGCACCAAGAGGGAAACGGGGATTTTCCAAAGTCATATGTAGTGGAATCAAGTCAAGAACCCATATCTTACGACTCCTGAGCCCATGGAGGGACAAGATGGGACGATGAAGGGGAACCAACACGGGCAGCATCCTTCACTCTGTGAACTGCAGCTTGGAGAGACCTGGGTGGGAGATCTTCTCCCCCAGGTGGACCGACCAAGCTCAGGTCCCTTTTCACACACCCCTCCCCCCAACCTCCCAGAAGGGAGATGTGATCCAGATTGTGGAGAAGCCACCAGTGGGCACGTGGCTTGGGCTGCTTAATGGCAGACTGGGCTCCTTCAAGTTCATCTATGTGGACGTGCTGCCCGAGGAGGCCGTGGGGCCTGCCCGGAGAGGCCGCCAACGTCCAAGCAAGGGCAAGAGGCCAAAACCCAAGACCCTACACGAGCTGCTGGAACGAATCGGCCTGGAGGTCAGTAATTGGAGAGTGAGGGGGGAAAAAGATGCTGGGAACAAGCTTAATGTGCTCCTCAAAAAGCCTCAAGAAAAGCAGAATTGGAAGGGACCTCAAGGGCCACCTCCTCCAACCAGTATCTAAACAATATACCTAACAATTGGCTTGAAGGGAAGGGAAGAATTCCCTCCCACTCAAGGGAGCCTGGGCTATTTGGGGACGGAGCTAGAGGTCAGGGAGTTTTTCCTTCCATGGCTCCTAAATTTGAGTTTTAGCCACTTCTGCCCATTACTCTTCGCCCTGTCCTTTGGTAGAAGACACCTAATCCCCTTTGCCCAGCCCTTCAAACCCTTGAAGACAGCTCTGGTGTCCCTCCCTGAGTCAGCTATTGTCCAGCTTCAGCATTCTCATTTCCTTCATCTGATCCACCCCATGACATAGTCTCCAGCCTGGGCCACTCCTACACAGGTCCATTAAGGAAGTTTGACTCTTCACTCACCAAAGGATTCACCACAAGGCTCCTTCCCATGACAAGTTGCCCGTCATATTGGACACCGACACCGTCAGTCCAATTTGACCAAAACTCAATGAATACATGTTTTCAGAAACAAGACAACTGTGTAAAGTGGCCAGTTCTCAGAACTGGGTGACCAACCTCTGGCCCAGGAGAGAAAAGGGACAATTGGATGGGGGAGGGTCCTGGATTGAGAAGTGGCGGCTCAAAGGTTTTCCAGTCCAGTGGTTCTCAAAGTGTAGAGCAGAGAAACAGGATGGGGGTCTCTGAAACCCTTTCAGAGGCTCTACAAATTCCAAATTCGTTTTTATTTCTTTTTGTTTTTCTTCTGCGAGGCAGCTGGGTTTAAGTGACTTGCAGAGGGTCACACAGCAACTCAGACCCTCCTGCCTCCAAGGCCACTGCTCTATCTACTGGGCCATTGAGCCGCCCCAGTTTTGATTTCTAATATGGCAACTATCTATAGATCTAACCCACATAAATCCTCTTTGGACTGATCCTCCATAAATTTTAATAACATAAAGATATGGACAAAAGTTGGAGAACCACTGTTCTAGTCCACCTCTAGCATCTTCTAGAAAACGGAGGCCAAGAGGAAGGGCCACGGCTTGTTGAAGGCCGCACGGGGCTAGTGAGGAGAGCGCAGTTTGGGTCTGGGGAAAAGCTGAAAGCAAGCCCGTGCTTTGTCCCTGGCAGGAACACGCGTCTACCTTGTTACTCAATGGCTACCAGACCCTGGAGGACTTCAAAGAGCTTCGGGAAACCCATCTCAATGAGCTGAACATCATGGACCCCCAGCACCGGGCCAAGCTGCTCACGGCGGCAGAGCTGCTGTTGGATTATGACAGTGAGTCGGCCGCTAGCTTCCTGTGGGAGGGACGGGGCGGGGCTTGGACACGTGGGCCCCCACTAGGATCGGGCCCTTCTGGGTTGGGCCTCCTTCAGTCCCCAGCTCAGCCACTCGGTGTTCTCGGGGAAAGCAGTCCCTCCGAGCTCCGCAGTTGTGGTGGCACCCTCGGGTTCTGGGCGGCTGAGGAGCAGGGGGAGGTGGGTGGGAAGAGAAGGGCCCAGGAGCTCACAGATGCTCCCCCCGTCCCCCCCCCGCCCCCGTAGCCGGCAGCGAGGCGGAAGAAGGCCCGCAGACGAGCGTGGAGCCGGCGCCGGAGCACACGACGGCCTCCAAGGCCGACATTCCCCGAGACTCGGGCTGCTTCGAGGGCTCCGAAAGCGGCAGAGACGAGGGCGAGCTGGCCAGCGCCGAGGAGCAGCTGCGCGCGCTGGCTCTGGAGGCGGGGGCGGGGCCGGGGGCGGAGCCGGAGCCGGAGCCTTGAGGGCCCGCCCGGGGGCCCCGCCCACGCCGCCCGGGGCACGCGGGCTCCCTCTGCGCCTGCGCGGCCCCGAACGCCTCCTCTAGGACTCGCTTCCCGAGACTCTCGAGCGAAAGGACCGACCCCCTGGAAGGCAGGAGGACATTGGCGCGGCCCGAACGGCCTTGAGGTGGCCGGCGGCCGACGCCCGCTCTGCAGGGAGCCGCCTCCCCCCCCAGTCGCAGTGCTTCCGGGGAGCCGCGCGGGGAAGTCGAGGCTGGCATTCTGCCCCGATGCCGCCAACCTGCACTGACCCGGGGCAAAGCCCTTCCGGCTCGCTCTGTCAGAGAAGGCACCGGCTTAGGCCATCTCTGCTCCCCGAAGCCCCCTCCTGTCCCAAAGGCCCCCGGGTTTCCCCTTGTTACCTGTAAACGCTCTGGCTTGCGGAAAAAGCCCACTAAGTTGCCCCGCCTCCGTTCTTTTCTGCTTTCTTGGCCCCCTCCGAAGGCTGAGGCTCCTCCCCCCACCTCCCCTTCTGTAAGGCTTAGAAATGTGCTATCCCTTTCTTTCTTCGCCCTAAAAGAACATGAGCTTCTAGACAGAGCCCTCCTCCTCTCTAACCTGGGAGCTCAGGGGAGGAAAAGGTGACTGTCAGGATAGAAAGCAAGCCTAGGGGGTTAGAATTCAGAAAGCCACAGGGGCACGTGGGGTACGGCGCTTGCTAGCTGGCAGGTGGGGGAAGGAATCTCTCCTGGTTCAGACTGGAAAAAGTTTCCACTGAGGGAAGGCTCCAGACCACCAGTACTCCCCTGGAGGCGAGCAGAGGCCTCCCAGGAGCCAGTCTTCAGCATCAGCCTGCTCCTAGGTCTCCAGTGTCACCCGGATTTGGCCCAACTGGATCCACCCCTCAACCTAATCCTGGGGATTTTAGTGAAAGCTGGCTTGGGGAGGGAGGGGGAGGGAGGAAGGGGCAGGTTTAGATTGCAATAAAGTATGTGGATAGAAACTTCCTATTCACCGTTTCCAGTGTCTGTTCTGAAGTTTGTGGCTAAGCGTTATTCACATAGGCCGCCAGCTTAACTACAAAATCTTCACATTGTCTCTGGGAGCCTTTTTCACTTCCCCACTCTCCCCCTCATCTAGAGATGTCCACGGCCTACCCATCAAAATGGTACTGCAGCACACTGCTGAAGTAAGAAGCTACAAAATCCGTATTCCTGCCCCCTCCCAAATGTCCAGAATTCTCTGGATTTGTTTTTTGGTAACCTGGGAGTTTCAGCATCTAACATATTCCTCCCCTGCCAAAGGTTGCCACCCAGCGCTCCTTAAAAGCACAGAAGTTACAAGCTTCATAACAGGAAGCAGACGTTGGCAGAACCTGGAATCAGTTAAGACCTCAAGTTCCACCTTAGAGACTCACCAGCTGGAACCCTTGGGTCTCTGCCTCCGTCACATGGTCTGCAAAACAAAGTGAGGAGGATCGTACTCCATACTCTCAAGTCCCTTACAGTTCCAAAGCTATGGTCCTATAATTTTACTTATAACTTCATGAAAAACAGAAAAGGCCTCTCGCAGTTGCCATTTTTCACTGTCCCCTACAGCATTCCTTTCTTAACTAACCGTTAGTTTCTAGCAGGTAGTGATCACTGCACCACTGCCCCTTACTAATAGGTTCACAGCCCTAGAGCTGAAGAGAACTAAAAATACATTTAATCCCAGCCCCCTCATTTGACAGAAGAGGAAATTGAGGCCCAGGGAAAGGAAGTGACTTGCCATGACTTGCTTAAGGCTGCATAAGCAGTAATTATGGGGTGGGGGGGGGAATTAGAACCTAAGTCCTCTGATCCCAGAACCAGTATTCTTTCCATTGAATTAATTGGTCTTCCAAAGTCCAGTTTCCTGAGGTCCTTCTTCCCAAAAGCCTTCTCTTCTCCCAGCAGGTGATCCCTGTTTTTTCTGGCCCCATATGACTTCAAGTTCTGCTATTCTCCTCATCCTCCAGCAGATGGAACTTTGTTGCCTTCACAGGGGACCAGCTGTTACATTGACCCTATACAAATCTTCCCATATATTCAGAGCTGTGATTCTTAAAACCTTTTACACATGGACATAAAACTCCCTGTCTCACACAAGACAAGAGATTCATTCTCTTCTTGTATCTCACAATCTGTCTCTGTTTCCCTCCCCCCCTCTCTCTATGTCTCCCTTTCACCTCTGTCTAACCCCCATGTAGGCTCATGGTGATTCATCAGTTTGCGCTTCTCCCCATACACGCAATATCTCTCACCCATGTTGGTGCCTCCCACCGGGTCCAGGGGATGATGAATAGCCTGGGAATCCTTCCTCCCTTATCCCAGGGTGGCCAGGTCAAATTATTCAAATGACCAAGGCTACTCCACAAAATGGGTAGACAAGGGAGAATAAGAGCTAGCCCATCAAAGATGCCAAGGAAAGGCAAATCGGGAGTCTTTGCTTCATGTGATCTTGAATATTCCCCTTCGCTTTGGCCCCATTTCCTTCAACATTTAAGTACTGAGGACATTCGAGATCTGCCTTGTACGCAGTATTGGGGATACACAAAAATCACACACACTTCCCACTGTCAAGTTTATGATCCAATGGTAACTGAAGACATAATGAAGACACTAGACTCCAATGGTAACACAAGACTGTAACAGAAGAGAGTGAGCTAAGGACAATAAAAAAGGCCCAGGCCAAAGGCTGTAAAAAGCCTTTGGGAGTGATGAGGACTTTCACTTGTGGGTAAGATGGATCAGGAATGAACTAATGTGAAAGGTGGTGTCTTAAATGGGACCTGAGGGAGCCAAGACTTTGCCTGAGCTCTTCCTGGCTTCCCTCAGAATTAAATGGGATTTGAAGGAAAAGAAGCACTTTATACACAGGGAATGGTGACATCTATTGCAGGGTTGAAGAACACGAGGCAGAGCCGTGCAAAAATTCAAAGAAAACATGTCCACTCCTCTTGGTGGGGAGGTGGGGGACTATAAATGCAGAATGCTACAATGCTGTTGGACCAGCGTGGTCAATTTTACTCACCTAGATTAAAGAAGAGCTCAACTGGGGGAAGAAGAAATGTATGTCTGGAAATGACTGACAAAAAAAAAAGCATTAAAATGGGCTCATTTTACACTTCACAGGTAACAATACATTTTAATGTGGACAAAAGCAGAGCCTTTGTCCAGGAGAGGGAATTGCTTGAGAGGTGAGTCTGCCCACAGCCCCTATTATGTAAATCCATGAGGACTAGCAGCCTAAGGCCCTGGGGGTAGCAAACTGATGCAACAGCTCTTTGAAAGCAGCTCCCACTGCCAGATCTCCAACTACTACAAAGAAAGAGTACATCAAAACAATCTGGTACTGGGTAAGAAAGAGAGTGATTGATCAATGGAATCGATTAGATACACAATATACAGAACTAAATGACCACAGCAACCTAGGGTTGGATAAGCCCAAAGATCCAAGCAAATGGAGCAAGAATTCACTAGAGCCATTTTCTAACTGAGAAATGGTCAAAGGATATGAACAAGCAGTTTTCAGAAGAAATCAAAGCTATCAATAGGGAAAAATGCTCTGAATGAGAGAAATGCAAATTAAAACAACTTTGAGGTGATACCTTATACCTATCAGATCAGCTAAGATGGCGACAGGAAAGGAAAATGACAAATGTTGGAGGGGACGTGAAAAATAAACAACACTAATGCACTGTTGGTGGACCGGTGAATTAATCTAACCATTCTGGAGGACAATTTGGACAGGGCTATAAAACCATACCTACCCTTTGACCCAGCAATATCACTACTAGATTTACATCTCAAGAAGATCAAAAAAAAAGGAAAAGGACCCATATGTACCAAAATACTTCCATCAGCTCAAAGAATTGGAAACCGAGAAGACAGCAATCAGTTGAAGAGGATGGTTTCCTGGGAAGACTTAGAGCTGATACAAAAAGAAGTGAGCAGGACAAGAATACCATGCAGAGGAACAGCAATATTGTAAAGATAATCTGCTGTGAAAGACTTCGCTCGTCTGATCAAGACAATGATTCAAGAAAATTCAAAAAAGACTCATGATGAAAAATGCTATCCCTCTCCAGAGAACTGATGGGTGAAGATTGAAGAGTATTTTTTTCCACTTTATTTTTCTTGGGTTTTTTTCCCAGTAACATGGCTAATGTGGAAATATATTTTGCATGACCTCATATGTACAATGGATATCATATTTCTTGCCTTTCGAATGGATTAGAAGGGGGAGTGGAAGGAGGGAAAGAATTTGGAACTAAAAATTAATTTTTAAAATGAAGCTTTAAAAAAATTAGCAAAATAGGAAGAAAAAAAGGAAAGCAGCTCTCTCTAGGTCCTGGGGAACTTATCTAAAGGTATTCCCGAATTCTGCTCAGGTGGCTGAGACAATGTGTTGTAGTGGAGAGAGCTCTGTGCTTAAAGCCTAGGGGAGCTGGATTCAAGGCCCAGCCCTATCCCACTGACTAATTGTATGACTTCTGCCAAGTCCCTTCCCTTCCCTGGGCCTTAAGGTTCCTTCTGTGGAAAAGGGTGGGGAGAAGTTGGATTAAATGGTCTCAAAGGTCCCTTTCAGCTCCTACATTCTCCGAGAGTGATTCCTGGGAAACTCTGATCTCAGTAATGCTAGCCTTCTGCCCATGGTTCTTGGAGGTCGGCTACTGTATTCACTTATTACCCACTAGGCCCTACACTGGGGGGATATAAACTTTAAAATACTACATAAATTCAAGTTACTAGTGCCTGAAGCCATGGTGGTGAAATGACAGGAGAAGAGGCATTCCAGGACCCAGATCCAAATTCTAAATCTGTTAGTTGCCACCTGTGTAGCCTTCAGCAAGTAGACTTTCTTTCCCCTCTCTGGTCTCCATAAAACAACAGATTTAGACTAAGGGATCTCCAAGGATCCCCAGCTCTAGGATTTACACTTGTTAGCCTCATTCCTCTCCCACTCCAAGATCCACCCAAGACAGAGGGGAGTTTTACACACTTTTCACTGTTCTAACAGTGGTTAAAAAAAAGGTAAAATTGCCCAGGCTTTATAGAATGCTCTAACAAGAGTCCAAAGCAGTCATTACTGAGCTGGTAAGATGAGGCAGCTCCCCCCCATTTTACCAAAGTCTTCTATTCCTTGGTGACTATTCATCTTCTCAGCCTAATCTGTGGGACACCCTTAGAAAGAAGCCACAATGATCAAATGGTTGCTGCCGTCCCCCTAGGCCTGGACCACACAAACGCTCCCTATAATAGACTAGGAACCTAGTCTCAGAAGATCAGTTTGAATCCCAGTTCTTGGCCCTGTGACTTTGGCCAAGTTTAGACTGCCTTATAGTAGTATATAGAGGGAATTGCATTAGCTATTCTTAGTTCAACAGCAATGGAAACGTAATGGAAAGGACATGCGTTTGAATCTTGGCTCTGGCCTCTCTGGGTCTCAGTTTCCTCCTCCTCCCTCATAAAAAGCTTGGACTGGAAGCTATCTAAGGGTCCTTCCATTGCTAACAATCTATGGTCCTCTGGGACTAAGAAAATTCCGGACTCAGGAAATTCAGAATGAGGTTTCCCAGCTGGGAAGAGATAAAGACCTTACCCAGTCACACAACAGTGGGCAATGGTAACTGCTATTCAGGCCACAACACAATCAAATGGGAAGGAACTGCCCCCACCACCACCCCCCCCACACACCCACAGACCCACCAAGATCAAGTCTCCTCCTCCAGGAAAGTCCTAAATACACAGACTTCTAGACCACTTGATGAGCGGATTTCACCCTTCCCCGTAACGGCAATGGCCACATTTCCAATAGAGCCTTTGTGACCCACTGGGAGCAGTTGATGGGGCACACCAGATATAGTACCAGAAGGACCCCAGGACAATGGACCCACACAAAGGAGCTGGTCAATCTGTGGGAACGAGACAACTTCCTGATTTTCTATGTTTGGCAAAGCTGCACCCGTCACTATGGGCCTAAAGCAGGGAATTTAGGAAGATTTTATGCAGCAATATAATGAAGTCAAGAGAATTTAGAGCTGGGAGGGACAGCCAAGTTTTTTTTTTCTTTTTTCCTGAGGCTGGGGTTAAGTGACTTGCCCAGGGTCACACACAGCTAGGAAGTGTTAAGTGTCTGAGATCAGAATTGAACTCAGGTCCTCCTGAATTCAAGGCTGGTGCTCTATCCAATGCGCCACCTAGCTGCCCACCAACTAGTTTTAAAGAAGGGGAAAGCGAGATCTTAAGTTCAAATCTTGCCTCCACTTAATACCTGTGTAACCTTCAACAAGTATTTTCCCCTCTTTAGGCCTCTTGCTTCCTGAGATTGATTCCCCCTCAGCCAAGATACCCCAGGATCTCATCATACCAAGATAGATTTGACTTTATAGTGACTGTTGTAAAAAACAACAGGTCGAGCCAATATTATGCTTAGATTTATTAAAAACAGAACCAACCTACCTACCTGCATACGCCCACGTTCTAGGTACATAATTTACCATACAATCATACTATTATCACTAAAGTTGAGACACATTCAAAGGGGGTACACCTCAAAGATGAAAACAGCTTCTTCTCAAGAGCTGTAAGCTCCCTTGGAGAGTCAAGGTGGGAAAGGAAGGGAATAAGCATTTATGTAGTGCTTATTATATGCCAGGCATTGGGCTAAACATTTTTATAAATCTTATTTGATCCTCACAGCAATGTTGGGAGATAGTTGCTGTTATTTTTTCCATTTTACAAATGAGGCAACTAGACCTTCCCGATTCCAGGCCCAGGGCTCTATCCAATGCATCTCCAGTTGAGATTCTCACTGAATTCTCAGCTCATGGCAGGCCCTTAGTACAGCCAGCTTTCAAAACGCTGGCCAATGTGGGTCTAGAAAGTTCTACTTCACTCTGATAAGCAAGCGCTCAAAGGTAAATTGCTGTCTTCAAAGCCTCAATGAGGGCCTCGGTTTCCCCTTCTGTAAAACAAGGACCTTATGCTGGCTTCCTCAGCTGAAGCAGTAGAAGTGACCACTGGGTTCTTGACCCAGTTTATCTTCAAGATAAACTAGTCTACTTGGGTAAGTAGAGGCTTGTTTGTCACCAAGTTGGCTGGAAGAACTTTTAAAGACTTCCTGTGGAACTAGATGGGGTTGGGATATGTATCCCTGGAGGAAGCAAAATGAGGGAGACACATTAATACAGGACTGGTCCAGGCTCTGAACCCAAGCTCTCCGATTGCCAAACCAGGACTCCTTCTGCCACACTTTGTTGGGTATCCCAGTAAGTGGAGGAAGGATAGGTCTGGGGAACGTGTTCATCTCTCTGAGCCTCAGTTTCACCTTCCTCCTCATGAGAAGGTTGGGCTGAATTATATATGTAAGGGTCCTTTCATTCCTAACCATCTGGGATCCTTTGGGACTAAGAAAATGCCAGTCAGGAAATTCAGAATGAGATTTCCCAATTGGGGGTGGATGGAGGGAGGAAGGAAGAGTCTAGAGTACTAGAAAAAGTCCTGAATTGGAAAGCAGAGGCCCAAGTTTGAATCCTGGCACTTAGCATCTGTGATTTTGAACAAATTTCAGTTTCCCCTTCTTTAAAGTGAGTCCTGTCCCTCCCAACAGCAAGGCTCTGGGAGGCAGAGGGAACTCTGAAGGAGACCCGTTTCTGCATTCCAGACCATGCTCCCCCGCTGACACCCATGATTCTTCCCAGCCCTTGGCACAGGGTCCCAAAGTTTCGAGATCCATCTGTGAGGATTACCAAAGTCCTTTCCTTCCTGCCCCACATATCCCAGCTTCTAAGTACTCTTCCTACTTTAGAACTTCTCAAAATCTGGCTTCTCCGGAGTTCGAATTCCAGCTCTGTCACTTCTTAGCTGTGACTCTGGTTCAATCCGTGTCTCACTGAGCCTCAGTTTCTTCATCTATACCCGTCTCCTTTACGGAGTTGTTAGGGTCAAATGTATAAGCCCTTTGTACGGTAAAGTGATGTCAACATTGGAGACTCTGGGCCAGGTTGTCAAAAGCATCGTCCTGAAATTAATTCTCCTGGTCTAAGCAAAGCAAAACTACTTAAAACTAGAATAAACTGACTTACAAAGGTTCAAGGCCTGGAAAAGTGGGAGAGTTGAAGGGACACAAAGGGGAATCTCATAAAGAGCCCTTCACCCCAAAAGGAAGGGGGCCATGCCCCCAGATGGTGGGGGAGGTCACTCAAACCACACACAAGAGAAATGAGGCAGAAGCACAAACACACACACACACACACACACACACACACACACACACACACACACACACACACACACACACCCCGATGAATTTCTCAGACCAATTCAAGCCTCATTAATTGGTTTCCAAAACAAGACTGCCTCAGGAAGAATTGCCAAGAGGTAGAACAGAAATCAATACACATATCTTAATTCACGCCAAAGTGCAGAGAATACACATTAAATCGGCACATACAGTTAAAAAGAAAAATACTTTAGCAACAAGTAGAAATCCGGTCGGAATAGGAAGGTGGGGATTAGCAGGCATGGAATTCAGTCCAGACGCAGCAAGCCCCGGTTAGAGAGGGGGAGAGCTCGGGAGAACAAAAGAAGTGGTGATCTTGATCAGAATCAAGGATCCCAAGGCCATTTGGACATGAAGAGAATAGTCAAGAATAGCTGCAGCTCTCCATATTGTGGGATTTTAGGACTGTTGCCAACCAGTCGGGGGAAGTGGGACACTTGGGAGTTGCCTTGCGGGAGGGTAGGGGGGGAAGAGTGTAGAAGGGAGCCGAAGAGAGGGCTCAGCTATTGAAAAACCCAAACAATTCTGGGCCTATTCCCGTGGGAAAGATCAATCTTTCAGTGTCCCCTGAGATCCAAGCCAGTGGGCAGTCTGCATGGGATAGCTCAAAAAAACAGATGAAAGAATCGAGAAGGAAGAGAAAGGCTGATGGGGAGGTTGGAGGTTGGGGTGGAAACAGCTCAATATGGAAGAACAGAAACCAAATAGGGGAAGAGGTTCTTTCTTTGACATTAGACTGAGGGAACTCCCCACTCTTCCCCTTCCTCTCACAAAGGTTTGCGAGACGACCAAAGCACTAAGGGAATGGGATTTGGTGACCGGAGCCAGAGCAGGGAATAACATGGGCAACAGGCTAAAGCCCAGGAGGCAATAAAGTCCAGTCCAGTAATGTGAAAAAGAGACTGGATTCAGAGAACTTGGAGGCAAGCTCTTGGGAAGACCCCGGGTCTTTCCCCAGCTGGAAAGAGAGGGAGAAGACTCCAAAGTCTCAATGAGAGCCTTAAGAAAATGCAGCTTTCTACTTCTTGAGAACAGCTTACAGTTTCCAAAGGAAGGTCCTGATAGACCTATTTTAATAAATAGCTAAAAGCTCTTGTCATTAGGAGCGTCCACTTGCACACAGAGGCCTTGACCATGTGTTGGGATCTGAGAGCTGCAAGAGACCTTTGAGATCTAGTCCAATCCCACCCCATTTTTCCCCAAGTCTCAGAAAAGAAGTGATTTCTACTCCTAGACATTCAACAAAGTCCATGTCAGCTTGTGCTCACTACAAACTCTCTCTAAAGTCCTTTCTTCTCAGGCCCCGGTTAAGGGAAACTCACTCAAGGCTCCGCAACACGTGGGCCATTTTTCTTCCCCCGCATGACGACGACCTATGTAGGGAGAGCAGCTCCTGGGTCCCACCCCAACACCCGTGCGCACCCCGAAGTAGTTTTAAAATGGAAGGAAGCAGGCAGTTTGCATCAACACAGTTTAATCACCTTCAAACAGATAAAAAGCCCTGGTTAACCCTCTCCCCATTAAAGTCATCTCCACAGGACCCCATTTAGTAGGGGAGGGGAGAACACAGACTCTCTCAGAAACACAGCTGCATTAGATACACAAATCCTTATCCCTGAAGCGCAGCTGAGGGCTGGAGAAAACCGGTCCCCCAAATGCTGGACGGGGGACCCAGCCCACCACTGGGGGGGTAAGAGGGGTAGGGCCGGGGGGGATCATCCTGGGCCTCTGCATTTACAGAGACCGGCAGAAGTGCTATGAGAGTTAGCCCTAAGGGAAGAGGGAGAAGGAAGGAAACACTGGCCACGGCCCGTGAGTTAACCGGTTCCCCCTTCTCATCGGCTCGGAAGCCATTCCTTTGTGCCTCAATTTATTCATTTGTGCACTCGAGACCACCGGAGGCCTCATGGACTGAACTTGAAGTTGGGGAGGGGAGGTAAAAGGGGTAGCATTTCTGAACACTTGCAAACCCCTTGCAGAAAAGGAGGCACCAAAGTGCAGACTTTTTAACTGTTATTGCTCCCAAATGGAGCAAAAGTCTGAAAAGGAGATTAGAAAAGGGAGAAGAAAGAGACAGAGAGAAAGAGCTCAAGAACGAGACAGAGAGATCGAGAGAGAGACAGAGAGAACAGTGGGGCTGGAGCTATTGGCATCATCACACAATTTCTTACTGAGGGTGGCACAGACATTACAAAGTTGGGAGTTGGGCTATGAAAACTGCAAATTGTTAACTCACTAACTAATCCTACTGACTTCTAGCTAATTGCAAAAGAAGGGGGTCAGAGAGGTAGAGATTGGGGAGGGAGACTGAAGAAGGAAACTACGGTAATAAATACAAGTGTCCAGATAGAAGGATCCCACCCCACAGGCAGGAACTGGCACGGCACCAATGGCACCAAAAGCCTGCCAGTCACAGCTCGGCCCCCATCCCCAGCCATCCCCCTCTCCTCCTCCTCGGGGTACAAATCGGGCTCAAATCGCTTCCGGTTGGGCCCTTTGGGGATTCGATGGGCAGAAACCCGTGAGGATGCCTCTGGTCCAGGGACAAATAACGGGATGTCAACAACTCTCCCTTCCTTCTGTCCCCTCAGCAGAGCCAGAGAAGTGACCCGAAGGGAATGCCGAGGCCTCGGGCCTCGAAACCCAGGTTTCAAGCTACTATATGTAATGGATGTCACTCTGCTGCTTCCTGAAGTCCAGGGGAAAAAATAGCTTGTATAGAGAATATTCCAATCCAGAATTGGGTGAACAGAGACCAAATTAAAATGGCAAAAGGGATGGCTCACTTGCCCTCTGTCTCAAGGTCGTCTTCTCCCTCTCAATTACTCTCCGCTCTCATTAAAGAAAAACACAGGTCTCTCTCTCTCTGCTGCGCAGAGAAGCTACTTTTCGGCTCCAGAGGCCTCCTGGGGAGTCTCCGGGGACCCGGGACCCTGCTGGGTCAGAACACTGGACTGCATCTCCTCGGGAACACGGACTTTCAGGGGCAGCTCATTCGAGCTCAATGGCTCTGTAGGGACCACCTGAGGGAGAAAAGATAACAGGCTGAAAGACAAGTTTCCTCCAGTCAGAATTGGGATTGACTCTAGATCCACCACACTTGACTTCCTAATGGTCACGGCGCCTTACAGACCATCCAGGTCCAGTGTCTTTATTTTCTTTCGTTATTACTGTGACTGTAATCTTTAGAGCAAAACCAAAGCCAGAGTAAGTGCCTCTCATTTTACAGAGGAGGAAACTGAGACCCAGACAGGCCCTCGCACCGAGTCTGGCACACCTGCTAGAGAAGAGGGAGAATGGGGGCAAGGAGAGTGATGGGGAAGCTATCGCTAAGAGTCCGGCTGAGAAGCTAAGTGGGACAGCTGTGGTAGAGATGTGGAAGTTGAACCAACGAGACTTGGCACCTTATTGGCTAAGTGAGATATGACCCCGAGGTTTCAAATCCGGGTACCTGTCCTCAAAAGAAATCAGGAAGTTTGCAAAGGAGGGGAGTTGGGGAGAAAAGATAGAATTCTGTTTTGACATGGTAAAAGTTTGACATCCAATCAAAAATAGTTAACAGACAGCGTACAGGACAGGAACTCGGGAGACTACCAATGATAACTTCTGATCTTCAGATCGGAAGGGGAGAAATCAATCCAGATCTGTCCTCAATCATTTCACCTCTACCAGAACTGCTATCACCGAGGCAGCTACAAGGCAGTACCGCAAAAGGCAATAAAAAAGAGTAAGTCTTAAAAGCAGCAGGACTGAGTTCAATTTCCAGCTCTGATGCTTGTCATGTGACTTGGGAATTCCTTTTTCTCTCTTTGGACTCTCTCAGTTTCCTCATTTGTATAATGAAAATAATACTTGCATTTTGGGGCAATTATATGACGACAAATGTTGATGCTACAGCTGCTAAAGCCATAAAGGAGATGACCCAGAAGGAATCGGCACCTCTGATATTCATTCTTCCTTCCCTTTGACATAATGAGCCATCTTTTTCTGAAGGAAAAATAAACTTATACTAACCACCTCCTTGGGTTGTGATATCACATTATAAGTCTTCAAAGTCCTTGGGAAATGGGAGCTGCTATTTTATCTTACGGGCAAGACAGAAAAACACTTACCGGGCTCTGTGAAAATGGGCTGCTACCGGGCTCTTGAGTGCTTGAGGGTCGAGTTCCACTTTCTTCCAGTGGCAATATACCCCGTCGATCCAGCACACTGCGAAGAAGAGGCAAGGCTGAAACTCTTCTCCTTTCCCCTCCCCTGCCTTTGGCTAAAAACAGGTCTAGCTAGCCTTAAGACCCCTCTTTCCCTGTGAATGGAAATCTTTTTTCCCTCAAAACCGAGCTCTGAAATATTTCCCACTTTCATCAGCACCCTGGTAGGTAAAGAGGTGATGAGACATTCACTGGCGAGTGAAGAGGTCACCTAGGTCAAGGCTTCTTAAACTCGTTTCACTCGTGACCCCTTTTCACCCAAGAAATTTTTCTGTGACTCCAGGTATATAAAATAGGTATACAAATTAAGCATTTACTGCTAAGAAATTGTAATTTTATGACCTCTGTGTTCAGTTATATCATCCCCTCTTTTTATATAAAAGATAGCATAAAAGTATTGGGAGTCCAGCCCAATTTTTCTGACTAAATCTGGGGCTCCCCGAAATGAGAGCCCCCCACTCAGTCAGGGTCACGGTCCTTATGCCCACAAACCAGTCTTAGACACAAGCATCAGGGGTCAGAGTTCAGGGGTAGCCAGGGCTCAGATCATCAGAGACTTAGACCTTTACACTGACCTCAGAGATCATCCATTCCAACATTCACCCTTTACAAAGGATGAAAAACTCCAAGAAAGGAAAAAGCTACCCAAGTCCCCAGAGCAATATGGGAAGCAATAGAGCCAGGACCACCTGCAGCGCCCACTGTGCCACGAATGCCTCTCAGGCTTTGTCTGCCAGCAAGCTCAGAGGAGGAGGGTCACCATTTGGGGAATCCCTTTTCTCCCTAATGTGAATCATAGGTCTGTGGCCCCCAGCCTGAGGGCTCCCTTAGGGGTCCGGTTTCAGCCCATCTCACCACGAGGGGGAAGGAAGCCCGGGAAGCCACCACTGTGAAAAGACAGCTGACTTTTCTGGGTGCTTCCTCAGGTTCCTAGGCTGCCTATCCTCTGCTTGAGAGACACACTTACATTTCCCTCTCTCCTCCCTCTGATTTCAGCCTCTATCTTTTGATCCTTTCCACACCAGAGGGTCTAGTTCAGGCCAACCTGGATTTGAAACCGAGTCACCGGCAGCGGCGGCCCCGTCTCTCCCCAACCAAAGCAAGGTCAGTCACTGAACTTGCCCCAAAATGTACATCTGGATAACTCCATTTCAATAGAACCCCTTTCCCTCTGGCGTCTTCTGCATTTTTTTTTTCAAATTTACAAACATGATTCTGAAAAAGCTCATCCACAGCTTTCACCAGACTGCCTGCCAGGACAGTTAATTAGTGCAGTGGCTAGAGCACCAGCCCTGAAGTCAGGACAACCCGACTTCAAATGTGACCTCAGACACTTAACACTTTCTAGCTGTGTGACCCGGGGCAAGTCACTTCACCCCAACTGCCTCAAAAAAAAAAAAAAAAAAAGACTGCCTGCCAAAGGGGGCCAGGGCTACCCAATCTGCAAACTCCAGCACTTGTAAACTTCAACTTGGCTGTATAACCTTGGACAAGTCAATCACCTGATTTTCACTTTCTCCGGCTGTACACCAGGATTATACCTTATCTCCCTCCCCCCAGCCTCATTTCAAGAAAAGTGCTTTGGAAAACCTCAAAGTGCTGCAGAAATGGGAGCTGGCCTATGCTCAACTTAGCATGGCTCACATAGCGGCAACATGACTGAGGTTTAGGGCGGAGACCACCCTCAGAAGAGGCCTGCAGAAAAGAGTCCATTCCCACCCGCCCCACTCATACCTGGGAGGCAAGGGGCCACACAGCACCTCGCAGCAGTTCTTTAGGATGTTGCCATGACTGTACGGGTTCTGCACTCGGTTCTTCCCCGTCCAGGAACCTTTAATCTGCAAGAGAAGGGCACAGAATTAATCTGCCAGATCCAGACACCCCAGACCAGCCTCTGGAGGACTTTGTGTGGCTGAGCTCCTCCCCAAAGTCCCATATCTTAAATTTTTTCCATCTTCATTTTCCCTAGACCCTTTGCCCACTCCCTTTCAGTAGATTAGAACCCACCCTAATGTGCTTCAGCACTAAATCCGACATTGATTTAAGCACTTATGTCTTGTACTGTTTTTCACAGTGAGCACTGTGGTGCACATAGTAGGTCCCTGAATGTTCACTGAACTGGATAATCAAATATTTTCTGTCCCCTAGAAAAGTTTAGATAATTTTTTGGAAATCTGTTCATTAAAACACCTACTGTGTACTAAACGTGGTGCTGGGGTTATATACAGACACGTGTACATGTCTGTGTACATGTTCATGCGAACACGTGTGCATCTGTGTGCCGTGTGTACTTGTGCGTGTGTCTGATGATCAGCTAACCCAACATCCCCAGCTTTACAGAGCAGCTCAAGGTTTTGGAGGGAACATGATACCTAACTATATTATGCTGTATGCTGTCTCACACACTCCCTAAGACAGCTGGAACACCCTCCTCCTTCCCGGTGGCCACCGATTCACACCCATCCCCCTTCTTCAGAACTCAGCTTTCTCCGTGTAGCTGCAGCCCTTTAGCTTTGCCCTTTCGGGAATTCCCTCCAGTTATGCGGCTTCATGTTTCTCTGTATATAGACACGGCTTTTCCCGTGGGGGTGCTCTCTTCAAATTGGAATTATCAGCTCCTTGAAGGAAAGGCCCTTCCTCCCTCATATTGCTTTTGGGCCCGTGCCTCCCACTGCCTACCACTGCTGAGGTCGCTCTGTTTCTGGTGCTGACAGCCCGAAGGACTTAATTGTCCTGTGCACACAAGAGGCTTAAGCAAATGTTTGCTGGACTGAATAAGGTCATCTGAACGGCGGGCCCAGGTCAGGCCCAGCCATGATCTTTCAAGCCCAAATCATCTCTAATGGGGAACCTTTTCTCTGTCTCCCTATGGCCTACTCTGCAGGTCCCCACCGTTACTCGTTACACTGATTTGAACCTGCTTATACTTTCAAATACAATCAACAACGCCAGGTACGGCAGAGTTCTCCATGGCTGGGGTATTATGGAGGGTTTGAAATTTTCTGTTGGGCTGAGAGAAAAGAGTCTGTGGGACAGAGGGACACGATGAAGCTGAGAAGCCTTAACTCACATCTTCATTTGTTGTCTGGTTGAGGGCCACTAGGAAAGTATGGAATCCTGTCAGTCCCACCACAGACCAGAGAGTGAAGAAGCAGATGAGCACTTCCAGGACAGTGCGCCCAAGTTAAGGAACACAGAAGACCACTGAATCGAGCTGGAGGAGACACGAAAGGTTCTCTTGTTCCAAGCCCATAGAGCTGAAAAGGCCCTCCAAGCTAGCCCAACTACCCTTCGTTTAAACTGCAAATGTAAGGCACAAAAGACGGGAAATGATCTGTCCGAAGTCACAAAGGAAGCAGCAGAGTCAGGATTTGAACACAGGCCCTCTGAGATACCGTGCCAGGGGATGGAGTAGATTAAGAAAGGCCTAGTGACAAAAAGGTTAGACTTGATTTCTTAGTAAATTGTAGATGAAAGAAACCGAGAATCAAACCCAGATTTCTAACTCCAAATCCAAAGCTCTTTCCCCACTGGGTCTTGCTACCTTTCGTCTCTACATGTTCAAAAAGGTATCAGAAAGAAAATTGCAAATAAGGTAAAGCCCCGAGGCTCCCCAATGGGCACAAAACAAACACCTCTCCCTATAGGGAGCTTCCTGTTCCTCTCCTACGCTCTGCTCGGATCAGTGTCACTGGTTCCCATCGGAATCCATTTTAGACCAAGGCAGTAGTGTGGTGAAAAGGCCATTAAGTTTGGGGTCAGAAAACAGAAGGTCAAATCCTGGCTTTGATGTGTCTTAGCTATGTGATGTGGACCCAGTCACTCCCCTTTTCCAAGCCTCATTTTGACCATCTGGAAAATCAGGGGGGTTGATGGAGAACCTAAAGCTTCCCCTGGTCCTGACATTCGTGGCTTTAATCACTTCTACCCTTGGCAATTCCCAAAAGGGACCCAGACTGAGGAATTTAGCAATAAGGAGTTAGAGGGAACCAAATGGGAATGAGCAAAGCAAAAGCCTCTTCAAAGCAAGGATATGTGCCAGGAGTTTCTTTCAACGTCTCCAGGAAGCCAATTTTCAAGGATTCTGTGAGAAAGAAGTAGAGAAAAGTTAGTGATGTGGTTAAGCAAAGTGGCCTACTCTGTCTTCTGGGGACCCTCTCTTTCTTGGGTGACACAGCTCTGACGAGTGGAGGCCCCTTTATTCCGGCCTCTCAACAGGTCAATGTTTCCCTTCTCTTCCTATAACTTTTTTGGCTTTCCAATGGGCCCAGCCACGGAATCAGAATCTACCCTCCACTCCATCTTCCTTTTCTCTCCCCAGGTTGAGCCCCCACCGCTGTAATACGTACGTGTAAAGGACTAGACTTGGGACATATGGAAACCGAATCGTAACAGGCCTCAGAAATGTCCCCTGCAGACGGCCAGTAAGACTAATGCAGGGAGTAAAAACAATAGGCCGCAGAGTGAAAAAATCTTAACTTGATCATAAGGTCTAAAGTGAGAAGGAACAGACGAGGCCAACCAGATATTCTAACTCCAAGCTCAGGATTCTTTCTAATACACCAAGCTACTCCAGTAGCCTTTCCCACACTGGGCTGACCCCAAGCGTCAGCCTCAACAAAGAGTTAAAGCGAATAATTAAGTGAGAAGGCCCATCGCATTCCCAGCAATTCCCATCTCCACCAAATCCAGAGAGCCAGTCACAGTGATGCTCTGTCCCAGATCCCCGGGGCTGGCGTCTGCTCCCCCGAAATTCCAAATGTTCAAATGTTCATCCATTCTTTACTCACTGAGGGCCACGTAGACTATGTTGAAGGTGAAGACATAGATGGTGAGTAGGGAGAGAGAAAGGATGAAGAGGTAGAAGTAGCGGTAGTTCCTCTTGCCGACGCAATTTCCGACCCAGGGACAATGATGGTCAAAGCGTTCTGGGACAAGCAGAAGGAAAGGGAGTTCAGGACATTATCTTCCCCTGCACCCCTTCTTGACATTTATCCCAAACTTAGAAGAATCTCATTATTTGAGTTCACTTTTCACAGAATAAACTACATAGTCTAAGACATCATTTAATAAGGGTAAACATTAAGACTTCAGTCAATCATGTAAGTTCTTCATAATTTTATAAAACCTTTCAGGAGTGGCTAGGTGGTGTAGTGGATAAAGCACCAGTCCTAAAGTCAGGGGGACCTGAGTTCAAATCTGACCTCAGACATTTAACACTTCCTGACTGTGTGACCCTGGTCAAGTCACACACACGCACAAATAAAACAAAAATAACCCAACCCTTTTGTATTTTTATAAAAACTGTCACCATGTCAACTGACCCTCACAACAGCTCAAGGTTAAGGTAAGCAAGGTGAATAATCTCATCCCTACTTACAAGGAAAAAACTCAAGAGAGGAGAGTCCAATGGGGATGACTTCAGAACCAACAATTTATAACAAAAGCAGCTCCAATATACCATAGTGAATGTACATGTTCGTGGGCACATGCAAAGCACATGCACGACTGCCTTAAAGCCCAGGGGATCTGGAGCTGGACTGGGCCTTCGAGATCACCTAATGCCACACTCATTTTACAGAGAGAAGAACAAGAGGTTTGCCAAGTTTACTCTGATCTTGGGGGTCCAGGGGAAATCACATCAAGCAACTTGGAGCATTTGCTGCAGGCGAAGGCATGTGGGTCTCAGACCCAGAAGCCCTGCGTCCTAAGCCTGCCTCTGTTACTGAAGAGCTGGCACAAGCCAATCAATTCCCTTGTCTGAATCCCAAAAATACTTGTTCATCCTCTCTCATAAAGCTGTTGTGTTAGGGCAAGGGAACAGGCTCTATCCTGAAATATTAAAGCAGTTTACATTTCCAGCACTTCACCAAGCGCCTCATGTCCATTATCTTATCTGACCCTCCTTGCCCCCTCACCCAAAAGTAGAGGGTGCAAATGTTATCATCCCCATTTTACAGATGAGCAAACTAAGGCTCAGAAAACACAAGGGACTTGAGCAAGCTAGGTTACAGAGCTGGAAGCATCAGAGCTGGTTGAGATTCCTTTGGCCTTTGCACTCTGCCATATTACAAGGATCCTGGGTGTACTCTGAACTTGAAGTAAACGCATTGTATAGAAGTCTTAACGTGAAAATTTGGGTAGATACAAAAAATAAATCAGGGGAAGGAAGGAAAGAAAGAAGGCTCTTTCTTTTACCAAAAAGGATTCGACATAGGCCTCTGTTAAATGATGTCCCTCCTAGAACTTCTGAATTCGGATTCAGTATCCATGCAACTTTTCCCATGTACTACAAAAGTAAGATCTTCTGGGCCAGCTAACTTTGATGCACACACCTGGGAGTAACAGGACAACAATATGCCCTGGGACACCACGTGGCACTAAAAGGGATTTGACGGAAGTGCCTCTAGACAATGACCCAACTGGAAGGCCCAGAACTGCCGCCACGCCACTACCTGCTGCGGAGCCAGCCATGGCACAGAGGGCATACAGGACTTCTCGGGTGCAGACATACAGTGCATGATTGCCAGCCTGGTAAAGCCTGGTATTACTGCCCTCCAGTGGACAGAGGCTTTCATACCCCCTTGCTTCTTTGGGGAGTTCACTAATAACTTGTTCGATTTCTGTTTCTAAAGCAGGACTGCTTTTAAGTCATTTCTGGCAATCTCCATTTTTGTGAATATTCATCCATCTCACTTAGATTATCAGAATTACTGGCATCCAGTTGGGCCAAAGAGCTCCTAATTATTGATTTAATTTCCTCTTCATTGGGGGTAAGTTCACACTTTTCCTTTTTGATACTGGTAATTTGATTCTCTGAACAAATTCAGTTCAAGGAAAAGTACAGATTTACACAACTGGTAAATCAGGAAAAGAGTCTCCCCTCTCCATAAGAATTCCCATAACCCAATACCTCTTCTCAGCCACAGCTAGGCAAGCCAGAAACCCCACAGAAGCGTCGTTCACCGGGGTATCTGTGGCGTGCAAGGAGGCTGGCTTGGGAATCCAGAGATTTGGGTTTCATTTCCGGCTCCGTGACAAGCTAGCTGTGGGACCTTGGCCAAGCCCCTTGCCCAATCTGGGCTTTCTCAGTTTCCTTAAAATGAGGTTAGTCTAGACCAGGCATTAATAATCTGAGACTCGCCAGTTCCCAAGGACTTGGTGAAATTGGATGAGGAAAATCTGACCCTTCTTTATTAACCTCTAATTGAAATTGAGCATTTCTTTCAATTATGAATTTTTGAAAACGTTCAGAGGAGTCCAGAGGCTTCACCAGAATGCCAAACACAGAGAGGTTAAGAACTCCCGGACTAGACAGTCTCTAAAATCTCAATT
This sequence comes from Sminthopsis crassicaudata, assembly GCF_048593235.1. Taxonomy (NCBI): domain Eukaryota; kingdom Metazoa; phylum Chordata; class Mammalia; order Dasyuromorphia; family Dasyuridae; genus Sminthopsis; species Sminthopsis crassicaudata. The sequence goes on along the minus strand of NC_133623.1, from coordinate 51,382,401 downwards.
AGACTCAAATATTGTCACCCTGTTACGTAAAGTGAGGCTGATGGATCCTCCCGAGAGCTGTTTCTCGGCACCCAAACACTCCCACCCACACCTAGGATCAGGCTGGCCAGGGTAACCCCTCAAAATGCGCCACTTACCCACACAATTGTCACAGATGCTGCAGTGGGAGGCCCGGGGGGGCCTAAAGATCTTGCATGTATAACAATACTTTAGTTTCACGATCTGGTTGTTGATCTGGAAATTCTTGATTCGAGGGGGTGGACGCTGACCCTGTGGCACCGTGCCGTTGGTTGCCTCTGAAAGATAAGATTTGAATCAGACTGTAGGTGGCCGACACCCACGAGGCCCGGTGGGCCTGGACACCTTTCCGATAGGAATTAGCAAGTTCATTCAAAAGAGATGAGTTTCTCTGGCACGGCCCTCCAACCCCCAAATCAGCATTTCTCAACCTGGCTTTTCAACAGCTTGGATTTGTGCCAAGTGATGTCAGGGGGATAGCACTGAAACATTCTCAGAAACAATTCATGCTAATCTACTATGATTTAAAAAATAATTGCCACCCTCTAATACCACGCCTAGCTTACATCCCAGAGAGCAAATAAAAAGGAAAAGGTCCTCTCCGTACATAAACATTTATGGCAACTCTTTTTCAGTGATAGCAAAAAACAACTGAAAGTAAGGGGGTGTTCATTAACTGGGGAAATGACTGAATTAGTTCCATCAGTGTGATGGAAGACTATTATTTAAGGGAAGGCTTCAGAGAAACCTAAGAAGACTTAGAGGTATACATAAAATCTACAGCCTGTTCTGGCTCTTCCCTGGTGGGGCTCCTCACCACCCTGTTCCAGCTGCAGCTAGCTCTGTGGTCTCTCCACCCCCACTCTGGCTGGAGCGACTAATACCCGGAGCGCAGGACCCCTGGCGCAGGGCTGCGTGGTACTGTTGCCAGTACCTGGGCAAGAGCCAGCCGGCAGGTCAAGTCTGCATAATACAAACCTTCATAAAGTGAGAATTGTCTGTACTTATACTTCATAAGGAAAGCAGAGTGAAGTCAGATAAGAGCTTGGGATTTAAATTCAAGGGTCAACCATGATACAGTTTCCACTATAACCAGGGAGCAAGTCTTGTTGCCACCCTACTCAGTTTTTCCGTCTGCAAAATGGATGGAAAAGGACAATCCCAGATTGATGCCAGGAATTGAAAAATAAAAATAAAATGAAAAATAAAAATGAGAGTTAGTAGGACATGGTACAGTGCAGTGGAAAAAGCCCTGGTCTGAGCCATCAAATGTGGGTTCAGGGTCTAGCTTTGCCGCTCATTAGCTCTGCGAGCATCAGCAAATAACACAACCTTCGTCAGCCTTCGCTTTCTCATTTGTAAGATGGCAGCACTCACCCTGGCAGCCGGTGCCATGCCCAGCTGATGTGAGGAAAGCTTCTTGGAAAGTGCAGCGTGCACTTTCACTGAGATGTGAATGACTGTCATCACCAGCAGAATAGCAGAACACGCCATGACAGGGACAGGAACAACCCACATTCACGATGCTTTAGGGTTAACAAAATACTCGCCATCCACTGTCTCCTTTGGTGCCTTCCCGGCTCACCATCACTGTCTGCTTAGGCACTTTCCCAGCTCACCATCCACCATCTCCTTTGGAGCCCTCCTAGAAGGCATCCGTGAAGCTGGAAATGCTAGTGTTGTCACATCTCATTTTACAGAGGAGGAAACTGAGACCCAGAAAGAGGAAGCGATTGGTCCAATGCTGGTAGAGCTAATGAATGGCTACGCTAAGATGGAAAGCCAAGGCTCCTGGCTCCAACTCCGTGTTCTTTTCCTATTTCAAGTTTCACCAAATCTGGGGAAGATTTTGAAGAGGCTTTACTACAGCCGCCCACATCCACCTTCTGGGAATAGCACAAAGACGGGGATGAGTACATAGGCATGAAATGGCTCGGGAGGAAAATGGACTATAGAGAAGGCCAGGGATGATGCTAGCTGTTATGATCCTTGCACAATCATTCAGGGCACGGTGACAAGTGTCCTGTTGGCAGCTTACGCCCCCTCAGGGGCTTCTTGGCCAGCCCAGCTCACCTATCTCCATTTCAATGAAAGCTGCTTCATCTGGCAGGGCCCGGGGAATCACGCCGGGGTCACTGAAGCTCGTCCGCAGCAGCGTAGCCATGGAAAAGAGGAAAAGGACGGCTGCAAAGACAGGGATGGCAGGAGACAGCTGAACAGCCAAGTAGCGGCACCTGGAGAAAAAAAAAAATCAAAGCCGTTTCACTTACGCTCTCTTATCTGCTGCCCTTGGTCTCCATGTCCCTGCTGGACTGGAAGCTCCAAGAGAATGGGATGGTGGCGGACTGGGGACACCGCAAGTGATGCCTCCCACAAGTGCCTCAAGATGGCCCCGAGACCAGCTACCCATAAAGCTGTGGGAAGACCATGTCTCTTCACCTCAAAAACCAGGAAGAGGTAAACACACAGAACTACTTAGGCCACTTAACTGGGCATGACATCTGGGACTCGGGTACTGTTTTTAACTCCACATAAGCATTCAGTTCACGGATTCTCAAGGATGGCCAAGCTCTGGCCACACAATCAACGCTACATTATCTGGGAGCGGTTTATCTGGCACATCATCCCTCCTCAACTAATGACAATACCCCCTTCTGGAACAGGGAGACTGCTTTCTTGATAACAGCTCTGGATGCTAGGCTGTCCAGGGAATTATCGATCCAATTTTACAGAGGAGAAAACTGAGGTCCAGAGAGGAGAAAGCAGAAATTTTGGCCCAAGGCCACGCAGACAACAAGGAAGTACAGACAGCAAGATCTGAACTCGGGAATCTCCCGTCCGCTGTTCTTTCCACTCAATACCCCATGGTTTCCCTGGGTGGGCTAGGCCCCAGCAGTCCAACATGGAAGTTGAACTGGGTGGAGGTCAGTGCTAGGCAGCGAGCCAGTGTGTAGGAGTGTCAGAATAAGAGCTAACGCAGGAATTTCCAAGCCAATAAAAACATTTGGGGCTACCCATCACTTTCGCTTTATCCAGGCCTCTTCTCCCCTGGAATTAGCCCCAGCTAGCAGAAAATGGATGGTTGGTGACATAGAAATCAATGGAAACTAGGCTAATGGAAGAGGAGGCCAGAGCTGAAGAAAACAGCTAAAACACACACACACACACACACACACACACACACACACACACACACACACACACACACCCCTACAACATACATATACACACATATATACACACACCCCTAAAGACACATATACACACCCCTACAACACATACACATACACACATGCGCATGCATACACACACACACACACACACACACACACACACACACACAGCCACTTTAATACAAGGAGCCAGAAGTTTCTAAAGCAACTGGTAGTAATAAAAACAGTGGGAGAAGGGAGAGGTGCTCTGAATTCAAATTCCAGTCCTGCTACTTAGGTGACTTTGAGCAAGTTATTTGGTTCATTGAATTTAACCCCCTCTTCCTAACTAGAGTTCAAGTTCAAGGGCAAAGACTTCCTTCTAGATCATCATCATCACCATTGTTATCATTACCTTGGGTCAGCGCTGGGATTTCATGGAGGGATGTTTCAGGACACAGTGAGTTAAAGTGACTTCCCCAGATGGGTCTGAGGTAGAAGCTGACCCCTAACCCTGCCGATTGTGAGACCAGCGCTCTAAAGACTTGGCTTCAGTTCCCAACAAGAGCACTGGATTTCCCAGAAGCTCTCCCAACTCCACCCCCACCAGCCCCGCCAGGAGCTAGGTGCTCTCAAGACTGTCTTCACTTTCCAGACAAAGGCACTGATGAACAGAGTCGACTGCCTGGCCCAGGGTCCTACTGCTAGAAAATGTTGGCTCCCACGCAGCAGATGGACCTAGCCCACTAAGCAGACTCCTCCCAAACTGTCACAGTGCTGCTGCTAATCTTATCCCTAATGTCACTGAGCTTCTCCAGGCTCCACCGAGGTTCTGGAGCTCTGTTCTCTAGTACCTAGCGTGCTACCCCAAAAAAAGCTACTTTTAAAAAACATCAATGTGAAGGTTGGTTTTGTCCACTTCCTTTGTTTCCTCTTTTTTTAATTCTCGTTACAAAGGGGAATAGAGGAAGAGAAGTCTTTATAAATCAAGGTGATATATAAAAAATACCATTTTGATAAAAAATGTTTAAAAATGTTGTTGACTGAAAAGCAATGACAAGAAAACAGAGGCTCTCTTGGATTGAGAGTCCCAGGGCCTGGTTTTAGATCCCATCTCGGCTAGTCATTACATGGGGGGTGATTCTGGGCAAGTCACTTTCCCCGAGTCCCAGTTTTCTTATCTGTAAAATGAGGACTTCCGAGGTCCCTTCCGGTATAAATCCATCATTCTATAGTTCTTAATGCAAAAAATGTAAAGAGGAAAAAGAAAAGCAGAAAAGCAAGAATTGAGGTGAAAGGCTTATGGAGAAAAATCCTCAAGAAGGGGACTAATTTCTCCATCATCCTCATGGCAGCCAAATGCATCCTGTAGGCCATCCACAACAAAACGAGGCTGGGTCTGAATCCCCAGCTACTCATCGTGCTCCTCTCTTGATTTCAGCACTTCTCCCACTCTGATATGAGCCATGGCCCCCCGCTTTATGCCCTTGAGTCACCCCCTACGTCCCCCCACTCCACACAGGGCACAGACACCTATCGGCGACGGTGTCAGCCCGCGCAGGTTACTAGGCAGTTTAGCTTTAGCCCTTCCCTCGCCATCATCCAAAAGAGCCACGCGCTGTCCATTGTACCTCTGTGGCCTCTGTCATCCGTCCCTTCCTCCCGGCTCACACTGCCATTGGACAATCTCAGAACTGGGAGCCATCCAGTTTAAGCAGGACATGTACGAGAATCCCCCCTACGAGAGATAACGAAAGACGCGTCCCTCCTCTCGGGAGGGAGGCAGAGGACTCTGGATTCAGAGCCGTGCACACACCGTCAGACTCGGTTGTTGTGTGCATATGCTGTCAGACATGGTTGGGTGGATTTGTTTGAACTGCTTTTCTTTGTTACAAGGGAAGATTCAATGGCAGGGGGTGGAGGAGGTATTTTTTCCAAAGTAGTAACATCGGGGGACGGAGATTGCCCTGACAAAGCAGAGGAAAATGCCAGTTAGAGCCCAGCAGTCCGGGGGCAAGTTGAGCCCTACATATCTCAAGAGCCTCCCAGGGCAACGTTGTGCTCGAGCCAAGTATGATAATTGTTGATGCTCAGAATGGTGACCTGGAGTCATCAACAAAAGATTGAGTTATGTTCCCTAAAAAAGCCGGAGTGCGCAGATGGGCAGGTTATAGGTCTGTTTAAAAAAACATTCAATTGGATTACATGCCATCTAGGGGAGGGGGTGAGGGGAAGGGGAGAAAAATTGGAACACAAGGTTTTCAAGGGTCAAGGTTGAAAAAATGATCCTTGCATATGTTTTGAAAATAAACTTCAATAAAAAAATATATATTCAGTGATTCCTTATTGTCTGTGGAGCGACTCCCCCCGCCTGGAGTTAAGGTCCTTTCCACCTCAGCTCATATTACTCTGGGCCACACGCTTCCTGCTCCGAGCTTAAGCAGCCTCTGCCCAGCCTCCAATGCACACTATGCTCTCCTTTCTTGACCTCTGCTCAGGCTGTTTCCTGTACTTGAATGTCTTTCTCCCCCCCCCCGCTTCATCATTTATCACTGATCCCTTAAAAAGCCTGACTCAAATGCCGCCTTCTCCAAGAAGTCTTCCACGATTTCCCCCATTGGTAACAATTGTCTTTTGCTTCACATTCATAGTTCTTTCCACTCGTAAGAGGCTGGTTTCAGGCCACTTTATTTCCTTCTCTTGAAAGATGAGTCCAAAAAACATAACCAAAAGTAAATCCAAGAAGGCAGCCAGGTGGCACACACAGCACTGGGCCTGGAGTGGGAGGATCTGAGTTCAAAACCAGCCTGAGACTGACTAGCCTGGGCAAGTCACTTAACCTCAAATGCCTCAACAAAACAAACCAAATAACAACCTGAGGGTTTACAAGGACTTTCTTTCAACCTTCGTGGACTCTTGATCCCTGTAAAAACAATCCTTGCCACCCCTTATAAAGCAGCTGTTGAGACTCCACTGAGATAGGAAAGTTCTAGCTCTGCCCTCCCCTCCCACAACCACTCCTTTTGAGCCTTAGTTTACCAATCTGTAAAACAGGAATAGCAGCACTCCCCTGGTCTTCACAGGCCTATTGTGAGATTGTCTCTAAAATGCCTTCCAAATGTAGTTCTCCAGATGAGTTACTGTAACTGAGCTGAAGATTAGCTCCTTTTCTCTTCACTGGTGCTACCTGCCACAAGGGCAGACAAATAGAAGCTGATTTTTCTTCTGTGACCACCTCTTGATTATCAGATACTCAAGGGAATGAGGAAACGTGTTAACCAGTTTCACAAATGAGCTTTGCCACCCACCACCATCCCCAAAGAAGCCTCATCATCTATCAAAAGAAAAATGATCAACAGCTATCTGAAAAACTGTTCAAGATCACTAATAGAGAAATGCACATTAAAACAACACTGAGGTATCACATCACACCCATCAAATTAGCAGTGTTGCAGGGATTTGGGGAAGTCAGATATGCTAATTTACCTCTGATCAAGCTGTTAATTAGCCCAACTGTTTTAGACAACAATTTGGAAATGCGGGAGGAAAGTTATAAATGAACAGATCAAATCGTACCCGTCCTTTAACCCACTATTGGGCGTACGCCCACAAGGAGGTCGGTAACAAAAGGCCGCCATAGGAAAAAAAACATTCATAGCAACACCATTCGTCAGAGAAAAAACCGGAAACAGACTATGTGTCAATCAGTGAGTAAGTGGCTGAAGGCAAGCATTCCTGGGACCCAAGGAATGAGGACTATGAAGACGTGCCAGAGAGGGAAGGAAAGCAAAGTCAAAAGCACATGCGGTGACTAAAGCCGTATCAATGGAGACAATATGACAATATGAAAAGACAAACAAAGCCCAAAGACAACATTGGTAATAGCTGCTTAAAAGCTCAGAGCTTTCCTTCCTCTTGCCAATGGTCAATGGCAAAAGCCATTGTTTTAAAACCCTGTCGTGTTTTGCAAAAGTATATTTAGCAGGGGGCAGCTAGGTGGTGCAGTGGATAAAGGACCAGCCTTGAATTCAGGAGGAGTTCAAATGTGATCTCAGACACTTAACACGGCCTAGCTGTATGACCCTGGGCAAGTCACTTAACCCCAGTCTCAGAAAGAAAAAAAAAAGTATATTTAGCAGTGTTGAAACAAAATTTATCAACTAAAAAAAGCCAGAGCGCTACCCTAGTCATGGAAGCCCAGGAGCTGGGAAGAGCCCTTCCACGTCAATTAGTCCAATGCCCTCATTTTAGAGACAAGGAAGCTCGGGCTCAGGGAGGGTAATTTGCTCAGTCACACAGGTCAAAGGCTAAATCAAGATTCAAATTCAGATCCGACTCCTGCACTGTATTATTTTTTAAACAATACGACACTAAAAGTATTAGAGCAATAGAGGGAAACTGGAGTCCCGAGAAGACACTGTGAAGGTAATTTTGGCAGTGTCCCCTTCCCCCATGCTTCATCCTCTAAGCCCCAGATCTCTCATTCTGCCCTCATGCCCCCACCTTGGACAGGTCTCCCTTCCAGCCACGGTTCTTCAGTACAGATTCTATCCAATAAACAAACCTGCATGGGAGTCCGTCTTCTGGCTCATTACTGAACCAAATAATATGTATCTGAAAAAAAAATATTTTGCCATAATTTCCTTCTGCTTTGGAAAGGTCAGAAAGGCTCCGGCTGCAAGCAAGAAGGGTAACACCCAGCCTTGCTAGGGTACCTCTGAACTCAAGCTCTTCTCCAAATAGTGGCCCTTGGGAATTAAGAGCTATGTGATTAGCCACTGGAGGGAGCCTATACTTCAATTAAAAAGGAAAAGAGAAAGCACAACAGGCCAACAAAGGAACAAAACTGAAACAGATGCTACCCCTATGCCTAGGAGGACCAGAGCTCCAATAAACCCAATTCCAACACCTGCCCACAGACCAGACAAAAAGCTAGCTTGGCTTCGGCTTGCGCTGAGGCAGCAAGAATGTGAGCGAGGTTCTCCCCGCTTTCGGCTCAAGCCATCGCCTGCACCTGCTAAAACAATCCATTCCGTGTAGCAACAGCCACACAACAGGCCCATTGTCGGGCAGTTGTTTTGCCAATGACTGGGTGTGGTTGAGGAATACACATGTGGCCCCCTCTTAAGGCTCTTCAGCCCTACTTCCCATGAAGCCCTTCTGTCAGGGAATCACAGAACCACTGAGCTGGAAGGGAACCTCAGAAGCCATTTAGTCCAATCCACACTTGAACGGCGTTCCTGACAACTGGTCAAAGGAATTAGTGGTCACCTTCCTGAAGGGCCTAAGGCCTCTGTTTAAAAAAACCAAAAGACCAATGGCCACACAAAGGAAAAAGCACTGAACCTGAAACCAGAAGATCAAAATTCAAATCTCAGCTCTAGTACCTGCTTCTCTTTCACCCGGAACAAGTCATTTTCCTGCTCTGATACTAAATTTCCAACCCCACAAAAAGGCTGGATTACTCCAAGCTAACCCTTCCTGAAAAGCCTGGTTTACAGCTTGTCCAGAGAGCTGGTCACACCAGCTCAAGTTCAAGCCACGGCAGTGTCTGAGCAGGTGTTTGGCATTCAAAGCCCTCCACAATTTGTTGTCATTCAGAGCTCAGACTGTTTCCCTTCTGGGCACTCCAACTAGATTATTACTAGATTACTCATAGCCCCTTCAAACTTTTGCTCACAGATGATTCAGACCGGTTCCAATGACCTTGTGATGAAGAGAGCCATCTGCACCCAGAGCGAGGCCTGTGGGAACTGAGTGTGGACCACAACATAGGATTTTCAGCTTTTTGTTGTTTTGTGTTTGCTTTTTGTTTTCTTTCTCATGTTTTTTCTTTTTGATCTGATTTTTTTTTGTGCAACAAGAGAACTGTATAAATATGTATATATTAGATTTAACACATATTATTGCACATAACTTATACTTTAACATATTTAACATGTAGTGGTCTACCTGCCATCTGGGGGAGGGAGGTGGGGGGAAGGAACAGAAGACTTTGCAAGGGTCAATGCTGATCAAAAAATCAATGATCAAGGGTCAATGCTGATCAAAAAAAATCAAAAAAAAAAAAAAAAGATTTAACAGACCATGGTTCCCCCCCCCCCCCCCCCCCAGTCACGCAGGGTCTGTCTTGAGACCAGATTTGAACTTTGGTCCTCCTGAATTCAAGGCTGGTGCTCCATCCACTGCGCCACCTAGCTGCCCCCCCCATACCATGTTTTAACATATATTGGATTACTTCCCATCTAGAGGAGGGGGTGGGAGGAAGGGAAAATTGGAACACAAGGTTTTGCAAGGGTCATTGTTGAAAATTCATCCTTGCATATGTTTAAAAAACTAAAATAAAATTTTTCTTCATACTGGTCAATATGACAGGAATGACTTTTCTCCCAGCCCCCCACCCAATGCATGCAAATGAACACACACACACACACACACACACACACACACACACACACACACACACACACACCCCTATTGAATACCTTCCAAGATTTAAAAACCCAGATCAAATGTCACTTCCTCCAGGGAACTTTCCCTGCTCTTCCCTCCACCCATCAGCAACAAATGATGTCCTCTCTGACTTCACAGGGCACTTTATTTGTATCATTTTACATGGGCTGGCCTTCATCTTTATTACTTTGTAAACCACAAAATACTTTGTAAAAGTAAGTTTAACCCCCCCCCCAACTGGAGAGTAAACTTCTTGAAGAGCAGGAAGTAGTGTTGGAGCTAAAATGTAGCAAGGGGTGGGCTTTGAGCTGAACTATGCACCTCTCCACTTTGCACATCGCTCTGCACACAGTAGGTGTTTCACATTTGTTAAACTGAACTGAAAAATCTGTTTTGGATAAGTCAGCCTCGATTTAATCAAAACAATAGTTCTCCTTTCTGTATATTTAAAGCATTTTTTCTCTCAATACTTCTGGGTAATTCAAGTATTATTAGCTCTGTAAATGAAAACAGAGGCCTGCAGAGGGGAAGGGACAATGGGGCTAGTGAATTTGTAACCACAGGCTGGGTGGGTGGGAGGGAGGAGGGGACCACCCTTTCAAGTTTGTAGGTATTATCGTTTTCTGATACTTTCTTAAGTCCAGCCCACCAACAGAACAATAAGGAGATCTGATTGTAGCTGCTTTCCAAGGATGTGAATTCTCACCCAGACAATTTCACAATGGGTCTGTGAGCAGTCTGAAGCCACTCCAGCACTGGCTGGGAGGGACTTGTTCAAGGTCACCTAGCTTGGAAAGCAGCAGAGCTGGGGTGCAACTCCCCACTTCAGTTCCATTCCAATATTCAAGTCCTGAGCTGTGCAAGACACTAGGCTGGCCAATAGAAACACAAAGAAAAAATGGCGGAGGTGCTCACCTCAAGGGGAGAGACTGTACGGTACTGAGGAGCCCCGCACATTTGTAGAGCTGAGTAAATCTGAGCCCTTTTGGAGAGGCAAATGCCAGATGAAGCAAAATCCCCGACCAGGGCAGGTCAGCACCTTCTTTTCAATTTATGGTCTCAGAGAATTGCCCAGAGCACAAGTGTCAGACAGGAGAGCTCCAGAACCAGATTAAAATGTAATTGGGAAGTATTTAACAAAATAAGAATACAATCAAACAGAAACTGTGTTACATTTGAAAATTAAGTCAATTTGTGGCCTGCAGGTATCCCTCTACATGCTTTAGAGGTCTCCATCTCTACTGGAGTTTGACATCCATAACCAAGAGGACCCAGAGGGGTCACATGATCAGTAGGGGTCAGAAGCAGACCGAGTAGACCATGCTGTTTCTCAGCAGAAGGGAGAAAAGTGCCCCAAACCAGAGGGATCAGGAGGTAGCACCTAGACTGAACCTTAAAAGGAAGCTAAAAATCCTCCAGGGACAAGATGGGAGAAAATCCCAGGCCAAAGGCACAGAGATGCCAGATGGACGGCCCAGCTCAGGAAGCAGCTAGCGGGCCAGCGGGCCACAGTGGAAGACGCACGCAAGGGGAGCCCGAGGTTAGGGCTCCTTCCACTCCATCACCCAAGCTGTCCCACCCTGGAGGGTGATATGGGCCAATTGCCTTTTGGGCTTTGGAGCGCTAAGGAGCTAGCTCTACTCCCCATCCTAGCAAGTCCAGGCTCCTCACTCGAACCCGTTATGATCACACAGACAGCGACCCTGTCCCCCCTCGGCTTTGTGTCCCCAGCTGACGTGTGCTGCTAGATGTCACTGCACTCCTCCGAGTCCCTGCGGCCCCTTCTGCCCGAAGTCAATCCCGTTCTGCTTTGCATTAACAGGCCTGCCTCAGTGTGCTGTTTTTATAAATCCTCCATGGCTTGCCAACACTGGAAATCAGCTGGTGCCCTCCAGCTGTATTACTAAAAGCATTATCTCTCTCGTTTCAGTGGCCCCTGAAGGTTTAAACACTAAGTACTTTCCTCAGAGCACCTTAGGAACTATTAGGTCCCTTTCACAGATGAGAAAATTCAGTCCCAGATTAGTGCAGGAGCTACTACTAGCTTAGATCAAAACAGCCCTCATAATCCCTAGGCCCAGTGTTCCTTCCCACTGTGCCAGTGGCCTCTGAGAAATCTGGGAGTGACCTGTCCTCAGCACTGCAAAGTCAGAGACTATGGAAGCACCGAGGAACCCCAAAGAATGAATTCTCTCCCCCCTCCAAGCTTTGCTAGATTTATACGGGCAGGAATGTTCCTCGCCAAAGGCCACCTCGGAACAGCACAAAGTCTCCCATCACTGACAGATCTTTAAATGGAGGTTGGTTATCCACTTATCAACGATGATGTAGAAGGGATTACTGTTCAGTTAGCAGCTCTGAGATTCTGTATTCTCTGGCCCACCATTACCTCTCCCTTCTATGACCTTTATTTTTGCCATTTATATATATTGTTCCCGCCCAAACTAAAATCCCTAGAAATAAAACTAGGGGGGGGGAAGGGAGGAGGAAACAAGTTTCTAAGAGTTTTTCCATACAGTCGGTATCAGTCCTTTTGACCGTTAATATCCAAAGTCCTCTATTTCTGTCTAAATCACAGAATCCGGCAGTCGGTTCGATACAGTTTCAGACTGTTTCAATACTTGCAGACCAGTCTTTCATAAGGCCCACAAATACAGTGCATATGGAGGTTCTTAAGTCATTTCCTGCACATCTGGATCCACCAAAAAGCTGAGTTCATACTTGGCGATCCACACTGTAGCCTCAAGCCACGTTCTAGATTCCAGGAACTCTATTGACTAAGTCAAGCAGCCCTCTGCCCCAAATGCTTTGACTGGGCCCTTGCCAAGGACACAGAAAGGCACAAGAGGCTTCCTTCGCTCTTGAAGACGGTTATAAACGTCGGCATCTTTTGAAATCCCTGGACCTCACATGAGAAATGCAAGCAGCCACTACTACCCTGCATTGGTTAAACATCTTAGCAGGATGGGAAGGGGCGGGGTGGGGAATGCAGTTTCTCTTCATTGTGAGGGGCTTACACAAAAATCAAGTCTCTCTGCACTTAGAAGAGCCATAAAGAACCTTCGAAGGCACCATCCAATTGAGGAAGGTCTTCCTCTAAAGCAGACCTTCTCCAACTTTTTCCACTTGAGAGCCCTTTTCATCAGAGAAATGTATACTTGACTCCCCAGGTGTGTGTGTATATGTGTATATATATATATATATATATATATATATATATATATATATATATATATATATATATATATTATATATATATATATATTATAAAATAGGTCTCCAAATAGACCATTTAATATGACCAAATAAATCATCATCTCAAGCCCCCCACATTCAGTTACAAGACCTCCAGATGGGTTCCCAACCCACAGTTTAAGAAGCTTTGCTCATCATCGAGATGTTTTAGCATCCCTGAAATCCATTGTCTGGATACTTCCAGTTTAAGTAAATAAACATCTATTAAATTTCTACTATATGCAAGGTGAGAAAGCTAGACACTGGAAGTATTTCCTGGGAAAGAGATTTTATTTTAATTTTATTTTTTTATTATATATTTTTGTAATATTATCCCTTGTATTCATTTTTCCAAATTATCCCCCCCCTCCCTCTACTCCCTCCCCCCGATGACAGGCAATCCCATACATTTTACATGGAACACAGACCTTCTTAAGACCACAGCCCACTCAGCTGTTGTACAGCTTAACTGTTAGAAAGCTTTCTTATTTTGGCTTACTCATCTTGTTAGAAACTGTCTCAAAATTATGGAAAATGCATTTTACACAGGGCAGGGTCTATAGGAATTAGGGGTTGATGTGCCTCTGGGGTAGTACAAGCTAAAAATACTTTAAAAATCCAGATGACAGTCCTATTAACAGGTTAAAGAACTATTGGGGGGAGGACAGTTGGTCCTAATGCATAAGGTTTCAGGTTGTCCCTTAGTATTACACAATCTTAGACCGGCTAAACCCTAAATTTGAACAGACCACAAGTTTGAGATCTTGGAGTAACTTATTTTTATCACTACTAAAGCCATTCAATCCTCTTCTATGTCACTACTTGCATTCAATGGGAACAAGTGGCTTTCAGAGACCTCAGATTTCTCTTGTTAGTTCAACTATTTCAAGGTCCCCTCCACTGATGTATTCTCCCCCCCTCTCGGCTCCCTCACTGTGAGCTCTTCAAGATGGTACTTAAAAAAAAAAAAAAAAAAAAAACAAGCTCAGTGTTCCTCTTAATTTACAAAGGGTCCAGGTCTACACTGGCAAAGGATAGGCTGGCTGTGTCTGCTGCCTGGAGACAGGCCTACCCAGGTGCAGAGAGAGAGAGAGAGAGAGAGAGAGAGAGAGAGAGAGAGAGAGAGAGAGACTCATCCCCAGAGGACTGGACTGATGGACAGTTTGGGCCCCAACAACTCCTGAAGATCATCTACTCAGAGGGAGAAGGGTTCTGATTGGAGGTACGTGACGGAATTCTCATACAGAGGAAAGCACAACTCCTTGAAATATATCAGAGCTCAGTTGTGTCTCCTCGGACTCGGCAAGCTGAGCTTGGTCGAATAAGCATGTGTCCATCTGTCATGATGGACTACCACTGTTAGTCAGGGTTAATCAGAGGAATAATGAATTACTGCTTGACTACTCCAAGTCATCCTCATCAAACCAGTCCTACAGGGGAGAACTAGCAGTGCCTACGGGGGTGCCAGCTAGCAGTGCCCATGGGGGTGCCAGCTGCCTGCTAGCCCCATGATTATCCCTTCACTAACAGTATTTCCAGATAGATTCCAAAGGCCAGCTTTCTCCCCACTGCCTAAAATGAATAGATGAGGGGGTGGAGCCAAGATGACAGATTAGAGGCAACCCAGCTGAACATTCCCTTCCAAACAGCTTGAAAATAATTTCTGAAGTCAAATTTTGGAGTAACAGAGGCAACAAAAGGTCAGGGTGAAATATTTTTCCAATCTAAGAAAATCTTAGGAGCAGGAATGAGGGAAAAATTTGTTTGTGACATAGGGATGGAGGCCTGTCCAGAGCCTACACACGCAGCGGCAACAGCGGCCACAGCTTCAGGAGCTCTCAGCCGAGAGGTAGTAAAGGTGATCAGAGCAAATGATCAGAAAGAGATCGCAGGGGACCCTCTGATGGTACTGGATACAGCTGGCACAGACAATCCTATTTCCCATATACAGTTCTGGCTCATGCTTCCAGAGCAGAGAGGAATGCTGGGGATCTGTCACAGGAGATTAATGGCACTGGTGGTAGTTTTGTGGCAAAGAGAAGCACTACCACCTATGGATGCAGGGCACCAGGGACTTCCTAGATAAAGACCAGAGCTCAGAACAGGAAAGCCGTATTTCTCTGAGGATCACATCATCTTGAAAGCCCCACCAAAAAACTTGCAGATCCTTGGAACTAGCTCTGAAAGCAGTGGTATGAAAGCCTGAAGCTTGGCATAGTCCCTCCCACTCCCAGGAGAGTAGAACCCAGCTTTAAGATAAAGTTTAAAGTCAAGAAATCAGCAAGAAAAATGAGCAAACAACAACAGCAAAAAGAATGATCATAAAAAGCTACTGGAGTGGCAGAAGACCATAACAAATTCAGAAAAAGACAACAATGGATAAATAGCTACAAATAAAGTTTCGAAAAATGCTGGTTGGACAAACTCAACAAGAATTCCTAGGAGACTTAAAGAGAGGGATAAGACTAATAGAGGAAAACTTGAAAAAACAAATGAGAGTGATATTAAGCAAATTATGAAAAGAAAATTGACTTGGTAAGAGGCATAAAAATTACTGAAGAACATACCTTAAAAAACAAAATTGACCTAATGGTATTTAAAAAGTATAAAAGTTCATTGAATAAAGCAACTCCTTAAAAAGGGAATTGACAAAATAAGCAAAGAAGCACAAATTCTGATTGAAGAAATGAATTCCTTAAAAATTATAATTGGGCAAATAAAAAAAAAAAAAGCTAATGACACCCCAAGACATCAAAAAACAATAAAATCAAGTCAAGAGAATGAAAATGTGAAATACCTCATTGGAAAACCAACAGACTTGGAAAATAGATCAAGAAGGCAATTTAAGAATTATTGAAAGTCATGATCAAAGAAAGAGCCTCCATAGGCTCTATATTATTAAGGGAAACTGCCTCAACATCTTTTACCCTCTTCCAGAGGGTAAAACACAAATTGAAAGAATTCACCTATCACCTTCTGAAAGATCCCAAAATGAAAACTCTCAGGAATATTACAGCCAAATTCTAGAACTCCCTTGTCAAAGAGAAACTACTTGAAAGCAGCCAAAAAGAAACAATTCAAATATTGTAGAGAGCCACAGCCAGATCACACAAGATTTAGCAACTTTTCCATATTAAAAGAAGCAGGAAGCTTGGAATATGATATTCCTAGAAGGCAAAGGAGCTAAGATTACAGACCAAGAATAACCTATCTAGCAAAGCTGAGTATAATCTTTCAGGGGGGAAATGGATATTTAATGAAATAAAGAACTTTCAAGCATTCCTGATGAAAAGATCATAATTAAATAGAAAAACTGACAAACATAAGACTCAAAAGAAGCACAACAAGGTAAACATGAAAGTAATCACAAGGGTCTCAAGAAAGTTAAAATGTTTACATTCCTATAATGGGGAGATGATACATGTAACTCCAAAGAACTTTACCACTACGAGGGCAGTTAGAAAAAGTCTGCATAGAGAATATGGATGTGAGTTGATTATCTTGGAATGGTGGCCAAAAAATGAAGGGCTGGTAAAGAGGGAAGGAAGAGGTAAAAAGGAGAAATTTTTCTCATATAAAAGAGATGTGCAAGGAAGAGCTTTTACAATGGAGGGAGAAATGAGGTTGTCAAGCAATACTTAAAACCTCATGCTCCACAGAATTGGTTCAAAGAGGAAAGAATACACACACACACACACACACACACACACACACACACACACACACACACACACTCAGTTGTATATAGAATTATAACTTACCTAGTTGGAAAATAGAAAGGGAAGGGATAAAAGACAAGGGGATAGGGAAATGATGATAAAAGGAAGGACAGATTAAGGTGGATAGAAGAAATAGACTTTTGAGGAGGGAAAGTATAAAATCATTTGAGAAAAGTAACAGAATAAAATGGGATATGGAAAAATACAATTAATAATCATAACTGTCAACATGAATGAGATGAGCTCACTCATAAAACAAGCAGATAGCAGAATGGATTAGAAACAAAAATCCAGCAATATGTTGTTTACAAGAGACAAACTTGAAACAGAAGGACACACAGTGTTAAAATGAAGAGCTGGATTTAGCTAGAAAAAAAAAAAAGCAAGGGTAGCATTAATCATCTCAAACAAAGCAAAAGTAAAAAGAAAACTAAAAGGGATAACCAGGGAAACTGCATTCTACTAAAAAGGTACCATAAACAATGAAATAATATCAAAAAAAATTTACAGCAAGTTTCTCTGGTGAAGTTCTCATTTCTGAAATGCATACTGAATCAAATTTACAAAAAATTAGATCCATTCCCCAACTGATATATTATTAGAGGATCTAAACAGGCTGTTTTCAAGCGGGGGGGCGGGAAATCACAGCTCTAAATCACTATCGCCTAGAGAAAGGAAAAGTAAAACAACTCATACCTATCAGAAATGATAAATGCTGCAGGGAATGAGGGAAAAATAGGGACACTAATGACCTGTTGGTGGAGCAGTGAACTGGTCTAACCATTTGTAGAGTAATTTGGAACTATACCCAAAGGGCTCTAAAACTGCACCTGCTCTTTGACCCAGTAATATCACTACTAGATCAAAGGAAAAGAAAAAATATTTACAGCTGCTCTTTTTGTGGTAGCAAAAAATTGGAAATCAAAGAGATGGTCATTGACTGGGGGATGGCCGAATGAGTTGCTGTGATTGTGATGGAAGACTATTGTGATCAAACAAGTAACAAGGAGGGGGAGGGGGGGTTCTGGGGAAAAAACATGGCAAGACCTCTATGAACTGATGCAAAGTAATGGAGAAGCCGGAGATCATTGTATATAAGAACAAAATGTTGCAATGATGATTAACTGTGAATGATTTTGGCTACTCTAATCAGTATCCCAGATCAAAGACAATTCCAAAGGCTGTGATGAAAAAATGCTATCCACTTCGAGAAACAACTGGTAAACTGTGATTGCAAATTGAAGTATAATTTTCCACTTTATTTTTGTATTTGTAATATAACTAATGTGAAAATGTTTTGCATGATTTCATATGTCTAATTGATATATTACTTGCCTTCTCAGTGTGGGGAAAGGGGTTGAAATGAAGGAGGAAGAGGAAAAGGAAGAAAAGAAATACTTCAAGGGACTCAGATTTCCTTGGTAGGAGACTACCTATGGCAGTAGACATATCCCCTTCACTTTAAAAGATGGCCTTGACAAAACAAGCCTCAGCAATGGAAGTTAAATAAGCTCAGAGGAAGGTGTTCTCATCAGAGTTGACAGCTCCTGAAGGGTTGGATGTGGCAGCTGGGATTGGAGCTAGATGATGATTTGGAAAAGGGGAGTGTCTCACTCTACCTCAGTGAGTCAACACTGAGCTGAGCACTGAGAGCTTTCTAAGACTACAACTCAACTTCCTGAGTGCTGTTCTTAGTGGCACTCAAAGGTCCCACCATAATATCCAGGTCAGGGTGCTTCATCCAGGCGACGCCCAAAGTCAGCTGTTGTGTGGTTCTGCCACCACACGGGCAAAGCCATGCTTAACAGTAGCCAAATGCTTTAGTTTGAGGAAGGACATGTGGCCTCTAATAAGTTTGTGGAGTCTTCAGCTTCCCAATTTTTTAATCTTTTTGTTTTTGTTTCCCAATTGTCTAATCTCAAAGTCAATAGGATGACAGCTCTTTTCCCAAGGACTAGATAGTAGAAAATGGCATCAGAGTTGGGTTTTATTCTCAGTTATGCCAGCAGTGTGATCTTGGCCAAGTCCTCTTAACATTTCATGATCTAACATCCTATCATCTCCTAAGAGAAGGGTATTATGTAGTAGTAAGAACATTGAATATGGAGTTAAAAGACCTGAGTTCAAAATTCAGTTTGTGTCCTGACTCATTAAATGACCTTGAATGAAAGACCCTTTCCCTCTATGGGCCCATTTCTGAAAGAAGGGAGCTCACCACACAACCTTCAAGGCCAGCTCAAGGTTGAATGTACCTAAGTAGGTTGACCCAGGAGCTGGACAGCTCACAGGCAACCAGTTGACCTGAACCCTTGTTCTATTCAAAACACAGAAGTAAAAGCAATGAGAAGATGTTGAAAAGGGCAAATTTCTTATCCACATAAAGAAAAATGACAGGGTAGAATATCGAGGCAGCCCAATGGACAGAGCACTACCCTGGAGAATTTGAGTTCAAATACAGCTTCAGACACTTGACACTTACTAGCTGTGTGACCCTGGGCAAGTCACTTAACCCTGATTGCCCTACCTCCACCTCCCCTTCCCACACACCCCAAAAAGAGAAAAATGACAAAGCTGAAGTAGTATATTCCCTCTTATTGGGGTCTTTCAATGAAGGCAGAATTACTTATTAAAGATGTCAGGGGGAGATTCTTTTTCAGACATAGGTTAGGACAGTAAAGTCCCTTCCAACTCAGATTTTGAGATCTGGGCTGGGGTCATGTGCTCTTTAACACATTAATACCAAATCTAGTCTGGGCAGAGAGAAACAAGCAAAGATTCTTATGGATTCAAAACTAGAATTGTATACACATACACACAAGCAGTTCATCCCCAAAATAGACTTGGAAATCCCCTTCTTTTAAACATTACTAAGCTTTTCACCTTTAAATTTAAAAGACTGTTGGGGAAACTTTCTTCCACACACCTTGAAAGTTCTTGAGGCAGAAAGAACAAAGGACATATCTCCAAGCTGCCCATCAGAAATTTCAGGATCTGTTCTCAGAAAACTGTTTTTGAAGCTGCCCGTTCGTGGCAGTGAACAGTAAAGCCAAAAAGCCACGTAGGGTGGTCTTGTCCATTTGGACTGACACACAGCTAGGATAGTGTCACTCAAGCCATTTACAGTCGCCCTTCAACAGCCACCAAAGACAGAGGACAATTGTTAAACTCAAGACTCCATAAAACCAAGAGGTAAAAATGGAATATCGCATAGAATGCGGAGTCCCTGTTTGCAGACAATCTGAAGATAAAAACAGGCAACTATCTGATGTAGATAGTTTAAACATGTTCACCTGCCTGAAGGCAGGAAAACCAGGCTATCACTAGAACCTGTCAGGTTCTAGAATTCTATCATGCTAAGAAAGCAACAGAGGGGCAGCTAGGTGGCACAGTGGATAGAGCACCAGCCCTGAATTCAGGAGGACCCAAGTTCAAATCTGGTCTCAGACACTTAACACTTCCTAGCTGTGTGACCCTGGGCAAGTCACTTAACCTCACCCTCAGAAAAAAAAAAAAAAAAAGGCAACAGAGTCTGTTCCCTAAACCCCAGAATCTGGAGTTCAGAATCTTAAGGGGCAGGACAGGAACTCTACAGAATACAGAAATTAAAAGATCGGGGCTTAAATGGTACTACAGAAAGAGGTCAACAAGGAGTCAGAGTAAGAAATCTTGGATTAAGGTCCTAGTTCTGTTCCTTACCACTGTGCCCAGAGATGAGTCGTAGAGCTGGAAGGGATCTCAGAGATCACTCGTCTCTGAATTCTATAAGGGAGGGAACTGAGACTTAGAATTACCTTGCCCAAAATCCAAGATCACACAGCTAGTAAGAGAGTAAAGATCTGAACAGAGATCTGATATTTCCCTCCTGAGACTGTTTTTTCCAATACACAAAATGAGAAGCTTTATACTTCACAGGACTGTTGTGGAGAAAGAGTTTTATAAATGACTATGGAAGCTGTCCTGAAGAGGACACTCACAGGTTACAAGCGTGGTCAACATGCAAGGGGAGCAGAGACCTCACTTCTCTCCCCACTGCCCTCCCAGACTCCGTAAAAACCTAAGAAAGGGCTCTAGGCTTGACTTCTGCCTGTTAGAGCCCTAACTTCCCCATTCTCCTTCTCAGCTGCTGTGTTTACTTCCTTCCCCTCAGGTACTAACCTCCTCTCCAAAAGAAAAATATTGACATAGCCAGCTGGAACTCGGAAGGGTTTCTGCACAAGCCTAATCTTCATACCTGGGCCCTAATCCCAAGAGATAAGGGGTGGGGAAAGAATGTCATCTCAGTGAACCAAAGGACTATACTCAACCCGCCTCAGTCAAAGAATAACTTTGCTAATTATATGCTGTAGCTCTGCCCAAAGGCCTTTGGGAACCAAAGCAGGAAGGTGCTCTGCAACATAGGCCAAAGTCTGTCAAGCTGAGAAGCACAGGCTGGAACTCTGGGCTATTAGTTCTCTTAACCAATCAAACCAGAGACTCAGGAGGCTAAAGACTATCAGCTTATTCAAGGGCTGAAAACAGCCTCCATAAATGGCTCTAACCATAACATTTAATACAGGAAATGTACACACACACACACACACACACACACACACACACACACACACACACACACACACACACACACACCAGCTGGTAATTCGACAGGATCCACAAGAGTTCCACTCTTGTAACATAGTGAAACAAGGTAGACACAGAATAAACAGAACCAGAGACAGAAAGAGCAATAACAAGGGACGAGGGAAGAGAAAATGTGAGTGTATATATTTCTGCTCAATAATCACCAAACTCAGAGCTTGCTACAATCTCGTCACCTGAGAGCCTACTTCCCCAAGTACTTTAAACAGTTCCTATGAGCAGTAGCAAAGGAACCCTTAACAAAAGGCTCAAAGATTTCACCCATCCAGTTCAGTTAGAAAGGAGCTCTGATTCATCCAATATCGTTCCTCGGGCTCATGTTTGTCACTGACAAAAGCAAGCCTCAGACTCAGACATTGAGTGTCCCTACAAATGTGCTGAGGGAAACCAGAGCTTTGGAAGATGTAGACCCAGAAAATGAACCCAAGAGAACACCAGTTTTAATTATCTACAAAAATGAGTCCAAAACATCACTGTGGCCATAGCTGGCTCCCATCCTGGACATCATGCCTACAGCCAAAGTCTCTTGTAGGCCCGCAACTGCCTCAGCAAGAGTAAGGCAGGTCCATGATGCCCCAGCTATATCACATAAGCTACCATCCTGGAGGAGTTCAGTACCCACTATTGCCTAAATGAGGAAATAAAATCTACTCAGAATGGTCTCAGATATAGATGGAAGAGGTAGGTGCTTCTGGAGAAAGGAACTAGTAAAATTCCCTGTCCCAAAAACATCTTCCCTTCCTGACTGCCAAGAGTCTGTTATGGATTACTTCTGTTAAGGATTTTTTTCCAGGTTAAAATGAAAAGTAACAACCAAGATTGCTATGAGGATTAAAGCACTTAGCACAAAGCCTGGTACTTAGTAGGTGCTTAATAAAGGCTCATTCCACTCCAGTGCAAATATCCTGACAACACTAACCCAATGTCACCCATTAATGACTTAACTGCATTTTAGTCTACACTTACAAGCTTTTCAGACTTGAAGCAAATTGAGACTTAAAGGTATGGGACTTACTTAAAGGTAAGGATAGGGAAAGGGTATTTTGTGGGGAGAAGAGGAAGGGTGGGATTTAAGTTGGGACTTACTTAAAGCTAAGGATAGGGAAAAGGTATTTTGGGGGGAGAAGAGTTGGTTTGGGACTTAAAGCTAAGGATAGGGAAAAAGGGTATTTTGGGGGGAGAAGAGGAGGGTTGAGACTTAAGTTGGGACTTAAAGGTAAGGATAGGGAAAAGGTTTTTTGGGGGGTAAGAAGAGGTGGTTTGGGACTTAAAGCTAAGGATAGGGAAAGGGTATTTTTGGGGGGATAAGAAGAGGAGGGTTGGGACTTACTTAAAGCTAAGTAAGGATAGGAAAAGGGTATTTTAGGGGGTAAGAAGAAGAGGGTTGGGACTTAAGTTGGGACTTACTTAAAGGTAAGGATAGGGAAAAGGTTTTTTGGGGGGAGAAGAGGTGGTTTGGGACTTAAAGGTAAGGATAGAGAAAGGGTATTTTGGGGGGGGAAAGAAGAGGGTTGGGACTTACTTAAAGCCAAGGCTAGAGAAAGGGTAATTTTTTGGTGGGGAAAGAAGGGTTGGTGTTTTGTAGAGAGGGGCAGAGAAAAAAGGACCAAGTGGGAAAGAAGATTTAGAACTTGGCAGGGGGGCAGGGAGGCAGAAATGCCACCATGAGGCCAAGAGATATCTGGGAAAGGGACGAAAGGACAAGGAATGAATTGCTTAACAAAGAAACAGTCGCCCAAGTCAAAGGATACATTTCACTTAGGTGCTAGGACAAACCCAGATCCGGCACTGTGGGAGTTAGCATCTTAATATTTTTCTTAAATCAAAAAAGCAGTAAAAAAACAAGATCCTCCCCTCCTTTGCCTCCCCCCATTGCCGTGGCTCTGAGACCTACTCCTCCAAGGGCCAAAAACCAAGGGAATGATCCATTGCCATTCTCTCCGGTGAAGACCCCTCCACTGCCTCCACGCTGTACTAGAATCAGGCAAGTCTGCCCTAAGGGGAACTCACTCAAAAGCAAAGAAGAGCGTGCAGGTTCCCAGAATGAGGAAGAGGGTCAAGTAGAAGATCCCCTTCTGGCGGGCCATCATCACGCGTCCATCGCAGCAGAAGGTGTTCCTGCCCGGGAGCTTCTCCCATTTTCGAGTCACCTTCTTCCTCACCACCATCACAGACATGGCTGCAATACACCTCCTGAGCTTGCCTTCAGTCACAGGAGAAATGGGATTTGGGTCAAGTCCAGGTTCAGAACCACAGCTCTGGTGGCACCGGTGGCTGCTGCTTCTGTCAAGCCAGACATCATCAAAAATCTGACTTTCAACCCTAGGAAAAAAAGTGAAACAAGAAAACATAAAAAGGAGATAATCAGAGTATCCTTTTCCGGGAGGCTGTGCTTCCAAGAGAGGGGGAGAGGCGAGTGCTTGAGCCCTAATCTGTATCTGCTAAGATAGCAGGAGGGTTTTAGTTCATTTGGGGGAGGGGGGAGGGGAGAGGGAGGGAAGTGCCTTACAAGCATGGAATTAGTAGAAAGCTAGCTTTGGAGGCAAAGGGCCCAAGTCCCAATTTCCCAGCAACTTCCCCGGGCATTATTTTCCTGCTCTTCAAAATGAAGATGCTTCTGTTACCCGCCCCGCAGCAGTTAAGCTCAATTGACAAGCCATGTGAAAACGCTTTGGAAAATTCTCTCTCAGAAGGAATTATTCTTCTGCCTCCTACCTCTGCGCCCCAGTTAGCGCCGACTAGAAAATGGGGAGCTTTATCTCGGTGGCCCAAACTGGGAGACCTGGAGGACTTGGCCCACTCACACCAGAACTGAGTTGCCAAGGAACGGGCTTTCTGCTTCCCAGGTGCTTCTCTGCAGCCGACTATCCGGTTTTATAACCATCTACCCAAAGCCCGGGGTAAACAAGCCCAGAGTTTGTCCTTCAAGGGCCCAGGTCCCCGTTCTTTCACCTCCTTTCTATTTACCACCAAACATGACTCACTTGAGGGGATAAGTCACCCTCTGGCATGGAGAGGAATTTCTGGCCCCGGCCACACGATGCACACACAATGTATTTGCACAAACCAGATTTGCCCTAACCAAACATCGGCCGAGCTCTCGCCGGGTCCCGGAAACTACAGGAGTCTGGCTAGCTCGTCCAGCCTTCATGGCAGCTGAATGAAAGCACATTCCTGAAGATGGGGACCACTAGGTAGAGGGCACTGACTCACTAAGGTGGGAGAGAGGGTGGGGGAGGGCTGGGAGGTAGGAAGGAGCAAAGATGGCAGCGGCGGCGGCGGCGGCGGCAGCCACGAAATGGGCAAGGTGCTATGTGGGACAGTCGGGAGTGGCCCGTCTCCATTGCCCGGGCCCTGAGCGCGCTCCCGATGGGAACCTCCCCCTCCCCCATCCCCACCCTCTCCCTCCCCAGCCCCGCTCCTCCGAGGTACGGAGCATCGCAGCCGCCGCCGCCGCCGCCGCCGCCACCCCCGCCACATGCTGGGAAGAGAGGGAGGGAGCCGGGGAGGGAAGCAGGGAAGGAGCCAAAGAAGGAGCCAGGGAAGGAGGGCGGGCGCGAGGCTGCCGAGGAGAAACAACCCACAGGAGGCGGCCTCCTCCTCCTCGTCCTCCTCGTCCTCCTCCTCCTCCTCCTTCTCCGCTGCCGCCGCGGGGCTGGCCCCGCTCCAGCAGGCGCTCACGGCTCCAGGCCATGGTGTAAGGGACGCTGCCGGAGGGGCCGGGGAGCAAGAGGGGCGCGCGGGCTCCGCGGTCCCGGGCCCCGCCGGGCGGAGGCCCCGGGCACCACGGAGAAGCAGGCGGCCGCCCGGTGGCGTCGAGCAGAACAAAGCTCCGAAGCCGGAGAAGAAATGGCCAGCGGACGGCGGCCGCCCGGCCCGAGGCCCAGCAGCCTCAGGCGCGAGCGCCCTCCGCCCTCCGCCCGCACCCAGCACCCCCACCCGCCGGAGCGCCCCCTCGAGTGCGAGGCGAGGCGAGGAGGGGACGCCCCCCGAACTGCGCGCGCGCGCACCGCGGAGCCCGCGCAGCCCTCCCCCGGCCCCCCGACCCCCCAGCCGCTCCTTCCCCCCCCCCCCCCCCGCCAGCCGGCTGGCGTGCGGACACACGCACTCGCTTAGACATCCCTACATATAGACACGCGCGCCCTCACACACGCACAACACACACACAGCCGCGCGCCCCGGGACGCACCGCCACGTGCCGCCACAGCCACGGTCACGGCCACGGCCACCGCCACAGCCCCCCATCGAGTCCGGGTCCCGGGCTCCGCGAGCCGCCGCCGAGCATCCGGGACAGGCGGGTCCCGGGCCGGCCGGCCCTCCGGGGCGGGGGGAGCGGGGAGCAGCGGCGCCGCGGGGAGCCGCCACGGCGGGCGCGACCCCCTGCTTACCTGGCGACCGGGACTGCGGTGGGAAAGGTGGCGTCCTCCTCCGGAAGGGAGCGAGCGATCTGGGCAGCGGGCAGAGGGATAGGTGGTGGCTCCTCCGCCCCGCCCCGAGCCCCGGGCTGCCGCCGCCTCCGCCTCCGCCTCCTCCTCCTCCGGGAGGGGGCCGGGGGGGAGGGGGGGGATGGACCTTTGCCGTCGGGAGCCACGGCCAGCTGCGGCAGCAGTCCACCGCTGGAGGAATGGAAAGCTCCGCACGTCAGCCGGCTGCTCCAGCGGCTGCCCGCCTGCCATTGGCCGGGCCCCTCCGGGCGCCTACGCCCCCGCCCCCCTGCCCCGGATTCCTATTAGTTAATAGGCATGCCACTCGACGGCGCCTCCTCCTCCCCTCCTCGCTCCCCCCGCCCCCTTCCCCATCCCAGTGCCAGTTTGCCCTTCGGGTCCTAGTGCCAATGGGCGTGAAGTGCCACTTGGTCACGGAACCCACGCGGTGGGGGGGGGGAGCATCTGGCGATGGGCACGCCGGGACCGGGACCACCGAGTGAGCGGAGGCCCCTCAGTCGGCAGCGAATGGAACACTGAAGACCAGCCCCCCCCCCCATCGGGCCTCTACCCCTCCCTGCTCCCTTCTTCTAGGCCTCCTCCTTGTTTGGAAAATGATACCCAGGAATTTCACTTTGCAAAACATAAGGAAATCATCTCGAGTCCTTTCTCAGGCGAGGCTCCCTCAACCTTGAGGAGCCCCGGAGAACAGCAGGAAACAGCCCCGACTTTCAAGTGAGAGGTCCCAGTTCCTCCCCACTGGCCGGGCATTAAACTCCTCACCCGCCACTTTCTGTGTCTGAAAAATGGAGGGACTTGGAAAGCACCTATGGAAAGAGCAAAGAGCACCCCAATCCCTGTTCTTCCAATTACTGCCGGTGTGACCTTACCCCAGTCATTTCCCCCGTTCCTCATCTTTAACATATATCAGAGGAAACAACCTCAAAAGTCTTTCCCAGTTCTACTTCTTCCATCCTATGTCTAGATGGGCCTGGGGCTCTGCTTTCCATTCTCCAATCTGCACCCCCCCCCCTCTAAATATAGCTAAAGCTTGCCCAAAGACACGGGAGGGAAGAGTTCACAGTGCAGTGTGTGCATGATCACCGCCGCCAAAGCCAAGGCTCCCAGCTAAGTTTTTCAGAGGGTATGAGCTTTAGGGCAGGTAAGCAAAATCAAAGTTTAGCCGGAAAGATTCTTCAGCTCGATGCTCAAAGGCACCCCACCTTCTGCCACTTGTATAAAGCATGGAACATCAAGAAATCACCAAAGGAGAAGGAAGGAGACAGGCTGAATTCCAGCTCTTCCACCCCGCCCTGCCCCCACTGTGAGGAGACTAGAATATCTATGCTCCCAGCCCTTGGGGTGCAAGGGGGGGGTGAGGAACGAGG
Organism: Sminthopsis crassicaudata; assembly: GCF_048593235.1. Classification (NCBI taxonomy): domain Eukaryota; kingdom Metazoa; phylum Chordata; class Mammalia; order Dasyuromorphia; family Dasyuridae; genus Sminthopsis; species Sminthopsis crassicaudata. The sequence continues at coordinate 51,355,378 of NC_133623.1, read as the reverse complement.
AAAAGAATTCCCCAGATTTGAGAGGGCTTCCAATGAATGTCCTGTGTTCCCATGATGCAGTCTGGCAGATGTCTAACCTACTGAGCATGAAATAGTGTGTATCACAGTTATTTCTTTTTCTTTTCCTCCCCCATTAGATTGTAGTCTGTTCCCCCTCCCCCATATCTGGGCACTTCATAAACGGTCAAGTTGAGGAAGTCTACCATGCTGCTCTGGAGACTATATACAAGTTTGAGAATTATTTCATCGATAGAGCTTGAGGAAAACTTAGAAACCGACTAGTCCAATTCCCCAGTTTCACTCTAGAGGAAACTGAAGCTGAGAGATGTGTCTTGTCTAGTCTAAGGTCAGTCAAACCAGGCAGGGCCATTGCTTGAACTCGGGTCTCTCTGGCTTCTGACTCCAAGCCCAGGGCCCTTACTACTGAACCACACTGCCTTTTTCTCCTTTATAGTATTTTCATCTCAGCTGGAATGACAAAGAGCCATATAAGGATAATTATATCCGGTTCCTTCATGACAGCTTTCATTCAAGAATTTCCAAAAGACAAAGAGCTTATTAGGTAGTTCTGTTTCCCGTGAAAAAATGGTCTGACCTATTTTATAGAAGGAGAAGCTCGGCATCTGGGAAGCAAGAATTTCCTGGGCTGTCCCCCAAGCCGGGAAAGCTTTCCATCTTCATCCTACTTCCCGGATTCCATGGCTTCCTGAAGGAAGGTCTCAGCCAAAGTCCCACCTTCTGCAAGAAGCCTTTCCCAGCCCTCTTGAAGCTTGGTGCCTTTCCTCTGAGATGACCCCCAATTCGTTCTGCCCATAGCCTAGTTATCTCCTCCATTAGACTTCACAAAACTCCTAGAGACCAGGAGCTGGGTTTTGCCTTTCTTTGTTCTCTCCAGCATAGGGGGCCAGTTCACTGTCCCTCAGACTGTCGGAGGGCCGGACTATAGTCAAAACAAAAGCTCACAGAGGTCTCCGCCCCTCAGCCCATTTGCCATAACCTGGTGGCTGTAGTTTGAGAACCCTGGGTCCTAACACATAGTAGGGTTAAATACATGCTAGATGACTGACATCTGATGCCTCTTGGAACTCCTACAGGTGATAATCATCTGTTTATTCTTCCATGATCAGTATTATTTAAGGGAAAATCCAACAAATATCCCTTTGGCTGTTGGGAGAACAGATTTCCCTCAGGCCCCACCCTACTATTCTCCAGGGCAGTTCTACCCAGAAGTCTCAGGTAAAAGCCCTACTTCCCTTATTACATGCCTAAGCCCAGCTCCTTCCCAACAGTTGCCTTTCTTCCAAATTTCTAAAGTCCACCTTAAAAGTCACATCCTTTAAAAAGCCTTCCCTAAACTCCCTGGCCTGTGGATAGATAAGAGATCAAAAAATATGACAATTTTTCAAAGGAAGAAAGACATTCTATCAACAACTATATTAAAAATGCTTCAAATCTCTAATAACAAGGTGTATGAAATAAAACCATTTTGAGGTTTCATCTTCAAATCAAATTGGCAAAATGACTAAAGTAATCAGTGTTGGAGGGACTACAAGAAGACAAAAGCACGACTACACTACTGATGGAGCTATATAATTGGCCTTACTCTTGGGGAAAATAATTTGGGCTTTGAAACAAGTTGATACCCTTTGATCTTTTGGTTCTGCTACTGAACATGAATCCCCAAGGAGATCAAAGAAATCTTTTTAGCAGACAGGTCTCCCATATACCAAAATATTCATGGTAGAATTTGTTTTGTGGTAGCAAAAACTCTGAAAACAAGAAGGCTACCATTAACTGGAGACAAGTTGAACAAATTGGAGTTGGTGAATGTAATGGTGTGGGGGAGGTGGGGGAGAAACACTCAACTGGAAGTCCAACGATCTTGGGGAAAATTCTAGCTCTTCTATTTACTATCTGGATGACCCCCTTGGACACTCCACAACTTCTCTGGACCTCTGTAAAAGGAAAGGGTCCCTTCAGATGGTCCCTATAATCTAAACCACACCACCAGGTCATGGATTTATATGTGTATGTGGCTAAGATACCGCCGTTGCCAGTCATCTAGATTTATGTCTTGCCACTGGACTCTGATGACGTTGCATAACCCTTGCCTCAAATCTAATTCATTGAACCAAGGATGAACAACGTTCTGTGAGTAGTAGTAGCTGCCCCCCCTGGGGACCCAATTGGCCACTTTGAATTGACCAGTGCTGCTATAATAATTATTATTTCCCCTTCTTCTCTTTTTTCTTCTCCTTTTTCTCCTTCTTTCTCCTTTTCCTTCTTCTTTTTCCTCCTCCTCCCCTTTCTCTTGTTCTATCCACATGTGCAGCCATACCCTTCCATGTGGGTGCTCTGTCCAAAGAATCTAATTTTTGATTCCCTTGTACTTTGCAAGGCATTTGGGGATTTGAGGGCTAGATTTTTTTTCCCTATTTATTTTTCCAATCTTTTTTTCAAAAACCTGGGACAATTAACTCTTTTGTCTCCTGATAATTCATTGATTATTTCTTGAAATATAGCTGGGGAAAAAAATAGGCTTTGAAAAAGCCCATTGTGATTCAAATAGAGCTACTTGACTATGCCTTTAAACCCCAATCAGTCTGGCTTTCACAGATTGGCCAATAATAGGTCCCAGCCCAAGCCACTGTTGCCCATTGTTTGGGTTTTGATGGCTCTGAGTAAGTGCAAAATAGCAATTGTTTTCTGTTCTGGCCTGAAACTCCAAGGGTCTTCCCCTCCCAGATTGTTTCCAGGCAAACTAGGCCATCTTTTGTCTCAGTTCTAACCTAGCGTTTAATTACTGAATGGTTGCCTCAGGCGAATTGAGACCTGAGTAAGACCTTAATTTAAAAGGCCAAGGTCTCCCCCTGCATCCTGGACCATTGCCAGGCATCTTGACCTGTGTCTTGCCATTGGACTCTGATAACTGGAGGAGAGAGGGGGAGGCTGATGACATTGCCCAGCCCTGCCTCCCTGAAATCCGATTCACTTGCAAATCAAGACATCACCCTCCTGTCCACATGGCTCCTCTTCGATAATGAAGGACCACCAGCGACTACAACAATAATGAGGACTACATGTAAGTTGCACTCCCTCACTCTGCCCCAGGAAATTTTCTACATGCCCCATGAGCAATTGGGTTGGATCTTCCGCAAACAGTAGGTACTTGATCAATGCTTACAAAATTCAGCTCCTAGTATATCTCCAGAGAAACTGAGGCAAGATAGAGATTAGGGAGTATTTAATAATTTATTTAAAAGGGAGAGATTTACTGGGACCAAATGGATCCATGGTTTGGTCCCAGGGCTGAATGAGACTATCGTTTCCAAAAATCCGCCAAACAATGTGAGCTCTCAATGATCTATATACACATGGCTCAGACTCAGGGGGTAGATTGAGGCAGGGGCAGAGTCAGGGTGCTGAGAGCGGGAATAGGAATACAGGTGGGGTGAGCCTCCAGAGATGGGATGACCTAATGGAGGGAGGCTCCTCGGAGATGGGGAGATATTCTAAAACATAAGATCTTTTATCCTTACCAAATATTCTGATAAAGAGGGAGGGGTGGTTTCCTCAGAACTGAGCAGACAATTATAAACTAAGGCGGAACACTTAGGAAAACCGAGGTGGGACTGGGTCAGGATAATTAGGGAAACTGAGTCAGGACAATAAAAGAGAACTGTGTCATAACACTAGGATCCTAGAGAAGCAGGAAAAAGGAAAAATGCTTGCCCCTCTGCCCTAGTGTTCAGGAAAAGTCTCCCATCTTCAGATACACTTCCTCTGTGCTATTAAAGAAGAGATCTGGTCCATATGAGAACCCGGGGGTCCCGGAATAAAAGGCCCCCAACATATTGGGAGGCTCCTCTTCTTTTTGTACCTGCTTGTCTCTGGACCACATTCCCTTCTGAAATTCTGTATGCAGCCGCACGGGCTTAGTATATTCCCATCATTCAGTATTTGTGCCCAGCACTCAACTCAAATGACATAAAATTTAAATTGGCAAGCATGGAGCAGCACTTCCTTCTTCATAATCACATCCTTTGACACAATCATAAAATTATTTCTATATTATATGTGTGCGCACACACATATATTTCAGAGTCTTTGGCACACTTTCATCCCCTTCATCTGCAGAAATATTCATCCTCAGGGAGTTGATTTGAGTTTTGGAAAGAACCCAGCTGAAAAATGAGGTGCCACTCTAATGTCGCACGAGACTGGTTTTCTTTGGGGCACTGAGGGCAGTGCCCAAGAGGAGGCCTTAGAAGGAGACTACCACACACTCGAGTATTGCTAGATCACTGGCATCATCACCGGCCCGGTATTTTTTCCTGAAAGTGAGCTGGGATTTGGTTTGTTTATTGTTGTTGTTGTTGTTGTTGTTGTTGTTTTTAACAAGTATAAGATTGACTGAGAAAAACCTTGATGCTGTGACCAGGAAGGAGGGAAATAACAAAATATCACCAGAAATTATACTATGATGTCAAACGAAGGGAATCGTTTCTTCTAAAAGCAATCCACTACAGCCCGGCCACCGGAGGCAACACAGGAATCCAAGCAACAAAGGAGGAATCTGGAGCCCTGCTCCTCACTAATAGACGTTTGTCTTATCAGCTCTGTTCCGTCTCACTTCTGGAATCATTCACCGACCCTCTCGAGTTAATCGCTACCTCTAGGGGTCAGTTGGTAGGAACCAAGAGTCTACGAGACTGACCACGAGGGGAGACCCCCGGCCTGACGGGCAGGTCATAGCTGGGCTCCCTTCATCCAGGGGGCCTTCCCCGGACTATGTCACCTACACCATATCCCATCGGACACAAACTCTACAGACGGATCCATGATCTGTGGGGGTTCAAAGAACCTCTCTTGATTCCTAGCTCTTCAAGTTATTGAAGTTGTGATTTTCATGCATCTGTTGGGGCCCCCGGCCCCTAATCTCTCAAATAAGCAGGTTGGGCTAGATTTCCCTCTGAGCTCTTGATTGAAAATGCTTTCAAAAAAATGAATCAAGCAAAGCCAGGGAAACAATAAACTTAATGATGACTACAATATAAATGGAAAGAACAAATATCCCTACAATCAAAACTGAATGTTGCCAAATTATAAAAGACAAATTTGGTAACAAGAAATGTGAAAAATAGCTGGCCCCTCCTCCTATTTCTTTACAGAGGTGGTGGGTCCAGGAGTATGCATATAATGGGGGGGGGGAGAATCAATTTTGCTGAATATTTTTCTTCTCCCTCTTTTTCTATTTTTAAAAATGTGTTGTTATAAGGGTTGCCTCTCTGGGAGGGGGAGGAGAAAGGCTATAGAAGAAAACTAGATGATGTTGAAACAAAACCCGAAAATATCTATTTTTAAAAAAGGACATTTTTAACAATATGTAAAATGCTACATAAGAACAAGGTATTATCTTTACTTTCTCTCCTTTTCTCTTCTCTTCTTCATTCTCTCTTTCTCTCTGTATCTCTCCTTTCTGTCTCTATCTTTGTGTGTCTCTGTCTTACTTTTCTGTCCGTGTGTATCTTCTCCCTTTGTCTCTCTCTCTCTCCTTTCTATCTCTGTGTGTGTCTCTGTCTCTTTCTTTCTGTCTCTGCCTCTAGTCTCTCCTCTCTCTCTTCTTTCTATCTCTGTCTCTGTGTCTCCCTATCTCTATTACTGTCTCTTTTTCTCTCTCTGTCTTTGTCTCTGTGTGTCTGTCTCTGTCTTTTTCCCCATCTCTCTCTCCTTTCTGTTTATGTGTGTGTCTCTGTCTTTCCTTTCTGTCTTTGTCTCTGTGTGTCTCCTCTGTCTCTGTCTTTCTTCTCTCTCTCTCTCTTTTCTCTGTGTCTCTGTCTCTCTGTTTCTCTCTCTCTCCCTGGCTCCCTCTCCTTTCTGTCTCTCTCTGTCTCTGTCTCTTTCTGCTTTTCTGTGTCTCTGTCTCTCTCCCTCCTGTCTCTGTCTCTGTGTCTCTTCTCTGTCTTTCTTTCTCCTTTCTATCTCTGTCTCTCTTTGTCTCCCTCCTGCCTCTGTCTCTGTGTGTCTCTCTCCTTTCTCTCTTTCTGCCTCTCCTCTCTACCTAGCTCCCCTTTCTCCCAGCCAGCCAGCAGGCATTCTTCAGCACATCTGTTTCCCTCACCCTCTCCAATATCTGGTTTTGTCCAAGACATGGGTTGCTATGCTGTGTCGCAAGGTATTTTCTCCCATTCTCTATCGTTCAATAATTCAGTTCAAATCAAAGGAGCGTTTCTTAACTAAGGCGAGGCTGTTGTGGAAGCTAAGGGCTAGAAGTGGCGCTGAGAGATCAGCGCGGGCTCACTCCTTCCTTTTGGGTTGTCACAGGGAATGGGAAGAATGGTTTTCCATGTTATGACAGGCGTGGTATCCTTAGTAGAAATCCAGGTCCCTTTAGAGTGAAAGAGGTGAGAGAGGGCACGAGAGGATTTGGTGGGAAGAGAACAGGGTCGAAGAGGGACAGAACTGGCCTAGATGGGGATAGGGCTTGAGAAGGGGATGGCAGCACTGGTCCTGGAGTCAGGAAGACTAAATTCAAATCCAGCCTTATTAGCTGTGTGACCTCGGGCAAATCACAATTCTCATTGCCTCCCAAAAAAGAGGAAGAGGAAGAAGAGCCAGAATAGGCAGGAGTGACCCCTGGCCATAGGAAAGGAGGATTACTCAGTCAGCAGAACTTGCAGAGTACCACGGAATCCCAGAATTTGAGCGTTACAAGGCATCTCAGCAACCCTAATGCCTCCCTACAGGTAAAGGCCTGCTTTTACCATACAGGTAAAAACCTTCCTCAAAGGGAGGTTTAACCTAACAGGGGACATGTTGGGGTAGAAAGACAGGTGCAACAAGGGCACATCATGAGCAGGGCCATCACCAGATCTCAAGTACAATGGCCTTTAAGCCATAGTGATAGAAGGAATGGATTGATAATGGCCCGCCTTCAGATCAGAGGTCAGGCCGGACAGCTCTCCAACACTCCTCAGAGTCAAAATGGTGTCCAATTGGGGTCAAAGCGGCTCCAAAACAGGGTTGCTCAATAAAATGGGCCAGGGGCTCATTGGAAGGGGAAGACTAGTTGGTTTCCCATCTCCGTTTTTATGAGCAGACAGATAAGCAGGGGGAATTGCATTGTAGTTATACAAGATTCCAGTAGGCTCTGGAGAAGGGCAGGGTAAGAGTAGGGAACCGGAAGAAGGGGGCGTCTGCATGAGTGGGTGGGGGGGAGGGGAAGAAAAAAGTTACATGATAACTTTAATATCAATTTTAAAAGAATAGCAAGTTATAAACAAGAGATTTGCAGTTTCATTGCAATCATTTTTTTTCTATTCTACTGTGTTATGAAAATGCTTGTTTCTTAAGTTCAGAATAAAATAAATTTTTTAAAAAAACAAATAAGTGGGCACTAGATGGTGCAGTGGATAGAGTACCCGCCTGAGTCAGGAGGGCCTGAGTTCAAATGCGGCCTCAGACACTTAACACTTCCTAGCTGTGTGAGCCTGGGCAAGTCACTTAACCCCAATTGCCTCAAGAAAAACAAATAAAAATGAAAAAAGAAGGGAGCAGGGTCTGCTCAAGGATTGCCAGCAACAAAAAAGCCAAGTCTCCAAACCAGAGAGGCCTGGGGGGCTTGCTGCAACTTTGCGGATAGGAGTGAGGGGGGAAAAGAGCTCTGCAAAATTGTGGGATAACTTCTACAAGTAGACATAGAGGGAACGTTGAAAGAGAAGAAATGCTTGGGATTGCACTTGACTGTCCCTTCTTGGCCCTTCTCCTGTACTGACAGAGCACTCCTTCGGTGCTATACCCATTGCTCCACATCTTCACCGGCTTTCTCCCACATCTGGAGTTCTCTCCCTTCCCACCTCCATCCATTTCCCAGCTTCCTCAGTGTCTCAGCAAAAATCCCATCCTCTTGAATCCCCATGAATTCTGCTGCCTTCCCCTTGAGATGATTTACAATGTATTCTATATATAGCTTGTTCTTCCTAGTTGTTTGCGTGTCTACTTTTGCCTTTCTTTGTATTCCCAGTGGGGGCTTTGATGCCTGGCATATATTAGGCACTTAATGCTTATTGACTTAATTGGAGAAGACCCAGGTTTGAATTTGGGCTCTAATTACTCCCTGTGTGATCTTAGACAAGTCATTTCTCCGGTTCTGTTACCTAAAATGAGGGGTTGTTTACAGTGGGGTAAGATGGGGGGTTCTTTCTGGCAGATCTTCTTAAACTGTGGGTACAACCCCACATGGGGTCAGGGAACAAATGTGGAGGCTGTGAAATTGTGATTTATTAGCGGTAAATGTTTGATTTGTAAACCTATTTTACAGACTTGGGGTCGAGTAAAAGGTTCTCAGGTGAAATGGAGTCACGAGTAGAAAAAGTTTAAGAAGCCCCGCTTTATGGGGGGAGTAAAATCAGAGGTTCTTTACCTCTTTAAAATGTGTCGGGTACCTCCTTGGCCATCTGAAGACTGAGGATCTCTTCTCAGAATGATGTCTTTAAATATATAAAATAAAACCCAGGGAATTAGAATTATTTTGAAATCCAGCTATCTAATTATTTTTTCAAGTGATCATGGTGAAAAATCTCATGGCACTTTAAGATCTCTAAGGTTCCTTGCAGCTCCAGGTCCCCAGAGGGTCCAACTCCACCCCTCCGGTTCCCCCCCAGGAGCCCTTCCCCTCTTTCTCAGCAATCCCATTCAATGGCCCTTTTCTATTCATCCTCCTTCGTCTCCAGCACTTCTAGAAAACAAGACCTCATGTTAGCCAGCCTTTACGGGATTAGGGAACCAGGGTCTCCCTTCCATCAATCACACAGTCTTGGGAAGCTCCATCCTCCATGAAGCATTTCCTAAATTGGGAGAGTGAACAAACGCCCACAGATCCCACCCTATGTAAACAAACCATGGTCTTCACCAAACTGCACCTCCCTCTTCACTTGGCAGCAGAGTAAATACTTACTTATTCAATCACTGTGCCTGTTCACTGTTTGCTTAGTTTTCTGAATGGCCTTTCTCACCCTGCCAGTGTTACTGCTGTCTTTTCTTCGGTTATAAATGGATTAGCCTACCCATCAGGCTTTGGACAAATACCTGATGCCCTGCCTACCGGGGTAATGGAGTTTAGGGAAAGCAAAGATAGCACTAGCAATCATTTCCCAATGGCCCTGTCCAGAACAGCAATCATAACTGTAAAAGGCCAACCAAATGAATGAATTAATTAAGCCAACAGCTACCACCTAAGGTCAATTTGCTTGAGAGTGGGGCAAATCTGCCGGAACATCATGTACCGCATAAAATTACAGCATCTGTCTCTCAAAGCAACCCTGTACGAGCTCTAAATAGGCCCCGTTTTAATGTAGCTTATGTGTTTCCAAAATTAAGTGTGAAGGATACACTAGCAATTTGTTTGACTCCAAATATGAACCAGATATTCAAGTAAGGGGAAATCCATTTCTCTAGTGATATTGCTCTCAACTGATGTGATTTATTCTAAATTGCATTGAAATAAAGGAGGAAAAATTGTTTTAACCCACAGTGCCTACACGTCTCATGAAAGTATCCATTTTCAGGAGAACATCAGACACAGAGAATGTTAGATATGAAAGGGACCCCACAACTCACCTCATCTAACCTTCATTTTCCAGCAGAGGAAATTGGAATCCAGAGGGGGACTTGTTCTTTAATGTATGGGGAAGCGGGGGAGTGCATTCCCACAAAATATGGGGGCAGCTAGATGGTGTAGTAGCTAGAGCACTGGCCCCTGGAGTCAGGGATTCAAATCCAACCTCAGATACTAGCTGTGTGATCCTGGCCAAGTCATTTAGCCCCTATTACCTCAAAAGAAAAAAAAAAAAAAAAAAGGTGTCGGGAACAAAAACTTTATGACAAGAGGCTGGAAAGCTAGCATCAGACTTAGGGATCCAGTCTGGTCTGTGACACGTGGACTGTATGACCCTGGGCAAGTAAGTCATTTACATTTCTTAGGGTCATGGGTGACATTACAAGTTACAGAATAGTTGTTTGTCTGTATTGGAAGAGAATTTTCTCACTAGAGGTCCCAATACCAATGAAATATAGAATCATAATTCGCTTTGGTTTATGGTGGAATAGATTATCACAACGGACCTCAAAAAATACAAAGGGGAAGGGAGGTATTTAGGAGTTCCCTGGACACACAGAAAAATAAATGGAGTCGGTCAAGAAGCATTTGTTAAGGGATTTCTATGTGCCAGGAACAAGATTAAGTGCTAGGGATATAAAGAAAAGCAAAACAGGGTCCCTGACCTCAAAGAGTTCACTTTCCAGTGAGAGAGAAGAAATAGCATATAAAATAATCATTGTTATTCTTCCGTCGTTTTATGTCTGACTCTTTGTGACCCCATTTGAGTTAGGTTTTGTTTTTTTAATTAAGATACTGGCATGATTTGCCATTTTCTTTTCCAGCTCATTTTACAGATGAGAAAACTGAGGCAAACAGGGTGAAGTGACTTGCCCAGGGTCACACAGCTAGTAAGTGTCTGAGATCAGATTTGAATTTAGGAAGAGGAATCTTCCTGATTCCAGACAAGGAACTCTACCCACTGCAACATCACCCTTGTAAAAAAAAAAAAAATTAAGTGCATACATTAATACATACAGAATAGCGGGAAAGCAATCTCATAGGAAAGACACTTGAAGTGGAGGAGAATATACAAGCCTCCTGCAGAAGGTAAGGTTTAAGCTGAGTTCTGAAGAAAGTCAGGAAGAAGAGGTGAAGAGGGAGAACACTCCAGGTATGGGGAAAATGCCAAAGTCAGGAGATAGAATGTTCTATTAAGCAAGTCAGGAAGTCAGTGTATTAAAGGATTAAAGGGCATGTGTATTGTTGTTCTTCTTTGACCTTCATTTTTTTTATTATTAAAGCTTTTTCTTTTTTGTTTTGTTTTGTTTTTCTTTTTCTTTATTAAAGCTTTCGATTTTCAGAACATATGCATGGATGATTTTTCAGCACTGACCCTTGCAAAACTTTATGTTCCAATTTCTCCCCTTCCCCTCCATCCCCTCCCCTAGATGGCAAGTAATCCCATTAAATATAGTAAAAATCTATGTTAAATCCTTTTTTTCCCTGAGGCTGGGTTAAGTGACTTGCCCAGGGTCACACAGCTAGGAAGTGTTAAGTGTCTGAGACCAGATTTGAACTCCAGTCCTGCTGTATTCAAGGCTGGTGCTCTATCCACTGCGCCACCTAGCTGCCCCCGATGTTAAATCCAATATACACATAACAGATTTATACAATTCTCTTGCTGCACAAGAAAAATCAGATCAAAAAGGAAAAACATGAGAAAGAAAATAAAAAGCAAGCAAATGACAGCAAAAAGTGAAAATGCTATGTTGTGAACCATACTCAGTTCCCACAGTCCTCTTGATGCTATTCTAGGGGCAGTGCAGAGAGTTGAGGTGGGAATCCCCTTCTGGTCAGTGCAGGTTCAGTGTGAAAGAATTCATGAACCCAAAATATATTAGTGGCAAAAAAGGCAGTTTATTGGCACTGAGAAGAGGGTCTCTTCACAGCAGACAAGAGTCCTGGCAGGCAGTTTAGGAGCAAAGCATAATGCTTAGGACTGCTGCAAAAAATGTGGAGTTTAGAAACGTCCTTTATAGGAGTCTGAAGCTAAAGCTCCCAGGCCTAGATATTGGAGTTTCAAGCCACTCAACATCAGACCCAGATCTCCCAATTGAATGAAAATCACTTTGAAGACTTCCTGAATGTGGATCCTGCTCTCCAAAAGATCTATTGGAGGAGGGGATGATTTGCCTTAGAAAAGTCCAGCCTGGGAAATAAGCTCTCTCATAGACGCTATGGAGGCCAGGAATCAAAGGGGCAGAGTGATTATTTTACAGATTAAAGGGGACACAGTGTCACCCCCCGTCACTCTCTCTGGGTGCAGATGGCTTTTTTCATCACAACCATTGGAACTGATTTGGTTCATCTCATTGTTGAAGAGGGCCATGTCCATCAGAATTGATCCTCATATAGTATTGTTGTTGAAGTGTATATAAAGTCCTCTTTTTTTTATTATAACTTTTTGTTGACAGTACATATGCATGGGTAATTTTTTACAACATTATCCCTTGCATGCACGTCTATTCTGATTTTTCCCTTCCCTTCCCTCCCTCACCCTCTCCCCTAGATGGCAGGCAGTGTTATACATGTTAAATATGTTATAGTATAACCTAGATACAATATATATGTGCAGAACCAAGCAGTTCTTTTGTTGCTCAGGAAGAATTGTATTCAGAAAGTAAAAATAACCTGGGAAGAAAAACAAAAATGCAAACAGCTTACTTCATTTCCCAGTGTTCCTTCTCTGGGTGTAGCTGATTCTGTCCATCAATTGGAACTGAATTAGCTCTTCTCTATGTTGAAGATATCCACGTCCATCAGAATTGATCCTCATATAGTATTGTTGTTGAAGTATACAACGATCTCCTGGTCCTGCTCGTTTCACTCAGCATCAGAGTTGATGTAAGTCTCTCCAGGCCTCTCTGTATTTCTCCTGTTGGTCATTTCTTACAGAACAATAATAGTCCATAACATTCATATACCATAATTTACCCAACCATTCTCCCATTGATGGGCATCCACTCAGTTTCCAGTTTCTGGCCACAAACATTCTTGCTCATAAGATTTCTTTGGGATATAAACCCAGTAGTAGCACTGCTGGATCAAAGGATATACACAGTTTGATAACTTTTTGAGCATAGTTCCAAATTGCTCTCCAGAATGGCTGGATGTATTCACAATTCCACCAACAATGTATCAGTGTCCCAGTTTTCCCACATCCTCCCAACATTCATCATTTCCTTTCCCTGTCATCTTAGCCAATCTGACAGGTGTATAGTGGTATCTCAGAGTTGTCTCAATTTGCATTTCTATGATCAATAGTGATTTGGAACACTCTTTCATATGAGTGGAAATAGTTTTAATTTCATCATCTGAAGATTGTCTGTTCATATCCTTTGATCACTTATCAATTGGAGAATGGCTTGGATTATTATAAATTTGAGCCAATTCTCTATATATTTTAGAAATGAGTTAGCCTTAATTTTTTTTTTGCTTTTTTTATTATTATTATAGCTTTTTATTTACAAGATATAGGCATGGGTAATTTTCCAGCATTGACAATTGCAAAACTTTTTATTTCAACTTTTCCCCTCCTTCCCCCCACCCCTTCCCCCAGATGGCAGGTAGGCCAATATATGTTACATATGTTAAAGTGATGGAGGTTGAGGTCCCTTTAAGATTCCTTTCTAGAGGAATGACTTTGGAATGGAAAGGAATGGCTGACCTTGATTCACAAATCCTGGTCAAAGGCACCCTTTGAATATCCGGGCCCAGCCCCACCATCAGCTCAGCCTCCCCCAGCCCTCACCTGATCTGAGCTAACTGAAAAGCCCGCCAAGAATTTAGGGGTACCGCCCATCATCTTCTAGGCATAAAAGAAACGAGTCAGAATGCTCTCTTTGTAGGAGCCCTCCCAGCCAACACATGGTATCCTACCGACTGTGTAAGGGTTCCTGCCTGCCCAGCGGCCACCTCTAGCCCTGGCGTCTTTTTAACTGAGCTTTACTTCCAAAGTTCTACAATAAATCTTTTATTTATCAATCTAGGTTTTTGGGCTTGTAAATTCATTTACAGGGGACACTGTGCCTCGTGGGATTATCTTACTATGTGCCGAGAAATGGGGTTTCCCCCTTTCCTTTCCCTCATTAAAAGTATAAGTTACATATATGTATACATGTCCATACAATTATTTGCTGTACAAAAAGAATCGGACTTTGAAACAGCGTACAATTAGCCTGTGAAGGAAATCAGAAATGCAGGCGGACAAAAATAGAGGGATTGGGAATTCTATGTAGGGTTCAGAGTCGTCTCCCAGAGTTCTTTCACTGGGTGTAGCCGGTTCAGTTCATTACTGCTCTATTGGAACTGGTTTGGTTCATCTCATTGTTGAAGAGAGCCACGTCCATCAGAATTGATCATCATATAGTAGAGATTTAAGTGAGGCAGAGCCATGCAAAGTCGTCAGAGTCCAGTGTCAAGACAAAAATCAAGATGACTGGCATCACCCAGCATGCAGTAGGTGACCTTGGCCTTTCTAAATTAAGATCTTTCCCTGGTCTCAGTTTGTCTGAGGCAACACCCATTCAATGACTAAGGACTAGGTAAGAATTGAGACAAAAGATGGCCTACTTTAGCATCACAAAAAGCATCATTCAGGGTGGGGAAGATCCTCAGAGTTTCTGGCAAGGACAGAAAACAATTGCTATTTTGCACTCACTGTAGGACTAAACAATGGGCTATAGAGACTTAGGCTGAGGTCTATTGTTGGCCATTCAATGAAAGCTGAGGTGATTTAGGTTTAAAGACTTAATCAAGCTTTATTATTATTATTATTATTAAAGCTTTCTATTTTCCAAAGACATGCAAGGATAATTTTTCAACAATGACTCTTGTAAAACCTTTCAAATTCCCCCCTTTCCCTTCACCTCCTCCCCTAGATGGCAACTAATCCAATATAAATCAATTTTTTTTAAAGCCTGATTTTTCAGGGCTTTGTCTCAAGAATTCATAAATGAAAAGAAGAGTGACTTCTCCCAGATTTTTGAGAAAAATAAAAAAAAAAATTAAATAATCTAGGCCCCAAGCCCCCAAATATTTTACAAGATAAATTATATTCCTTTAGACAGAGCACTCACATATAAAGGTATGACACCCTAAGTAGAGAGAGGTGATTAGGGAAGGAGGAGGAGGAGAAAAAGGCAGGAAGAAAAACAAAGAAAAAATAGTAGTTTTTTCCAATTCTAATTGTGGAAGGGAATAAAATGTAAGCACCTGAAGAGGCAAGGAAACAATTTATAAAGGACTTTAAATATCAAACCAAGAATTTCCTGTTTGGTCATGGAGATACTAGAAAGCCACTGGAGTTTATTAAATTGGGGTGGAAGGGGGGGTGTGATTCAGCAGATAAGCTTTAGGAAGATAACTTTGGCAGCTGACTTGAGGATGGACTAAAGTAGAAAGAGCCTTGAATGAGGAAAGCCAAGCAGAAGACTATTTCAGCAGTTCAGACTATTGGTGATGAGGTGATGAAGGCCCGTTCGGAGGTGGTTGCTTCTCACCAAGAGGGGGGTATATAGGAGAGAAGCTATGAAGGTAGAAAAGACAAGTCTTGGTGAAGATTGGCTATGAGAGATGAAAAGAGTGAGACTTCAAGGATGATCCCTAGGTTGTGAGCCTGGGTGACAAGAAGGAAATCAGTAGAAGTTATTGACTGAATGGGAGAGTTAAAGATTCAGAGGAGGGGTTGACGGTGGGGTGACACAGAAGACTTCTCCACTCCAGAACTGTTCCTATCTTATACTTCTGTGTCAGATTCAATAGATTCAATTCCCTTGAGCTAGTGTGGGGTCAAAGAATGCTAGACAGAATAAAACTGTCCTGCAAATATTACCTCACCCCCAGGGTGTCATAAGAATGGCTCCCATTTCTTAGCACTTTAACATTGACAAAGCACTTTCTTCAGAACAATGCTGAGATGTAGGAGTGTAAGTCATTCTATCCCCATTTTACAGATTAGGAAATTGAGGCTCATAAAAATGAAGTGATTTATCCAGAGTTAGTCCAGGGTCAGGAATTGACCCTAGGGATTGTTTGACTCCAAATCCACTGCTTCTTCAACGCTAATCAACATATATACAAAGAAAAATAAAATGTCCTTCTCCAAGCAGATCCTCTAGTATGAAGATATACCCTTTTTACGTCTGTTCTTGGGAACCATCTTCATTTTGGGGACTCTTGCAGTTAGAGACCCCTTGCCACTCATAGCCAAAAGTAAGATATTTCTCTAGCTGTATGATCCTTGACCCTCTAGGAAGTCTTCATTTCTATCACTGAACCTCAATCTCTAGACTCTCTGCTCTGTCTCTCTCTGTCTCTCTGTCTCTGTCTCTGTCTCTCTCTCTCTCTCTCTCTCTCTCTCTCTCTCTCTCTGTCTCTCTCTGTCTCTGTCTCTCTCTCTCTCTCTCTCTCTCTCTCTCTCTCTTTATCTATCTATCTATCTATCTGTCTGTCTGTCTCCACATTTCCTTGCTGCTTTCTGAATTCATTAGTAGTGAAGTTAAAGCCAAGCCAAATTTCCAAAGGTGATGTGGCCACATCTAAATAAGGAGTATGGCTTCCTTTCCCTCTCTGTCCGGTGAGGCCATCAGGCCAGCCCAGTCCTGGCCAATGCTATCTGAAGTTATTCACAGGCCTTTGATCCCATCACCCAACACACGCCTCCACCCTTAATTTCTGCTTCTGGGGTGACAAGTTACCTTCTTTTGTAGAGACAGCATTAGCTTAATTCCCCAAAAAAAAGTCAGCTCCTCTAGACTCACAAGTAACCGCCATAAAATCTATTCATCTTTGGCAGGAGATTAGCTAGTTGGGTGAGCATGTGTTGGTTTTCCACAAAAATAGCCCTTTTTCTATTTTAATAAATTAGCATGTATGCCCACATCTATCTATGTATACACAGTGGATGTACACACACACACACACACACACACACACACACTTTTTCAGAATGGACCAGAAGGAGAGACGAGCAGGTTATGAAAAGCACAAGAGGCTAGGAAGCAGACCTCACGGTAGCCCTTGCTTGCCCATACCCAACTTGGCCAAGATACTTCTGTGATCCCTGAGCTCTGTGGCATTTCCCACTGCTGACTCCTTTCTCCTCTTGCACACTCTCTCTTTCCTGGGCTTGCTTGACACTGCTGTCTCTTAATTCTCTTGGCTTCCATTGCAAGATCATCCTCTGGGTTCAGTCCCTCGTGTCTGGATCACCACAAAGTTTCTGGCCTGGGCTGTCTCCTCTTGTCTCTCTCCAGTCTCTCTGGGTGACCTCGGTAATTCTCATGGATTCAATTATCTTCCCTGACTGCTATCCTAAGCTTCAGGTCTGCATCTCCAACTGACTTTTAGACATCTCCAACTGGATTTGCAAATTAAATCAACAAACACTTAGTAAATACCTACTATTTGCCCAACACTGAACTAAGTGCTGGAGATAGGGAAGCGAAAGACAGTCCTGGTTTCCAAAGAGCTCACAGTCCAATGGGGGAGCAACATTCAGACGCCTATGTACAAATAAGACACATACAGGATAAATTGGAGAGAATTTCAGGGGGAAAACAATAAGGTCAAGGAGCACTGGAATGCTGTTGTTTATTCTTCATTTTAGGAGAGGGCCATCCCATCAGGGAGGGGGTGCTATGACTTACAAGTAGATTGGATTTGAGTATGGGAGGGCTGGGCGTGGTCACTTGCCTCACTTTCCTCTCCAGAGCCAGCTGGGTCCAGTGTCAAGATACAGATCAGGACAACTGGAAATGGCCCTGGATGAAATGGGAGAGCTTGGCCTTTTTAAGCTAAGGTCTTCAACAGATCTCAGGGTAACTGAGGCAACACCCATTCAGTGATTAAAACTAAGTAGCAACTGGGAAAGACTTGTGGCAGAAGGCAAGACTTTAACTGAGACTTGAAGTAAGCCAGGGGCATCAAAGAGAGAGAAAATTCTAGATGGGTGAAAATGAGTGCAGTAAGGAGCTAGGTGGTGTTGAAGTGCATAGAGCACCAGTCCTGGAGTCAGGAGGACCTGAGTTTGAATTGGGACTCACTAGGAAGGAAGGGAGGGAAGGAGGGAGGGAGGAAGAGAGGAAGGAAGGAAGGAAGGAAGAGAGGAAGGAAGGAAGGAAGGAAGGAAGGAAGGAAGGAAGGAAGGAAGGAAGGAAGGAAGGAAGGAAGGAAGGAAGGAAGGAAGTAGGGAGGAAGGGAAGAAGGAAGGGAGGAAGGGAGGGAGGGAGAGAGGAAGGAAGGAAGGAAGGAAGGAAGGAAGGAAGGAAGGAAGGAAGGAAGGAAGGAAGGAAGGAAGGAAGGAAGGAAGGAAGGAAGGAAGGAAGGAAGGGAGGGAGGGAGGGAGGGAGGGAGGGAGGGAGGGAGGAAGGGAGGGAGGGAGGGAGGGAGGGAGGGAGGGAGGGAGGAAGGAAGGAAGGAAGGGAGGGAGGAAGGAAGGAAGGAAGGAAGGGAGGGAGGAAGGGAAATGGAGTAGGGAGATTGAGTGTCCTGAGTGAGGAGCAGCAAGAAGTTTAGAATCAATGGATTATAAAGTATATCAGGGGAATAAGGTGCAAGAAGATTGGAAAATAGGAAAGGAAGAGATTATAAAGGGCTCTGAAAGCCAAACACAGACTATTCTATTTGACCCTGGAGGCTCCAGGGAGCCACTGG
This sequence comes from Sminthopsis crassicaudata, assembly GCF_048593235.1. Lineage (NCBI taxonomy): Eukaryota > Metazoa > Chordata > Mammalia > Dasyuromorphia > Dasyuridae > Sminthopsis > Sminthopsis crassicaudata. Next base: position 51,337,065 of record NC_133623.1, on the reverse strand, counting down.
ACTTTACTGACTGGTCATTGACATGGTCAGAGCTGCCTTCTAGGAAGATGATTTCCATAGATTGGAATAAAAGAGAGACTTGAGGCAGAAACCAACCGGCAAGCTACTGCAGTAGTCCAGCTACAGGGTGATGAGGGCTTGTACTTGATAGAGTCAGAATGCAGTAGAAAGATTGAGCAGGAAGAGAAGGGGGTAGAGAGGAGACATATTCCAAAGGAAGATAATATGAGACTTGCCAATTTATTGGATGGGGTAGTGAGAAAGAATAAGGAATCAGGGATGATACCAAGTCTGGGCAAGTGGAAGCATGGTGGTACACTGGATGTTACTAAGGAAATGAGGGAGAGGGAAAAAGGAAAGATTTCAAACTCAAGGTAAAAACAAAGTTCCTTACCTTACCCATGAAATCCACCTCTCCTCCTAACTGCGCCATCATTTTTTTTTTTTTTTTGAGGCAAGCTGGGTTAAGTGACTTGTCCAGGGTCACATAGCTAGTAAGTATTTGAGGCCCAATTTGAGCTCAGGTCTTCCTGACTCCAAAGTTGGTGCTCTATCCCCTGCAGCACCACTTAGTGCCTTACGCTCCATCATTCTGTCTCACCCCAATCCAATTAATGACCAAGTCTTGTCCATACCATCTCTCACATCCGTCCCTTTCTCTCCAATCACACAACCACTCCCTTGCTCAGGCCTCCACCATTCTTTATTGACTATGGCAGTGGTGTCTTTAATGGCTTCTTCCCTGTCCAATTCATCCTTTACACAGCTGCCAATTGATAGTCCTCAAATATAGCTCCATGTCACTCCTCTGCTCAAGAAGCTGCAGTGGTTCCCTGCTGACTCCAGTCTATAATACAAAATCTGCTGTTTGGCACTTTAAGCCCTGCACAGTTTGGTTCCAGGTTATCTTTCCAGGTTTATTACACATTACTCACTGTCCCAGGAGGGGGGTTTCTTTATCTGACACAATGGCTGCCTTGGAGTCTGAAGACTCAGGTAAACAATTACTTTGTTAAGCAGAGGTAGAAGTGAGCAGTTTCCTCTACCTTCTATCAAGATCTATTCAGCCACAGACAGTTAAAAGCAACCCATATGGAAGGAAGTTGCATGGGGTCTGAGAAAGAAGCCCAACAGACACGGCAATCATTATAGATTCAAGACAAATTGGTCCACATGATGCTTCCTAAATGTGCCATTCCAGCTCTCACTTTGTGTTTGTGCTTTTTCACAAACTGCCCCCTATATCCAGAATGCTTTCCCTCCTCACTCACTTCTGCCTCCGGGAACTCCCGCACTCTTCAGGATTCAGCTCAAATGCTTCAAGAGGCCTTTTTTTTTGGACCCCCCCCCCCAGTTCTTAGTGGCCCCTTCATCCGTGTGCATTTATCTTGTATGTATTTTTGCATTCTCTTATCTCCCCAATAGAATTGTCAGTTTCTTGAAGGCACTGCCTTGCATTTCCTTCATCTGCAATGCTTGACACATAGTAGGTGCTTAATCGAATCCTCTGATGGATTGTTGATTCATTCTGGGGGCCCCATGTCTTGCTCTGTAAAATGAAGAAGGTGGACCAGATTACCTCTAAGGTCTTCCCAGTTCTGCTATTCTATTCAACAGGCATGTCTAGGATACTGTAATTTGGGGGGGGTTCATTGTTTTTTTAAATTAATTTTATAATTATAACCTTTTTTTTTTGACAGTACATATGCCTGGGTAATTTTTTACCACATTATCGCTTGCACTCCCTTCTGTTCCGAATTTTCCCCACCTTCCCTCCACCCCCTCCCCTAGATGGCAGGCAGTCCCATCCATGTGAAATATGTTATAGTATATAGGATACTGTAATTTGGACTGGAAAAAACAAATGGTTGGAGGAAAGAAAGGATGTGTTTGGGGAAGGAGGGAAGAGGGAAAACTAGAACATGCAGCATGAAATAAAGGAAAGTCCTCTGGATTTGGGCCCTCCCCAAACCCAGGTTCAAATCCTGATTCTGTGATTTTATTATCCATAAAACCTTAAGCTCCTTCCTCGGGAAAATTAAATGGTTGGAAATATGATCCGGGAGATTCCTTCCAAGACTGACTCCTCTGAAAGATAAGAGTAGAAAGGGAATGGGAAGAAGGAAGACAAAGAGAAGTCCCTCCCAATCGCAGTCACACACACACACACACACACACACACACACACACACACGGCCTTAAGGTGTGAGTACTATAAGTCATGTGGTGCAAAGCCAATCTATATTTCATATGGCAAAACAGACCACCTTCAAGGTCCAACCTCCTCCAAATGGCCAGCAATCAGGCAAGATAAAAGAGCAGGCTGCCACTAGGCTCCAGCCCTGATCATAGGCTCAAAGGAGAAGAGCCATGGCCATGGCCATTTCCTTCACTCTGTGCAATAGCCTTGGGCAGACAAGCACTAAAAGGCTTTGGATAGGGATGATTATATAGGAAGATAGAACAGAAATGGCCACCAGCAAGTTTTATTGTTGCAACTTTTTTGCAGCCCTGTTATTAAGGAGATTCATATCTTCATATTCCTAAACTAGAGGTAATAACATCGCTAAAGCACCTTCACCCTCACTTCTTTTCTGGGAATGTTATTCTCTCTCAAGCTTTCCTCCTTCTCCCGTGGATGTGCATTAGTTACTATGGAAACATTGGAATACTATAGTTTGAACATATCACCATTCACAAGCAGGGGAGAGAATAAAGCCGATTCACACAGAGAGGGAGGCTGCTGGTAGGGGGTTGTGGGTAGATCTGTAGGGGGAGACATAGGGGGCTGGGCTAGGGGCCCCCTTACAGCCAAGGGGGCTAATAGCCCCATCTATCAAAATGGAGACTTTACTTATAGGGTAATCCCACCTTCCAGTTACTTCTCTTCTAATAGCCACACGTGCCCAGGGAGAGGCCGGCATGGGGCAGGACATGGAGCCCTGACTATGCAATGGGAAGACCCTGATCTGAATGGCCGTCTCACTACCTGAATGGCTAAGTGACTCTGGTGGAGTCCCTTCATCACAGAAAGCCTCATTTTGCTCATCTGTAAATTGGGAACGGGGCAATGGACTCGATGCCCTCTAGGATCCTTTCAGTCTTTCAGATCCTCTGACTCCTCCATTCATTCCTCCCCAGAATAATCAGAGGTTTGCCCCCTACCCCCAGTCTTTTGCTTAAGGATGTAATCATTTTAACCACTAGGTGACGGAATGGGTTAGTTTATTATCCTTGGGCAATTTGTAGTTCGAAAGGAAGATAGGAGAGTCTTTTACTGGTCCTCAAATGCAGCGAAAACACATTAAAGATTGCAAAAAGGAAATCGATAATTGTCCAGACCTACTAAGGCTGCTTAATTCACACAAAGCTCGCTCTCCATTTCTACTGAAACAGAGCTTTTTTTTCCTCTCAATTTTCATGTGAGTTCTACAATATCGGTTGGCTTTTAATGGTGCCATATGTTTATATCCTGGGCACTTAAGGAAAAAAAAAGTTCAGGGAGGACCCCCGAAAGCTGAGGCTACTTAGCAACAGGAGAGTGCCTCTGCGTTTTATTCTTTCTGTTAGAAAGGAGTACTCTGAATTTGGTTTTTTCACAAGCAGAACATCTGTTCAAATGCCCTCCATCAATAGCCTTTCTTTATGTTAACAATCAATAAACTCACGGGTTTTAGGAATCTACTTTGTGGGAAGCTTTGTTCGGGTATTTGTTGGGAAGTGTCTCTTGTGTCTGAATAAAACCTATCGATAATTTTGTTTTAGTGTCTGAAAAGAAATTCTATACCTATAAAATTAAATTAAACTAAATTACCTCCATCTGTGAGATAAAGTGAACAGAAAGCAGCCCACTGCCAACAAAATTCCTCTGCATTACTACAAACTAGACGGTCGAAAATATTTTTCCGAGTATTGGATTCATACCTCATATCATATTTCACAATAAACTAGCTAGATCATTGATCTAGATATAAAAAATAAAAACCATAGAAGGAAAAGGAATAAAAGATTTATCTCAGTTATGGAGAGAAAAAATATGATGCAAACGCAGAGGGAATCGTTGGGGAAAAGCGCTCTTTCCTTTTCTTAAATGATGTTTCTATGCAAAAGTCCTAGAAACAGATTCACTGGATCAGAAAGTATGGTGATTTTTTTGACCGTTATTGCCATGTTGCTGTGAAAAATGTTTTCATTTGACTATTGCATCATTAACTATATTGCAGAGAGCTTGTTTATCACAAATTCTGTTGGATTTTAGACTTTTACTTTTTTGTCTATCCTTACCAGAAAGTATAAGGTCCTATTTTAAGGCTATTTTGATTTGGATTTCTCTGATGACTAGATCTACAGATTTTTCACTATAAAAACCAATACCTCTAAAAATTAAAAACCAAAAATAGATTGGAAAGCTATCTGTGATAAATCTTTCAGATAAAAGTCTGACATTCCAAGTCTATATAGAACTGATAGATATCTAGAAGACCAATACTGCATACTATCCTATGGAGCAATAGTCAAAAGATTCTAATGGACAATTTTGGAAAGATGAAATACAAAATGTAATCAACTACATTAAAAGATGCTCAAATTCTCCAGTGATCAAAGAAATATACAACAAACAACCTTAATTTTATACTCACTGGAATGGCATTAAAAAAAAAAAAACCAAAAATAAAGGCAAAATTCAATGTTAAACATAAAGAAGATCCAACTCACTTCCAGTTGATCAATGATGGACAGAAATAACTATACCCAGAGAAGGAACACTGGGAAGTGAATGTAAATAGTTAGCACTACTGTCTACCTACCCAGGTTACTTATACCTTCAGAAGCTAATACTTAATGTGCAACAAGAAAATGGTATTTAGGTTATATTGTAACACATGTAAAATGTATGGGATTGCCTGTCGTTCGGGGGAGGGAGTGGAGGGAGGGGGGATAATTTGGAAAAATGAATACAAGGGATAATATTATTAAAAAAAAGATAATTGTATAAATATGTTTACATATATTGAATATTGTATAGCATATATTGGATTGCTTACTATCTAGGAGAGAGGGTGGGGGGAGGAGGGGAAAATTTAGAACACAAGGCTATGCAACTGTCAATGTTAAAAATAATGCATGCATATTTTTTGAAAATAAAAAGTTTAAAAAAAATTCAATGTTAAAAATGTTGACTGTAGGGAAACAAGCTCTCTAATACACTGTTAGCGGATCTACAGACTGGCATAAATATTTTGAATAGCAATATGGCTATATGCAATAAAATCCACAATACTAATCATCCTTTTGACCCAAGGCCATTGTCAGCAATCTAGCCACAAAACATCATAAAAAAGAGGAAAAGGACATATCTGTATCAAATTATTCATAATAATTCTACTGATAATAGCAAAAAATTAGAAACAACCTCTATACACAACAATCAGAGAATAGTTAAATAGATTATGCATAAATATATAATAGAATACTGGGGGGTGATGAGGCAATTGGGGTTAAGTGACTTGGCCAGGGTCACACAGCTAGTGTTAACTATTGAGGTGGGATTTGAAGTCAGGTCCTCTTGACTCCAGGGATGGCCCTCTATGCATCATCTAGCTGCCCCATAATGGAATACTATTGACACAAAAATGGATAAATAGAAAGCATATAAAGAAAAGGAAGTTGAAATGTTGTGGAATAAGATCAACAAGAGAGAGAAAGAGAGAGAAGAAGAAGAAGAAGAAGAAGAAGAAGAAGAAGAAGAAGAAGAAGAAGAAGAAGAAGAAGAAGAAGAAGAAGAAGAAGAAGAAGAAGAAGAAGAAGAAGAAGAAGAAGAAGAAGAAGAAGAAGAAGAAGAAGAAGAAGAAGAAGAAGAAGAAGAAGAAGAAAGAAGAAAAAGGAGGAGGAGGGGGGGGGAGGGGAGGAGGAGGAGGATTTTTTTTTTGCATTTTTTTTCTGTTTCTTGGTTGGTTGTTGGTTCATTTGTTTCTATCTTTTTAAATTCTAAAAGTTTTATATAAGATTTTAGTCCTTATTTTCTATGGTCATTTGATTGATTTTTCTTGACAGTTACTAAGGTTAAATTTTTTTTAAAGTTTAAAGAAGAATATTTTCCCATGGGATACCATAGTGATATGCTGTTACAGGAGGCAGCTAGGTGGCGCAGTTGATAAAGCATCAACCCTGAAGTCAGAAGGACCTAAGTTCAAATATGGCTTCATATACTTAACCCTTAATGTACAAGTCATTAAACCCCAATTGCCTCAGCTAAAAAAAAAACAAAACAAACAAACAAACAAAAAAAAAAAACATTTGCTGTTACAGTTTAATCTTTTTTAAATTAAATTTATTTCTTCAATTAACAAAAAAAAAATCTATTTTCTTCTTCCACCTCTTCCCAATTTAAAACCTTGCAACGGGGCAGCGAGGTGGGGCAGTGGATAGAGTACCAGCCCTGAAGTCAGGAGGACCCGAGTTCAAATTTGGTCTCAGACACTTAACGCTTCCTAGCTGAGTGACCCTGGGCAAGTCACTTAACCCCAGCCTCAGGAAGAAAGGGAAAAAAAAAAAACAAAACCTTGCAACAAATATGCATAGTCAAGCAAAACATTGGCCATGTCTCCAAAATGTACATTTCATTCTGGAGCCTAACTTTATCACTGCTGTGACACCTCTACATCAGGAGATTGGTAGCATAGTTCATCATCAGCACTCTGCAATCATGGCTGATAACTGAGTTGATCAGAACTCTTCAATCATGCAAAGTTGTTTGTCTTTACTATATTTTTGATAATGTATGACTTGTTCTTCTGGTTCTGCTCTTCACTTTACATCATTTCATAGAAGTCTTCCTATGTTTCTCTGAAACTCTTCTTTTCATTATAGTTTTCATTTGCATGACATATTAGCATAATTTTAATGTCTTATCTAATTTGATATTCAGAATAATCTTGATAATCACAATAATCCCCATTTTTTAGTTGAAGAAAGTGAGGCAGATAGAGGCTAAGTAATTTATCCGCAGCTAGTAAATGTCTGAGGCTGATCTTGGACTCAGTTCTTCTGGAATTGAAGCCCAATGCTCCAGCCCCCTATGCACCTAGCTGCCACTGGTTAGAGCTTCCTGATTCACACATTTACTGTATCCCTATTTCAGCCTGCATCAGTGCTATCTTTGAATTTATGTTTTCAGAAGGAAGCAACTCTAGCAACTCTAGCAACACATGAAAACTGAACTTCTCTCTCTTCTCTGTTGCGTCTTCTACTATAATGTATGGGCTAGCTCTCTAGGGGACCTCGGGACCTGACCGAGTCCTTGGTCTTAGTGGAGGAGTGATGAAGGCAGAACATTACATTTTGACACCCAATGTGGGGTGCCAAAACGTAATGTTTGAGCTAGCTTTCTTGAGGATCCTTCTAGATTCGAGAGAGACTCGAGTGAGAGTGTGCTCGAACTCTATCCCAGACTCCAGACCCAGAGAGATCCTTGAGAAAGCTAGCCTGGACATTACACTCTACCCTTCCCAAATAAAGCTGTTGACTTATAAAACTTAATAAAATAGAATAATTGATGTTACAAACATAAACCCCTAGAGCACTGTTATACCTTAACAATCTCTGCTTCTGTAACATTCTAACACTGACAAAGTACCTTTTTCACATCATTTATGATTGTGAATATTTCCTATCTTATAGATAAAAAAAGAGGTTCAGAAAAAGGCAAGTCACTGGTGTGAGGCCATGTAACTAGTAAGTATCAAAGTCAGGACTCAAACCTGGATGTTTGGATGTTAAGCCCTGTGCTCTTTTCTACTATACAAACTACACCACCTTAGATTTGAGGCTTATACTAAACAACATTTGTGTCTTTTTAGGCCAATCTATATAACACTGCATAGATATAAAAACTTTATGGGCTTTCTGATTATTTGTTAAAGAATAAAAGCTAAAATAAACTGGGAAAACATTTTTACAGTCAAAGATTCTGACAAATGCCTCATTTCTAAAATATATAGAGAACTGACTCTAATTTATAAGAAATCAAGCCATTTTCCAATTGATAAATGGTCAAAGGACATGAACAGACAATTCTCAGATGAAGAAAATAAAACTATTTCTAGCCATATAAAAAATGCTCCAAGTCATTATTAATCAGAAAAATATAAATTAAGACAACTCTAAGATACCACTATACACCTGTCAGATTGTCTAGAATGACAGAGAAAGATAATGCGGAATGTTGGAGGGGATGTGGGAAAACTGGGACACTGATACATTGTTGGTGGAGTTGTGAATGCATCTAGCCATTCTGGAGAGCAATTTGGAACTATGCTCAAAAAGTTATCAAACTGTGTACACCCTTTGACCCAGCAGTGCTACTACTGGGCTTACATCCCAAAGAAATCTTAAAGAAGGGAAAGGGACCTGCATGTGCCAAAATGTTTGGGGCAGCCCTCTTTGTAGTGGCCAGAAACTGGAAACTGAGTGGATGCCCATCAGTTGGAGAATGGCTGAATAAATTGTGGCATATGAATGGAATATTATTATTCTGTAAGAAATGACCAGCAGGATGAATTCAGAAAGGCCTGGAGAGACTTACAGGAACTGATGCTGAGTGAAATGAGCAGGACCAGGAGATCATTATATACTTCAACAACAATACTATATGAGGATCAATTCTGATGGACGTGGCCCTCTTCAACAATGAGATGAACCAAACCAGTTCCAATAGAGCAGTAATGAACTGAACCAGCTACACCCAGTGAAAGAACTCTGGGAGATGACTATGAACCACTACATAGAATTCCCAATCCCTCTATTTTTGTCCACCTGCATTTCTGATTTCCTTCACAGGCTAATTGTACACTGTTTCAAAGTCCGATTCTTTTTGTACAGCAAAATAACTGTTTGGACATGTATACATATATTGTATTTAATTTATACTCTAACATATTGAACATGTATTGGTCAACCTGCCATCTGGGGGAGGGGTGGGGGGAGGAGGGGAAAAGTTGGAACAAAATATTTTGCAATTGTCAATGCTAAAAAATTTACCCATGCATATGTCTTGTAAATAAAAAGCTTTAATAAAAAAGAAAAAGAAAAAAGAAAGAAAGAAAGAAAGAAAGAAAGAAAGAAAGAAAGAAAGAAAGAAAGAAAGAAAGAGAAAAAAAGAAAGAAAGAAAGAAAGAGAAAGAGAAAGAAAGAAAGAGAAAGAAAGAGAGAAAGAAAGAAAGAAAGAAAGAAAGAAAGAAAGAAAGAAAGAAAGAAAGAAAGAAAGAAAGAAAGAAAGAAAGAAAGAAAGAAAGAAAGAAAGAAAGAAAGAAAGAAAGAAAGAAAGAAAGAAAGAAAGAAAGAAAGAAAGAAAGAAAGAATGACCCAGCAGGAAGATTTCAAAGAGGCCTGGAGAGACTTACAGGAAATGATGCTGAGGGAAATGAGCAGGACCAGGAGATCATTATATACCTCAACAACAATACTATATGATGATCAATTCTTATGGACATGGCCCTCTTCAACAATGAGATGAACCAAATCAATTCCAATAGAGCAGTAATGAACTGAACCGGCTACACCCAGAGAAAGAATTCAGGGAAATGACTATGAACCACTACATAGAATTCCCAATCCCTCTATTTTTGTCCATCTGCATTTTTTATTTCCTTCACAAGTTAATTGTACACTATTTCAAAGTCCAATTCTTCTTGGGCAGCAAAATAACTGTATGGACATATATACATATATTTAATATATACTTTAACATGTTTAACATGTATTAGTCTACCTGCCATCTGGGGGAGAGAAAGGGGGGAAGGAAGAGAAAAATTGGAACAAAAGGTTTTGCAATTGTCAATGCTGGAAAAATTACCCAAGCATATATCTTATAAATAAAAAGCTATAATAAAAAAAGAAGGAAAAAGAATGAAAGCTAATATCAGATTGCTTGCTGTTTGGGGAAGGGAGAAATAAGGGAGGGATGGAGAAAAATTTGGAACACAAGGTTTTGCAAAGATGAATGTTGAAAACTATCTCTGCATGTATTTGGAAAAATAAGATAGTACTGAAAAAATTTGGAACTCAAAATCTTACAAAAAATGAATGCTGAAACCTATCTTTACATGTCATTGGAAAAATCAAATACTATCGAAATTTTTAAAAATTTAAAAACCAGTTACATAAAAACTAGAATTAGGCAAATGGCAGCTGATGTCTCCATGAGACATCAAGAGGCAATAAAACAAAATCAGAAGAAAGAAAAAAATAGAAGAAAATGTGAAATATCTCATTGGAAAAACAACTCACTTAGAAAATAGATCAAGAAAAGATAAATCAAGAATTATTAGAATGCCTTAAAGCCATGATAAAAAAGAGTCTAGATATCATATTTCAAGAATTTTTTTCATTTATCTTTCATTTATACATAAAGAATAATCAGATGCCAGAAAATTCTGGTTATAGTAAGCCTCCTATCTGTATTGTCTATTAATCATTTTTTTCAGTGAATTTATTTATTTTTAATACACATTACTTTATGAATCATGTTGGGAGAGAAAAATCAGAACAAAAAGGGAAAAACACAGGAGAGATTAAAAAAAAAAACAGAAACAAAAGAAGTGAACATAGCATGTGTGGATTTACATTCAGTCTCCTTAGTTTTTTGGATATAGATGGCATTTTCTGTCCAAAGTCTATTGGGATTGCTTCGCATCACTGAACCACTGAGAAGAACCAAATCTTTCACAGTTGAACATCACCCATTTTGGCTGTTATTGTGTACAATGTTTTCCTGGTTCTGCTTGTTTCACTCAGCAAAACTAAATATAATCCTTCAGGAGGAAATGGATATTTAACGAAATAAAGGACTTTCAAACATTCCTGATGAAAAGATCAGAAATGAACAGAAAATCTTATTTTCAAATGAAAGATTCAAGAGAAGTATAAAAAGGTAAACAGGATAAAGAAAACATAAAGGATTCAATAAGGTTAAAATGTTTATATAACTAAGAGGAAAGATGATACTTGTAACTCCTTTTTTAAATAGCTTTTTTATTTTTCAAATACATGCAAAGATAGCTTTCAACATTCATCTTTGCAAAGCTTTGTGTTCCAAGTTTTTCTCCTTCCCACTGACAGCAAGCAATCCAATATAGGTTAAACGTGCATTTCTTCTAAACATATTTCCATATTTGTCATGCTGTGCAAGAAAAATCAGACCAAAGTGGGGAAAAACAAGACAAAGAAAGAAAAAACAAACAGCAGTAACAACAAAAGGTGAAAATCCTCTGCTTTGATCCATATTCGGTCTCCACAGTTCTCTCTCTGGATGCAGATGGTTCTTTCTATTCCAGATCTATTGGAACTGCCTTGAGTCACTGCATTGCTGAGAAGAGCCAAGTCCATCACAATTGATCATCACATAATCTTGTTCTTCCTGTGTACAATATTCACTTTGTTCTACTCACTTCACTTAGCATCAGACCATGTAAGTTTTTCTAGGATTTTCTGAAATCCTCCTGTTGATCATTTCTTACATAACAATAATATTCCATAACATTCATATACCATCACTTATTCAGTCATTCTCTAACTGATGGGCATGCACTTAGTTTCCAGTTTCTGGCCACTACAAAGAGGGCTGCCACAAATATTCTTGCACAAGTGGGCCCCTTTCCTTCCTTTATGATCTCTTTAGGATACAGGCCCAGTAGGGACACTACTGCATGAAAGGGTATGCACAGTTTGATAGCCTTTGGGGCATAATTCCAGATTGCTCTCCAGAATGGTTGGATCAGTTCATAACTCCAGCAACAATGCATCAGTGTCCCAGTTTTCTCACATCCTCTCCAACATTCTTCATTATCTTTTCCTGTCATCTTAGCCAATCTGAGAGGTGTGTAATAGTATGTGGTACATGATTGTAATGGAATACTATTTCTAAATAGCTCTTATTCATTGAATGGGTGTTGCCTCAGACAAACTGAGACTAGGAGGGACCTTGATTTTAAAAAGCCAAAGTTGGGGCAGCTAGGTGGCACAGTGGATAGAGCATCAGCCCTGAATTCAGGAGGCCCCCAGTTCAAATCTGGCCTCAGACAATTAACACTTCCTAGCTGGGTGACCCTGGGCAAGTCACTTAACCCCAGCCTCAGGGTGAAAAAAAAAATAAACAAAAAAGCCAAAGTCCAACAACAAGATCAAACAATGATCAATTCTGATGGACATGTTTCTCTTCAACAATGAGATGATTCAAAGCAGTTCCAATTGTTCAGTCATGAAGAGAGCCATCTATATCCAGGGAGAGGACCATGGGAGCTGAGTGTGTGTGGTTCACAACATAGCATTTTCACTCTTTTTGTTGTTGTCTGCTTGCATTTTATTTTGCTTCTCTTTTTTTCTTGTGTGGCACATAATTGTATTAAGATGTATGCATATATTGGATTGAACATATTTCTACCATGTTTAGCATATATTGGACTACTTGCCATCTAGGAGAGGGCATGGGGGAAGGAGGGAAAATTGGAACACAAGGTTTTGCAAGGGCTAATGTTGAAGAATTGTCCATGCATATGTTTTGAAAAATAAAAAGCTTTAATAAAATATATGTATAAAATAAAAAAAGTTAAAAGGCCAAAGTCACCCATTGCATCCTAGGTCACGGCCAGTCATCTTGATTTTTGTCTTGTCATCTGATTTAATGACTCTGGCGGAGAGATTGAGGCTGATGACTTTACACAGCTCTGCCTCACTTAAATCCAATTCACACACAAGTCAAGATAACATCCCACGATACCATTTATCCTTTTTGAGAATGAAAGCTGAACAACAACCTGGGGAAAGTAGCAAAATGGTTTCTGAAAAAACTGAGAAGAGCTGGAAAGATTTACATGAATTGATACAAAGTGGAATCGAACCAGGAGAATATTTTATGAAGTAGCAGCAATACTGTATGATGAATAACTGCAATTATATGCAATACAGATGACTTAGCTATTCTCAGCATAGTGATCTAAGACGATTCCAAAGAACTCACAAGGAAAAATGCTATTCATCTCCAGAGAAAGAACTGAGAGTCTGAATGTAAATCAAAGCATACTCTTTTTTTTGTACTTTTTAAAATATTTTTGGGGGTCTGTGTTTTCTTTTACAACATGACTAATATGGAAAGATGTTTTGTATGATTGCACATGTATAAGCGATATCAAATTGCTTACCCTCTTGGAGAGAAGGAAGACAGGGAGAGAATTTGGAACTCGAAATTCCCTTGAATGTTTGACCAGTAGGATCAAATTTAAATAGACGTGGGCCACTAATTCATATACAAGGATCCCTGCAGGATACAAATAGACTTAAAATGTTTATGTTTATTTAACATATATGGGACTGCCTGCCATCTAGGGGAGGGGGTGAGGGGAAGGAGGGGAAAGGTTGGAACAGAAGTTTTTGCAAGGGTCAATGTGGAAAAATTACCCATGCATATGTTTTATATATAAAAAGCTATAATAAAAAATTTAAAAACACAAAAAAAAGAGTAAAAAAAGTTTATTTTATTTTATTTTATTTTGTTATATATTTCCCATTTACATTTTTAATTGCTTCAGAGAGCACTCTGGTGTTGCTGACGTGTTCGGTCTTGATAGCAGATGAAAAGACAGAATCCTAAGGAATAATTTTAATAATTGTTCTTCCGCAGCTGACCAACAGCCTGATATTTACACTAAATCCTTGAAGGTCACAGTGTACATAGGCTATCTCTATTATATGAAAACTAGGCAGGATTTAGATATCCCTATGCAAGGAAATAGGAAGAGGGCCTGATGAATCTTGCTACATTCCCCACGCTGTTGTTCAGCCTTCATTCTCCAAGAGGATCAATGGTATCATGGGGTGTTGTCTTGACTTGTGTGTGAATTGGAGAGGCATAGTGGTGCAAAGTCATCAGCCTCAATCTCTCGGCCAGTCATTAGAGTCAAATGGCAAGACGAAAGTCCAGATGACTGGCAATGAATAGAGCAGTAATGAACTGAACCATCTACACCCAGAGAAAGAACTCTGGGAGATGACTATGAACCACTACACAAAATTCCCAATCCCTCTATTTTTGTCCACCTGCATTTTGGATTTCCTTCACAGGCTAATTGTACACTCTTTCAGAGTCTGATTCTTTTTGTATAGCAAAACAAGTGTTTGGACATGTATACATATATTGTATTTAATTTATACCTTAACATATTTAACATGTATTGGTCAACCTGCCATCTGGGGGGTGGGGGAAGGAGGGGAAAAACTGAAACAAAAGGTTTGGCAATTGTCATTGCTGTAAGATTACCCACGTATATATCTGGTACATAAAAGCTATAATTAAATTTTTAAAAAATGACTGGCAATGGCCCAGGATGCAATGGGTGACCTTGGCTTCTTTAAACTGAGGTCCTTCCTAGTCTCAGTTTGTCTGAGGCAACACCTATTCAATGACTATGGGCTTTTTAGAAAGTTTTCCCCTTATTGGCTATCTCCTCCTTGATTCCACTTGGCTTCCTCACACTAAGCCTACGTTTCCCTCTTTGTTTTCTGGTTCTGCACTGTCAGACTGAGGAAAACAAGTCTGATATCATTCCCATGAGAGTCCTCCAAAGTCTCAAAGACAGGTATCATGTTCCCTTCATGTCTTCTCTTCTCCAGGCTAAACATCCCATGCTCCTTCAATAGATCTTCTTATGGCATATTCTCAAAGATGTGTCCAAAACAAAACACAATATTCCAGATATGGTCTGACGAGGGTAGAGGACAGCCCTGGATTGTCACCTATCAAGACCTGGATATTACTCAAATCAACAAACATTTATTAAGCACCTATTATACAAGACTGGGGAATAAGGATCCAAAGACAAAAGAAAAACCAGTTTCTATCCTCAATGGGTTTACTTTTTTTTTAACTAGGTACTTATTTTTTTAAATTAAGTTTATAATTATAACATTTTTTGACAGTATATGTGCATGGGTAATTTTTTTCAACATTATCCCTTGCACTCACTTCTATTCCGAATTTCCCCTCCTTCCCTCCACCCCCTCCCCTAGATGGCAGACAGTCCCATATATGTTAAATGTGTTATAGTATATCCTAGATACAGTATATGTGTGCAGAACCGAGTTTCTTGTTGCACAGAAAGAATTGGATTCAGAAGGTAAAAATAACCTGGGAAGAAAAACAAAAAATGCAAACAGGTTACACTCATTTCCCAGTGTTCCTTTTCTGGATGTAGCTGATTCTGTCCATCATTGATCAATTGGAACTGAATTAGATCTTCTCTTTGTTGAAGATAGCCACTTTTATCAGAATACATGTTCATACAGTATTGTTGTTGAAGTGTACAATGATCAATGAGTTTACTTTCTATTGAAGGACACACTTAAGTAAACGCCAAGGAGTCTAAGGGCACCTATGTGGCACTGCAATGGATAGAGCACAGGAGCAGGAGTCTGCAAGACTCCTCCCCCTGAGTTTAAAGATGGCCTCAGAAACTTACAAGCCATGTGAATCTGGGTAAGTCCCTTAAACCTATTTGCCTCAGTTTCCTCATCTGTAAAAAGAACTGTAGAAAGGAATGACAAGCCACTCCAATATCTTTGCTAAGAAAACACCAGATGGAAGCACAGAGAGTTGGACCTGACTGAAACAACTGGATAACAACAGGTCTGAGGCACACATTGGAGGAAGTGCCTTGAAGCTATGGGACGACAGCCTGTGCAAAGGTATACATAGAAGTAGGAAATGGAAAATTGAGTTTGGGCTGCATACCATGTTTATAATTGTGTCAGTAGCACATATTTTGGTCCATTTTATAGATTACAAAAAATACAAGGACAGATTAAGTGATAATAAATTAAGATTACCTTTTGTTATCAAAAAAAAGAAAGAAAGAAAATTGTATTTGGGGACATCTAGTAGATCAAGTGATATGGAAAATAGACAACATAAAAAAGTAATATAAAATAAATCTTCAATTTTATTGGATTGTAAAAGGTTTTAACTGCCAAACTGAGAAGTCTGTTTTATCTCAGAAGTAATATGAAGCTATTGAAGATTGCTGAGTAGAAGAAAGACAATTAGACCTGTGCCCGAGAAAGATTATATTGGACTAAAGAAGTAATAGAAAGGATCACACAAAATAAAATGGACAATTTTGATCATGTAAAGTTTAAAACTTCTTCCACAAACATCTAATATAGCTTAAATTACAAAAGAAACAAGTAAACAAGGAAAAACCTTTTCAGTAATGATAAAGGTCTCCTATTCGAGGCATATAAGGACCTTATTAAAATTCATAAGACTAAGAGGCATTCATGATATTCCATAACATTCACATACCATAACTTCTTCAGCCATTCCCCAACTGATAAGCATCCCCTCAATTTCCAGTTTCTTGCCACTACAAAGAGGGCCGCCACAAACATTTTTGCACATGTGGGTCCCTTTCCCTTCTTTAAGATCTCTTTGGGATATAGGCCCAATAGAAACACTGCTGGGTCAAAGGGTATGCACAGTTTGATAACTCTGGGCATACTTCCAAATTGCTCTCCAGAATGGCTAGATCCATTTGCAATACATGAACTGATGTTAAGTGAAGTAAGCAGAACCAGAACATTGTACATGGCAACAGCAAGATTATGATGATCAATTCTGATGGACGTGGGTTTTTCCACAATGAGATGATTCAGAGCAGTTCCAATGGTCTTGTGATGGAGAAAGCCATCTGCACCCAGAGAGAGGACTGTGGGGAATGAGTGTGGATCACACTACCGTATTTTCACTCTTTTTGTTGTTGCTTGCATTTTGTTTCCTTTCTCATTTTTTTTCCTCTTTGATTTGATCTTTCTTATACAGCATGATAATTGTGGAAATATGTATAGAAGAATTGTACATGTTTAATATATATTGGATTTTTTGCCACAGAGGGAAATGGGTAGGGGGAAAGGAGGGGAAAATTTGGAACACAAAGTTTTCCAGGGGTGAATGTTGAAAATTATCCATTTAAATGTTTTGAAAATAAAAAACTTTAATTAAAAAATATGTCTTGTCCTTTCTTCTCTAAATTAGAAGCCTCCCCTATTTCCCATATGCCCCATATTTTCTCTTCTTTTAGAACTGTCTATAATGTACTTATTTTGGAATGTATCACAGCTAAATGTGTTAGCATCTCTTTATTAGAGTGTAGACCATAGTTGTCAAACATGAAGACCTCAGGTCCTCCCCACTATTTCCTGAACATGTAATTAGGAAAAGCAATAATAAATAAAAATTACAATAAAACACAAATGTTAATTAGTGGTTTCTAAGTCAACATGAGGCCTTCAGGGATCCATTTCTATTTGTTCAACCCCACTGGTATAAACAATAGGAAGGCAAGAATTGTAATTCTTACTTAAACTTTTTATTACCCGACACCCAGTTTAGGGCTCTTCATACAAAAGGAGCTCAATAAATTCTTTTTCATTTTATTTTTATTATTTATTTATTCATTCATTCATTTATTTATATATTTTAATAATTTTTATTTACCAGATATATGTTACATGCATGGGTAATTTTACAACATTGACAATTGCCAAACCTTTTGTTCTAATTTTCCCCCTCCTTCCCCCCTCCAGATGGCAGGTTGACCAATACATATTAAATATGTTAAAGTATAAATTAAATATATGTATACATATTCAAACAGTTGTTTTGCTGTACAAAAAGAATCAGACTTTGAAACAGTGTATAATTAGCCTGTGAAGGAAATCCAAAATGCAGGCAGACAAAAATAGAGGGATTGGGAATTCTGTGTAGTGGTTCATAGTCATCTCCTAGAGTTCATTCATTTTATTTTTAAATTAACACATATTTTTTCTCACCCTCCCATCCTCTAACACGCTTTATTTTTTTTTTGTTTGCTCTGTGACATTGTTTTGTTTTGTTTTTTTTTATTAATTTTATAATTATAAACTTTTTTTTGGACAGTATATATGCATGAGTAATTTTTTTATAGCATTATGCCTTGTATTCATTTTTCCAAATTTTCCCCTCCCTCCCTCTACTCCCTCCCCCCATGACAGGTAATCCCATACATTTAACATGTGTTACAATATAACCTAGATACAATATATGTGTGTAAATACCATTTTCTTGTTGCACATTAAGTATTAGATTCCGAAGGTATAAGTAACCTGGGTAGATAGACAGTAGTGCTAACAATTTACATTCACTTCCCAGTGTTCCTTCTCTGGGTGTAGTTATTTCTGTCCATCATTGATCAACTGGAAGTGAGTTGGATCTTCTTTATGTTGAAGATTTCCACTTCCATCAGAATACATCCTCATACAACATTGTCCAACATACTTTAAAGAAAAATAAAACCCTTGCAACAAATATACTTAATCAAGCAAAATAAATTCCCATGTCTAAAAATTTACACCTGATTCTGCTCTCCAAATCCATCACCTCTCTATCAAGTCAGGCAGCATAGTTCATCGTGAGTCCTTTGAAATCATGACAGGCTGTTATACTGGTAAGAAATTATAAGTCCCTCAAAACTGTCTTTACAAAGCTGTAGAAATTTACCTCCTGGTTCTGCTCACTTCACTCTATTAGTTCACACATGTTCTCTGAATTCATCCTGTTATTTTTTGTGGCACCATAGTATTCCATCACATTCATTCCCCAGTGGAAGGGCACCACCTTCGTTTCTAGATCGTTGCCATTACAAAAAGAGTTACTATTAATATATTTGTGTATGTGGGGTCTTTCCTTCGGTCTTTGATCTTTGGGTGTATATATGTATAGTCCTAGTAGAGGGACACAGACAGCTGTGTCAATGAGCACATCAATGGACACTTATTTATTTATTAACCTATTCATGATTAATTAGTCATCAATTAATTAATGCTTATGAGTTATTAATAACTTATTAATTTATGCATTTATTAAGCAACATAAAACTATGCTGCTTAATAAATGTTTCTAGGAAATCCCACTTCTACCAATAAATACCACAGGAATATGGACCTGGAGCTGGAAAACCTCAAAAGTTGTTTCATCCAATACCTTCCTCATCTAGAGTGGAAGAAATTGAGGGCCAAGAAGAATTGGAGTGATTTGCCAGGGCCAAGAAGAACTGGAGTGACTTGCCAGGGTTACAAAGAGGTTTAAATCTGCGATATTTGTAAAGTGCTTAGCACAATTCATGGCACATAATAAATGATAGCTCCCTAACCCCTCCCTAGAGCTGGAAGGGACCTCAGATTTTTCTAGCTCAACTCCTTTGTATAAATAAGGAAACAGGTCCAAAGTGTACTCGCTCGCTCAAGGTTACACACAGGATTATAGGTCTTGACCTGGAACTTTTATCTATTTCCTTTTGTTTTTCTTTCTTTTTTTTTCCCCTAAGGCTGGGGTTAAGTGACTTGCCCAGAGTCACACAGCTAGGAAGTGTTAAGTATCTGAGACCAGATTTGAACTCGGGTCCTCTAGACTTCAGGGCTGGTGCTCTATCCACTGCGCCCCCTAGCTGTCCCTTATCTATTTCCAAACATAGCATTTTATAGATTAGGAAACTGAGGTCGGAAGCGCTGTATGTGAAGTGAATTGTGTAGGGTCCCACACGGTATCAAACGCTCTAGAGCTGAAAGGGATCTCAGAGGAGGAGGAGGAAACTGAGGACCAGCGTCGGGAAGGGACTGGTCTAAAGTCCCGCAGGCGATCGGAGATCTAGAGTTGGAAGGGACTTCAGCGGTGGCAGGTGACCACGGATTCTGGCACCCACACGGGGACCGGTATCCCCGGGCACGCGGAAAGTAGTCTCCAGCACTACCAAGTTCTCGGCGGTCGCAGATCCCTACGTCGACGTGACACGTAAATGTAGCTCAAAGGGGATGCCCTGTCATCAGCGAGTACGTAAGTAGCTCGGTTGGCCCCGCCCTCCCGGCAACCAGGAACCGGGAGCAGCTCCAACCTACATGAGCGCAGGAAGAAGCGGAGTGGTAGGAGGGAGTCTGAGGGAATGATCGGGCCGTCCCAAAGTCCCCGAGCCCCATCACTTCCCCGGAGGGTCCGGCTCCGCCAGACTTTCGCCCGCTCCCGCGGTGGACGTGACGTCAGCTAGGGGCGGGACAGGAAGCGGAAGCACCCGCCACCTTATTCCGGAAATCGTGCAGTTCTGTCTTCCGATTCTGGGCCCACGTGAGGATACCCCTGCTCACCACTATGAAGAAGGTTCCTGAAAAGAGGTGAGGTCGAGTTTGGGCTCCGTTTGCCGGCGGCAGAGGCCGAGGGGTCCGGGTCCGCGCCCATCGGGGCGTGGATTTCCCAGCCGGGGAGGGATCGGGAGCCGCCGGCGGCCGGCCGCTCCATGTGGAACTCCCCTTGCGTTCCTCCCCCCACTTCGCGCGACTTGTTCGGACCGCGCTCGTTCCCTAGTTCCCCCGGGACTTCCGAAGCCGCGGCTCGCGCGCTCTGGCACGGTTTGCCCCCGTCCCTCCAGGCCGATCGCTTTGGGACTCTTCTCTCTGCTCCCTTTCTCTTCTTAGCGCCCGGTCCGCCCCCACCTCCCGCGCGCCGCCTTCTCCGAGCGCTTCCCTGAGCCAGGACTGCCCCTTCCCTCCGCCGCTCGCTCGGGCGCTTACTTGCCAAAGTTGTGGATTGCACTTGTGCTTGTGTGTGAGCTCTGGGAGACCGGCGCTTCTGGCTTAGAGAAACTTCGTACTTCTCCCCTCCTTCCTCCGGCAGCGTAAGCCCCACCGTGCCCCGCAGACCGCCGGGAGCACCCCGGGCAACATTCCTTCCCGTTCTGTGGCCGGCCCTGGGCTGGCGCTCCCCGATGCTGCGCAGTTCTTTATTCTCACTGGCTCTCTGCAACTCTGGGACACGTAGCATCTTGCAGTTGTCCACATGTTTTCTGTCTGCGGTTATGGGATTTAGAACCGGAAGGGACCTTAGAGATCCTTCAGCTCAACTCCCTCGTTTTACAAATGAGGAAACTGAGGCCCCCGGAGAGGAATGGTTTGTAAGTGGCAGAAGTATCCATTGACCCCGGGTCTTCTGATTTCCGGATCCATTTCCTTTTTCTACCAGCCATCATAAAGACGCTACACTTTGTTACAGCGTGCATCTGCAGGGTTAATAGCCTATTATTTGACTTCTTCGAACATTGTAGATGGTGGTCCATCCCCACCGTTCCTCATTGTTACTTGCAAAATTAATTAATTAACTAAATTGATTACGAAAGTCGCCCAGGAGTAGCCGATGAAATATTAGTTACTTGACAATATTTTGAGCAACCTCTATTCAGAGAGTATAAAGATTCGGAGAAGAGCTTTCTGACCTTGGAGAGTTGCCAGCCTGTTGCTGGACTTAAGCTTTACCGCAAATACACCTAATGAAACTGACCGCTTGTCCCCGTTTTCTGTCTTTTTGCCTGCCGTCAGAGAAGATGATCCAGGAGGACTAGGAAGGATCTAGGACAGTGGGAAGGAACTAAAAGTCAAAACTGTAGTTATACACCTGTATTGGTCAACCTGCCATCTGAGGGAGGGAGGGGAAAAATTGGAACAAAGGGTTTGGCAGTTGTCAATGCTGGAAAATTACCCATGCATATAGCAGGTAAATAAAAAGCTATAATAATTAAAAGTAAATAAATAAATAAAGCACTTTGCTCAATGCCTGGCCAAAAAAAAACCTGTAGTTACACAATTGTGTCACGTCTGCTTAATGGCCCTCTCTTATAGGTAGTGTTTGGTTTTATGGATCTCTAAAATCTTGTTCGGTCTTCCAGGCTCCGGAGAGGACACAGTTTTGCTGTGTGAGACTTTGAGGAAGGAGATCTTACAGATTGTGACATTTCTCTGTTGCCTTCTAGCAGCCTTCGGGTATCGAATCATGAGGAAGAAGTGCTGGGTTTTCTTACAAACTGCGAGCTGAGTACCAGCGAAGATGAGGTAAGTGACTGCTACTGCATCCAGACTCCAGAACAACCCAATGCGGAGGGATGATGGAGAGATAATCTTATCCTTATTCTTTCTGTTTATGGGCAGCCAAGTTTTCCTCACAGAAACCATAGCACTGATAGTTACCCACCCACCAGGTCCAATCCCCAAAGGGGGTTCTGCATTCCTCCCTAAAGCTGAGTGATAAATTTCAGAAACAGTCAAACAAAGAATCCGGATTCCCTGTCTAATCAAATCAAATTAGGAAATGTTTCTGGAGGACCTAATATACACTGGGTATTATATAGAATATAAAGAAGGATAAGACCTGACCCTTGCCTTCAGGAATGTTAAGTTGAGCCGCATTGAGGGGAATGTAATAAGGTTAGTATTCCTGCTCATGACATAATTTACCCTTTCCCTCAACTTCATCTGACTAGAGGGTGCTTACTGGACCCCTAACACATACTGCTCTTTGAAAATCCCTTACCATCCTTAACTTTGAAGCAAATAATTGAAATAATCATTTCTGCCAGGAAAAAAATATTACAGAACAGCTATATTGGTGATATCGTTTTCTTTTCCTAGGACAGGCCATCTTAGACTATAGGATTTAGAGTTAGAGGGGACCTTAGAGGTCATGTTTTTTTTTTTGTTTGTTTGTTTTTTTCTTCCCTGAGGCTAGGGTTAAGTGACTTACCCAGGGTCATACAGCTAGGAAGTGTTAAGTGTCTGAGACCAGATTTGAACACTGGTCCTCCTGAATTCAAGGCTGGTGCTCTATCCCACTGCACCACCTAGCTGCCCAGAGGTCATGTTTCTAAGTTTAAGTCATCCTCATTTGATAGATGAGGAATCTGGGGGTCCGAGAGGGGAGAGGACAAAGTCACACCATCAGTATGTAGGATGGCTGGAAGTTTAACCCACAGTAATTATGTGACTCACAATACTCGGCAAGATGCCATTGCACATTCTTACATAATAGTGCCTTATAGCCACATATCACCTTTCCTCCCAAAGCAGAGCTAAGACAGAGACATGGAGTATCCCAGCTGATCTCAGAGGATTCATGTTCCTTATTTGGGATCAGTAATGGCTACCAACCTTACTCAGTTGATCTCTGCCCAGTTTCAAAAGCCAATCTTTTTATTTTTGTTGAGATCCTTCACATCATTCCCTGTCTGCTCACCCAAACTTTCCAATCACGACACGGATTGAGGGCCCACTCATACATACCCTTTCCCCATACTGGCTCGAGTATCACTAGACTGGGTAGTAACTCTGTGTCCTGTTCTGACTGAAGGGTGACAACAACAACAAATATGACGGAGAAATGGACGGCAAAATTGACAGAGAAGTTGATGGAGAAGTGGACAGCGAAGTGGACGGAGTGGATGGCGAAGATGGCAACAACAATAACGAAAGAAAACATCAAAAGCTCCTGAATGTTATTTGTGGCCTCGGTGGAAAGAAGAGGTGATGTGCAGCTGAGACTAGATGGATTTTCACTAGCTTGAGAAAGTCCTAAACCTAGAGCTAGAAGGGTTACCTTAGGAATCATCTGGCCCAACTTGTCAGTTTATGGAGGCGCAATCTGAAGGCCAGAGAGGGTCAGGGACTTACCTGAGGAGATCTTTATGCTTAAGCAAGTAATGGGTGCCAGGATTTGGAGCCAGGGCCTCCAGCTATGAATTCTGTACTCTTTTCACTGCTCCTCACTTCCTTAAGGCTCTTCTAGTCCTTCCTTGGATGTAACAGTGGGCACAGGCTTGACGCTTCCTCCAGTCCTTCCTAGGATATTGGGTCATTATGCAAAGTTTTGAAGGATGGCCGGTCTAAAAGTCAAGATTAGCAAATTCTCAACTGGCCTATATAACTAAGGGAACCCTAGTTAGGTTTGTGAGCTCATTTCCACATTCACGTTCCTCTTATGTATGATTTCAGGCTGAAGTTGGCTGAGCGGTCAGAGGCCAGTCTGCAGGTGTCAGAGTTCAACGTCAGCACTGAAGGTAAGTCAGCGGAACAGCTGGGGTGCATCTGCCTCTGCAGTCATGGAGAAGGAGAATCACAGGTTGCCCAGCCTCAGGCTTGCAAATCCGATTTCTGATTCACTGTTAACCTTATACAGGAGCTTGTAGGTGAGCAACAAGCTTTTTCACATTCTTGCTTTTTTCCCTGGCCAAGGACAAAGTTTCAGAGGTTTGAGGGGACAAGGACGGGGCAAAAACAGCAAGATGAGAAGGCCTGGAGATTGAGGGACAGAATTACTGTAGAGAGATTGGATAGCTTCTGGTAATAATAATACTCTGCAGCATTTCTACAACATTGTAAGGTTTGCAGAGCACTTTGCAAATATCTCATTTGATCCTCACAAAAACAACTCTGTAAGTATTGTTACAGGCAGATGGGTGAAGTGATTTGCTCAGGATCACAGCTAGTAAGTGTCTATGAGCAGGTTTAAACTCAAATCTTCACCTCTCTGCACCGCTCAACCTAGCTGTCTCAGATCTGTAGTTCACTAATAGTCCGCCTCACCCCCTTTCAGATTTTCCCACTTCAGACCCATCAGTCACTGGTTTCTAAGTTTAAAATGATGAATTGGAGGTACTTGTTGAACTCTCCCCTTCCCCATATCTCTCCCAGCTTTGTGGCTGGGCCTGTCTCTCCACTAGCTTTGTCTTTAT
Source organism: Sminthopsis crassicaudata (assembly GCF_048593235.1). Taxonomy (NCBI): domain Eukaryota; kingdom Metazoa; phylum Chordata; class Mammalia; order Dasyuromorphia; family Dasyuridae; genus Sminthopsis; species Sminthopsis crassicaudata. The sequence continues at coordinate 51,312,439 of NC_133623.1, read as the reverse complement.
TTACCCAAAGCAAATAACAATTTGGGCCAGGGGAGTAATAGCCAATCTTGCTTTTTGTTTCCTCATTAGGTAAGCCTAAGGCCTCAGGACACTTTAGGTGCTAAAATATGAGTGTGTTTGTATCAACTTTTTTCATGTGTTTGGAACAGAAGTGCTTTGAGTCTGGCTAGGATTTATGGTATGTGGTTTAAAAAAAAAAAAAATACCTGGGGCAGCTAGGTGGTGCAGTGGATAGAGCATCAGCCCTGAATTTCGGAGGACCCGAGTTCAAATCTGGTCTCGGACACTTAACACTTCCAAGCTGTGTGACCCTGGGCAAGTCACTTAACCCCAGCCTCGGGGGGGAAAACTACCTTTTATGAGGGTTTTAGTTTGCAGAACCCTTCATGTGTATTATTTCTTGAGTGTCAAGTCACTATATGTTTCAGGCTCACAAAACAGCCAAGAAATAACAATAATAACTGACATTTCTAGAGGGTTTTAGTTTGCAGAACCTTTCACGTGAATTATCTCTTGATTCTCAAGTCACTGTGCCAGGCACTAAACCCTTTACACACACGTCCCCCATCTTATCTGATCACCAGTTTCTAGTAAGCTGATTCATCCCAGCCTCCCTGAATGCACTGTCTCAGGAGCGGTCTCCTTCACCCCCTGCTTCCTCCCTCCTTCCCTTCTGCTCCTAAGAAATTTGGTGCTTGTACAGGGACAGGGGAGAAGCTGGAACTCACAGAACTGCTGGCACCCATCAAGAGTTCCTCCTCACTGGGCATTGTGAAGAAGCGGCTGAAGAGTGTCAAAAACAAGAAGACTGTGGAGTTACCCCTTAGCAAAGAGGAGAATGAACGGGTGAGTGATCTGGAAAGGAGCCCACAAAGAGAAAAGAATTGGGAGAGTAAGCTGGGCTGATCCGATAGAAATAGAAATGGCCATACCTTGTAGAATCTCCTTGCAGTAAAAAATGGTAAGCATAATCCAAGCCAGAGGCATCCTATTGTTTGCCATCTTGAATGGGCCTGTGAGCAGAAATCTTTGCAGGATTGCCTAGATATTATATTACTAAAAGGGTGAAGTGGAGTTTAACTACTGAAAAATAGGTGGCTTGGCCAATAAAAACAAATGCCATTCAAAGAAGCCAGTTTCATCAACTTGATCCTTACCAAAGTGCACAGTTAGGGGGCTCATGCTAAAGGTGGATCAGTTTTGACAGGAATCGGCGGGCATTTTTACCAAACAGGCTGGGTGCGTCTCACCAAGTGGGGGAGACTGGGTACAGCTCAATTCCAGCTCCATTTCTATTTCTACAACCGAGAATGGTGGCTCTCGGCCTCCGTTTCAGCCGTTTCATGAGGAAGAAGATACTTGCAAAGAGCCAGCCAGAATGAGACATCCCCCAGAAAACCTGGCTCACCCAGCCTGCAATTTCAGTGAGCCGATAGTAGTTTGGTAGCTCGGTGATCTTGTGGGTATGGACGTTCTGCCAGTTCCGATTGCAGCTCATCTGTGGCCCCTCGTTCTATGCACATCTTCTCCTGTGATTGCCCTAAATCTTTCATGAAGGATCCACCTAGGATTCCCAGAACCCTTAATTAGAGCATTTTGTGACTATCAGTGCACCACATGGAAAGTCTAGCTGTTTAAGTAAAAAAAAAAAAAAAAAGTGTTCTAGAGCTCAGGCATCCCTCTGGCTTATGGGCAACATGCTGAACATTCAGGAGTCCAGGGGAAGTTGGAGTCTTGGACATGAGAAAAAAGCCGAGTTCTCTCTTTGAGTCTCTGGGTCAGATGCAAAAGGTATTTTGACATTGAGCTCTGAGCACTTGGCTGCTTTGCCTCTTTCAGATCCTCAGGGAAGCTGCTTACAACAAAATTTCCCAAGACATGAACAAGTGGGAGCCAATAGTCATAAAGAATCGGACAGCAGCACAACTAGTCTTTCCTCTGGAGCAGGAGCGAGTTCTAAACGCCCCTATCGAGGATGTGATTGAGGGCTGGAAGGTACGTTTGGCACAAGGGGCAGCCAAGCTTCCATAAGGAAGGGAGGTTCCGGGGCTCCAGATGGCTGGGGAGGGGACAGGAGGGGGGATGCTCATGGTCAAAGTCTAATTGTGGAGAAGTAACAATAACAACTGCCATTTCTCGAGTGCTTTGTGTTCATTACCTCAACTGGTGCTCTCGCAGTCCGCTCACTGCTCTAGTGTATGGAATCATGTCCATGAGGAAGGTGGGGTTCTGTCTCAAATGCAGCAGCCACTGAAGATAGCTTTAAGAGATTTTAAGAGCTGCAAGAATCTAGGCCAGTCCTCTTCATGTTACAGTCAGGGACCAGACCAGGGAAAGATCTAGTGCTGGCCTTTCCATTCTTGCTATACACATCCCATCATTTTTCCAGGCTCTCTATCTTCACGAACCACAAATTAACATTACCTCCGTTATTATGGCCTCAGTGGAAGGAAGAGGTAATATGCAGCTGAGACTAGATGGATTTTCACTAGCTTGAGAAAGTCCTTAGACTAGAGCTAGAAGGGTTACCGTAGGAGTCATCTGGCCCAACTTGTCAGCTTATTTTTAAGTGTTGTGTTTTTATCTATTTTGTGATGATATTTCAATCTGGTCCCAGCATTTTGGATCTCAATTTGACACATCTGGTCACGGGGATAGGATTTTCAGAGAAATTCAATCCCACCCGGAGTAATCTTAGGAAGCAGGGATTCCTTATTCGGAATTCTGCCTCTAGGACATAGACATATCTGGAACAGCCCAATGTTTGCTCACAAAACAGCCAAGAAGTAACAATAATAACTGACATTTCTAGAGGGTTTTAGTTTGCAGAACCCTTCACGGGTATTGTCTCTTGAGTCTCCCAACAACCCCAGGAGGCAGGCACTGGAGACATTGCGGTTCCCATCTTACTGAGGCTCAGATAGGTTGAATATCCTCATCTGGAGAGAGTTAGAAGCAGATCTACTGCGCCTAATGAAAGAAAGAATGGAAATCTCCCCACCCCCAAAGTGACCAAAACTGACAAGGTAACTCTAAGACTGTGGACCGTCATGAACTGCAGCAGCCAACTCTTAGTCAACCAGAGGCATGGGATTGAGGATGGGACTAGGCCTAGAGCATCCGGAAATGTACATTGGATGGTTGGCGTAGAGAAGAGAAAACAGAACAGCAGCTCATGGCAGTAACCTTCTTGGTGGCTTTTGTCAAAGCCAGTTTGTGATCCTCCCTTGATAAGAGGATGAGGATTTCACACATTAGTGAAAGATGGCTATCTGTGGAACACGTGCAAGCTGCCATACTTACAACATGGGCTCCAGAAACTTAGCTGATGCCCAAGTACTGGACATGAGAGCATTAATGCCTTAAAATTTGTCTTCAGATGGGGGAATTGTGACCTTAGAGAAAAGGGAATAATAGGCATTCATCTAGGGCTTTGGGGTTTGGTTTGGTTTTGTGTTTCTCTTTATCTGTTTTCTTTTGTTTTTTTAACTTAAAACACTTTTGCCACAGGATGGTTTAAGCCAGAGGTATCAAACACATATGTGCCAGTGCTATGTTAAAATGTAATGGGGAAATACTCCATAAATGAAATCAAAATCCAGTCAAATATAAATAACATGACATCTTAAAACTCAGTCAGTCCATGGCCCATGGGGATCTCTCTGGGCAAGTTAGTGGCACCTGGTTCTTTTTGAGTTTAACCTCACTGCTTTAGGCCAATAGGGTGACCTCTGAGCTTCCTTTCATAGACACTTCAACGCTTCTTGATCACTTTGTTGGAGCTGGTCAGACAAAAGGCACGAGGCTAACAGAACAGTTCTTAGAGCGCTGTGAATCTTTAAAATGATATGCTGTGATTTATACTTTAACATTTTTCCCCCCCCCTGAGGCTGGGGTTAAGTGACTTGCCCAGGGTCACACAGTTAGGTTAAGTGTCTGAGACCAGATTTGAACTCAGGTCCTCCTGAATTCAGGGTTGGTGCTCTATCCACTGCGCCACCTAGCTGCCTCCTTACTTTACATATTTAACATGTATTAGTCAACCTGCCATGGGGGGGGGGGGGGAGGAAGGGAAAAATTAGAACAAAAGGTTTGGCAATTGTCAATGTTGTAAAATTACCCATGCATATATATATATATAATAAAATAAGATGATATGCTGTGGCTTTAGTCCTGGTTCCTAGAGTTTTAGTTAACTTTTTCTTTTTGAACTGAAAAGATAGGGAAATGATAGGTAGAAACCATTTTTGCAGCTTTTTAATTTAATTATGACTTCATGGCCCACCGTCTAACGACAGCCCGAGAGGTACAGAGGAGACCTTTAATTCATAAAGCTGGGAAGGACGTGAGGCCATCCATTCCAACATTTTGTAGAGGAAAAAACTGAGTCCCAAGAAGTATTTATCCTTATCCTTATAGCCTTCGCCTCAAGAGCTGAAAAGGATCTGAAGCGAGGGAGGTGAAGTGGGTTGACTGAGGTCACACACAGTGATAGGTGAGATGGGAGCCCAAGTTGTCTCACTTGAAATCTGGCCTTTTCTCCCTCCCTACCACACTGAGGTGTCTAAGAAATTTGTTGTTGGCCACGCCGGCCCAATATAGGTCCTGACAGATTCTCTCAAACAGAGATGGACTGTAGATGAACTGTGTGTCATGAAATGAGGCCCAGCCTTGCTAAGATTAGCCCAGAGGGGAGGGATTCTTTGGGTCCCAGTAACTCACGAAGGCCATTTCTAGGTAGGCGGAGGTAGCAGGTGGCGAGCTGTGTTTGGAGAGCTTTGACATTGAAGATTTGGCCCTGACATCGGTGCTCCTTTACTCTTGAGAAAATTACATTTTCTAGGTAGATGATGAACAAGCCTTGTTTGCAGATTTGTTTTTATTGTGATCGCGGTCACCTTTACTCTTGAGAAAATTACATTTCCTAGGTAGATGATGAACAAGCCTTGTTTGCAAATTTGTTTTCATTGTGGCTAAAGAAAGCCGTGTGATTAAAGGAGGTAGGAGAGTGTATATCTGATGATTGGAGACTGGCCGGCCGATTTGAGTCCGGTCAAACAGTGGCCACCTTTTCTGGCTGCTGCTGCAAGAGAAAACAGATGGATTGCTTCTGATAGTCCGAGGAGTTTGAGCTGGAAGAGACCTTTGAGATATTCCCGTCCATCTCCTGGTACTGCAGCCCATATGTTTCCTACATACAGAATCAAGTCATGGTGGGAAATAGGCCGTGGAGTTTAGGGAATGGCAGGCAAAGTGAGGAAATGACTAGGGTTAAATTTGAACTGTCAGGAAACAGGCTAATTACACGAAGGTCATATTTTTGTTCAGGCAGCGTCCTTTTGTGCTCAGGAAATTTAAAAAGAAAAAAACAGCCCACTAGAATGCAGCAGTCGGAGAGCATGCCTAAAAATGACTTGTTTTTCTCGTTTGATCCCATCACAAGTGAACAATACAGAGCTGAGAAGTGACAATAGCCCATCACGGCACATACGTCCACATGATTGGTAGCAGCTGGCTCTTCTGAAGTTTTGTTAATGGGTTTTGCCTCGAAGCTGTTAGCCAGATTTTTTCCCCCCTGCTTTACCATCAGCTGTAAAGATTGCTGATCTTAAAATATAACCTTACCATCCCTCTAGATAGTAAATTTAAAGGGAAAGAGCTGATTGGAAGCATAGAGAATAATTTGGGGGTGGGGGGAGGTCTTGCTCTGGGCCACAGAGAGAACTCTCCCATAGGCTTTCGATCATCCGGAGTGTGGACCGGAGCCATCTCGGAGAGAACCTGTGGCAGTCGGGAGGGTTCGAATTCACCTCTGACACCTAACTAATCGTCAGCCTATCTGAACCTCAGTTTTTTGGGGCAGATTTCACTATGGCATCTGTTTCAGAGTTGGGAAAGGATCTTTCAAGAGCAGCTAGTCCAGCCCACTTATTTTGTAATAGAGCAGAAAAGCAAGGGAAGCCAAAAGAACAGTGACTTGTCCAGAATCTGGATTTGAAACCACATGTTTTTAACTCCAAATTTAGTGCCCTTCCCTCTTCAGGTGCTGTGAGGAAAGCATTTGGCTAAATCTTAAAGCTCTCTAGAACCGTGAGACGTTGTGTGATCTTGGGGGTGGTTGACCAGATTCACCCCTTGATGTTGACTCTGTGGTTTCATGGTGGTCATGAGTAGCTCTGGCTCCCGAGGCATTGAAGAATGAGGCTGCCATGTTGCCGCTCCACTCTGGCTCAGAGCAGCCAGCCTAGCTCATCTCTAGGGGATGGAACAGGTAGAGGGTGGAAGAAAAGGTGGGGACACCTTGCTCAGTTTTGCTGTTTTCTGTTGTATTGTGAAGGTATCAACTCCTCTGGAAAAAGAAATTTTTAGCCTCCTCCACAAGAACAAGCAGCCTGTGACCAACACTTTATTGACGTCAGAGGAAAAGGCCTCCTTGCAAGCCATGAGTCTGGAGGAGGTGAGTATCAGGCTGCCGCAGCCCCGTCTCCCCTCCCCTCTCCTCAGCAGTCATCTCCAGGATGCCCGCTCTTCCCCTAGCTGCCCAATGGCCTCGGTCTCACCATTCTTGTCATTTATTGCAGGCCAAACAGCGCCGAGCAGAGCTCCAGAAAGCCCGGGCCCTGCAGTCCTACTATGAGGCCAGGGCTCGAAGAGAGAAGAAAGTCAAAAGTAAAAGGTAACAAGTCCCTGGGAGCTCGGGCTGTTTGAGGGGTTTGGGGGGAAACTGGTTTATGCTTTGCTATAAATTCCTAAGGGAAATCAGGACAGCTGGCCACAGGTAGTACCATGTGGCAGCGGCAGCAGCACTGGCTTTGGAGGCAGGGGCCCTGCCTTCAGGTCCCCGCTTTTGCCACCTTCTACCTGCGTGCCATTGGGCGGCACTTTGGAAACGAGCTGGAGATGACCCTGAGATTCTCCAGCTCCAGAGGCAGTGTTTTTTCTCCTAGAAGCTCCAGCTCTTAAGTCCTTTTGTGATTCCTGTGGTAGAAGGGGCCATGGAGAAAGATTTCCCTTGAACTACCCACACCAAATACCATTATCCTTTGGTCTGTTTAAAAGTCACCTTCTCGGGTGTCATCTGGATAGCGCCTTCTTTACTTTGTCAAAGGTCAGGAGCCCTGGCCTGGTGACCTCCTCTCATTGAAACCCCAGGGAGGGAGCGGCCCTGTGTCAGAAAGCCTTTTTTTTTTTTTTTTAGGCTAATAGGGTTTCTCACCTCACCCCATCTTTAAGCCCTCCAGGAGTTAGCTCTTTCTTGATTTCGGGGTACCTCTACATTCTATCCCTCCCCCAGGACAACCCTTGGAGGTTTGAGGGCTGCTGACGGTGGGCCCTCTTCTAAAGTCCCCAAATTTGAGTCTTGGGATGTAGCGCCGCTTCGCTGTAATGTGTTTATTCCCTTCTGTGGCCGTCCTCCCACAGGTTTCACAAAATGCTAAAGAAAAAAAAAACCAAAGAAGTTCTGAAGCAGTTTGAAGAACTGCGTAAGATCAATCCCACCGAGGCCTTGGAACAGCTGAAAAAAATTGAAAATGCCAGAATACAGGTAGTCTCCTCTCCTGCTGTTCCTTCTCCTCCTTCGCCTCCTGCTCCCATGACCCGGCACACTTCCCAAACCATGTCATCATCACTTTCTGTCCTTTCTCTCAGGAACGAATGACCCTCAAGCACCAGAACAGCGGCAAATGGGCCAAGTCAAAGGCTATTATGGCCAAATACGACCTGGAGGTAAGCAAGCATTTGGGGGCGGGGGGGCAGGAAGACGGTGTGGGTGCAAAGTGATATTTGCCCAGTCCCATAACTTGTAGTCTAGGGCAGAAATGGAACCCAGAGCTTCCTGACCCCAGGTCCATAATATCTTTGCACTGTTGGGTTTCTGAGGCTGGTAAGTTGAGTAGGGATCCATATGGGCCTGAGAACCCTAGGACTGAGGTGCTTTCTCTTGCTGTGTCTCCTTCAGGCCCGTAAGGCAATGCAGGAGCAGTTGACCAAGAACAAAGAACTGACCCAGAAACTCGAGGTGCCTTCTGAGAGCGAGCACGATGAAGACGAGGAGGAAGACGCTGGGCTCATCCCCGCCATTGTGAATGAAGCGCAGCTGAGCATCGACGGACCAAACCCTTGGATGCAAAAGCAGCGTCTGAATCACATCAAGAACTCTCCCACCCAGGAGAAGCCTGTTGCTAACGAAGTGGCCGAGTCTGAGGACGAAGAAGAGGCCACGGCAGAAGACGAGTTGCTGCTACAAGAAGTGGAAGAGAGGCGGGCCTTTCGGAAGAACTCAAAGGTCGAACAGGGGTTGCAGAACCACACCGTGACTACGGTGACAGGTAAGCTGTCCCAGGAATTCTCCGAGCAGGCTCAGTATCCCCTTTCATAAAATGGAGCAGTAAAGCTCGCCCTTTAAAAATGGGTGCTGTGCTGACTTTATGAAATGGGTCATATAACAGAAGCAGCCCCTCCAGTAGCCTTCCCCAGGAGGAGAAACCTGCCGCATCCGCAGGTAGCCAGCCCCTTTCACTTGGGACAATTGTGATCTTGGAGCTCACCTGTCATCGAGCCAGATCTGTCCCTGTGCATTGTCCATCCACCCATTGATGAATGAAGAAGCATCGGCTCTCATTCGGGGGATGCGTGGCAGGACCTTCATTGGGCAGAAGGCCCTTAGCCACAGTTGTCTGCTTCTGTGGTTTCTGGGATTGGAGGCTTGTGCCGAACCATGCGATTTTAAGGGAAAATGAAGGCATTGATACTATAGGTTTGGAGTGACAGGGAGCTTGATGTGTGATTCCAGACCACCTAGGGCACCTCTCCTGAGGCTTCTTAAAAACTGCACTCCTAGAATATGATGTTTCTGCACTGACTGCTCTTGGCCCCAGGGCAGAGGGGAAGAAACAGGCGGGAGGCCGTGGGCCCAGAATGTTGCCTTTGCTGTGAGACAGCCGTGCTCAGGCAGTTGCTTTCACTTTTCTGTTTTTTTCTGGTTGCAAGGAGAGGTTCATGGTGGAGGTGGCAGATTGTATTTAATCAGAAATGATTAGGATGCTAAAAAGCATCTGTAAAACTTGATTTAAAAAAACATTCTCTAACCGAACAGCGAGTCTTAGGTTCTGAGATAAAGACTTGGGCTGTGGACCTGAATTGTCTGACAAAAAACTAACTGGAACAGGCCTTCAGAAAGTGGGCACCTCGTTTCCTGATAGTTTGAGCTCTGTGGAGCAGAAGGGACTGATGACCTGAGGAGGTGTCACACTTTCCCAGTGGTCTGACAGCAATGGCTGAGGGAACCGCTTGTCCAGATGTTGTAGAAGGAATGAAGGAATGTTCATTTGTGCACTACGTGGGCTCTGAGCTCCTTGTGACTCGGGGGCAGGAAATCCTGTTTCCGAAACATCCCAGCTTTGTGACCCTGGGCAAGTCATTCACCTTCCCCAACCTCAGTTTCCTCATCTGTAAAATGGAGATCATGATAGCCCCCACCTCTCAAGGTTTTTGGAAAGATCAGATGAGATAACATATTAAGCACTTAACTTTGCAAACCTCAAAATGCCAGATAAATGCTCACTGTTATTATCTGCTAAAAAGAAAAGTTTGTTGCTCCTTGTGACCAAATTGAACAATGGATGGATGGGTGGATGGAAGGAAGGAAGGACAAGCGAATGGAAGGATGGATGGATAGAAGGATGGATAAATGGATAGATGGACGGGTGGATGGGTGGAAGGAAGGATGGATAGATGCATGGCTGCACAGATGCATGGATGTTCAAAAAACAAAGCCTGAAAGCTCCCAGTTTTCTCATCAGCAAAATCGAGAGTTGGACTAGATGGTCCCTTCCAACTCTCAGTCTGCATCCTTCCTGGGGCACTCTGGGCAAATCCCTCTTCTTCCCTTTCCATCTTCTCTTACATGGAGTGTTGGACTCGATGGCCCTCCGGGGTCCCTTCCTGCTCTAAAACCGCTGAAACTTGGATGTCACTAGTAACTAGACAGAATAAGCGGTGTGCATACATTGTAGAAACTTTTGTCTCTGATTCCATGAACGAGCCAGTGGATGCTGAAGAGCCACTTGATAATATGGAATGATTCCAACTTCAAAGTGAATGGTATTTGTTCTGTTGGCCTTTGTAAACAATGGAGCATAAATGAAAACAACTTGCTATTCGGAGATCACCTATTTTTTTTTTTGACCCCTGGCTCCTCCACGTCAGCAGATTCCCTGGCCTAATTATTCAGTGAGTCATTGGTGATGCTGAGAATAGAACCCAGGGGAAGCTACAGGCCTTTAGCACTAAAGCCTTCTACCTCCTACTTGACAGGCAGTAGTTAGCAAACGGTCCCAGAACTCCAGTGCACAGAAACTCCCCCAGTATCCCTGAAGTGTCTTTCACAGAAGTCCGTCACCCACCGGGGGGTGAGGGGGGAGTAGCAATAGTTCAGTGTTAAGGCGCCTTTCCGTCCCTTCCCTAATGGCTGTTTCTTTTTCTAGTGCCTGAGAAGACGAAGGAAGATGAGGAGGTGTTAGTTCATCTGAGGGACCTCTCTAAGCAACTAAAGCAGAAGGCCAAGAAGATAAGGCAAAATGGAGAACAGCCCAAGAGCCCACCTTCAGCCACCCGCAGTAAACCAAGCGTCCAGAGAGAAGAGCAGGCCTTGCTAAACGAGAGGCCGTCCAGAATGGTGGAGGAGGACCTAGAGACTTTGGACATGGAAGAAGTTAGCCAAGAACCCGAGCTCCAAAAGCCAGAGGCGGAAAGGCAGCACCGGACTCACTCTAACCAAAAGAGTCCTCAGAAGACAAAGGCAGAGCCCGTGACTGACCTGCACACCATCATCAGTGTGAAGGCTCACATTGCAAACTCCTTTTTATCAGTCCCTACCATTGTAGAACAGGAGGTGAGTGGGGGTAGGCCTGGGGCCTTGCGGCTGGAAGAAGCCCTGTTGGCCGCCTGGCCTTATCCAAGGCTCGGGGCTGGCCTCGGGGGACGCGGGGGAGTCGCGTTTGGAGACCCAACCCTTCGTTCGAATACAGGGGTCCGCGGCTTGACCGATCGCCTATCACCCAAGCTGATTATTAAATCAGAGATTTAGAATTGGAAGGGCCCCCAGAGCCCAAACTAAGTACGATGTCCTTTATCAAAGGAGCCGCGCTATAGGCGACAGCTCCTGTTCCACTTTAGGTGCTCTGACCCAAATTGTGACCTCTTATTACCGTACCCCTAGCGTTGCTCTAGGCCCGTCTCGGCTGTTGGGGGACTGGGCGTGGGGGGCATTCAGAGAGGCCTGGTTGATCCCCAGGTCCCCTCATCAATCAGAACAGCGGCAGCAGCGATTGGAGACCAGAGGGCCGAGCACTCCGGTGTCCGCTGGGGGTTCCCTCGGATTCCAAAACCTGGGTTCCGATGCAAGCTTCTCCGTGCTAGGCTCTCTACCCCGTAAGTGCCAAGAATCTAAAGACGATATAGAAACCATGCTCTCTACCCTCGAGCTGCTTACATTCTACTAGAGCCAAGAGCTCTTAAACTGGACTTGTTTATTTATTTTTCTAATATGTTGATAATTAGTTTGATGTCATTGGCTTCCTTTGCCATCTGTCTTATGCAATGAAAAACCATTCTGGGTAGGTCCATCCCTGGGCTTTATGAAATTGCCCAAGAGGTCCGTAACAAAAGAAAAGGTTTAGAACCTCAAGGGGAATAGAACATACAGATAGCTAAGTGTGTACTGTCTTTGGAGGAAGAGGAAGTGAGGTGGTACCTGAGCTTCCCCCTGCAGGAAGGGTGGGAGGGGGGGCAGGGCCAGGAGGCATTCCAGGCTCAGGGGCCCGCAGCCACCAAGGCCCGGAGGTGGGAAATGGACCGCCGGATTCAGAAAATAGCAGATGGGCCCGTTTGGTTAGCTTGTAAGTCTGTGGAGGGAGGCTGGGGCCACATTGAGCCATCTAACCTGGCCAGATCTTCAGGAATCCTGACTGTTGTCCAGCATTAGCTAAATAAACCCTCCCAGCTTTGTATCTTCGCTCTAGTACCTGCGTCGTGACCTCAGGATTTGCCAGGGTGTCCGAGGAAGAGTTTGGCCCGGATGCTGCCGTCGCCTACAAAGCCCACGATGTTTGAGTATTGTTGGAGGCTCGAAATGATGGGCGGCGGGATCCTTAGAAAGCTGGGATTCCTCCGATTTCTGGGCCGAGTTAACGTATTGCAAAAGCTTCCTTTAGACAATGAAGTAATTCCAGTGCAGAGTGCATTGGAGGATGGGCCTAGAAGCCCGAGGCCGGCTCCAAGCTTGATTCTTCTCGTGACCAGGAGGCCAGGGTGGAATCCTACAAGGAGGACTTCCCTGGAATGTAGGGCCATGCACTTGGCCCCTACTTAGCCTCCTCTAGGCAAAAAAAAAAAAAAAAAAAAGTGGGGAGAGGAGGTAGCCTTTAGGAGGGTCAGAGCCGGTAAACCAGGCCCTCCCTCCACCCAGTTTGCACACAGCTTCCCCCAGGGGGCGCTGAAGTGTCACAGCCTGGCACCCCAGGCGGCCCATGCTGCTTAGCTGTTGGCAACCTGCACTCCCATCTGCTTCTTGCTCTTGTCTCCTCCCAGGACTGTGACGAGGACATAATCCAAAAGCAGCTCATAAAGGAGGCCTTCGCTGGGGACGATGTCATCGCCGACTTCCAGAGGGAGAAACGAGAAGCTGAGAAAGCAAGCGAACCAAAAGATATCGACCTGTGCCTGCCAGGCTGGGGACAGTGGGGCGGTCCGGGCCTGGCGATCAGTGCCAGGAAGAGACGCCGGTAAGCCCCATGTGATTACATTTCTAGAACCCTTTGAAGTCTACAAAGTGCCTTCCTCACAGTAACTGTGGGAGGGAGGGAAAGAGGAAATACAGTTTCTTGTTGTTCTGCCCATTTCCTAGGCAGGAATACCGAGATCCAGAGGGGAGAGGGTTCCCAGCCAAAAGGATGCAAATCCTTTCTTGCCTCTCAGGAGCCTCTGAGCCCTACCTGAACAGTGCTGACTCAGTCGCTTACACCAACCCTCTTGTTCTTTGTTGCTCAGGTTTCTCATCAAAGCCCCTAAAGCTCCTCCAAGAAAAGACAAATGCCTGCCAAATGTGGTCATCGCCGAGAAGCGGAACGTCCATGCTGCAGCCCACCAGGTAGGGAGGTGGCTTTGGGACAGGCTCGGGGTCCGAGCTCCCAGGCACGTTGTAGAGGCCCGCTTAGCAGCGGCTGGTCAGAAGAACGTAGGACCGGGAGTGGGCAGAGAGCTGGGTTCAAACCCTGCTTCTGGCACATCGGAACTGTGTGACTTGTCACGGATCACTTCAGTTCTCTGATACTTGGCATTTTGCACAACACCTGCTTTGGCTATTGTGAGTAGAGTATCTGGGTGTATGGGCCAGGCTCCATGCTTAGTTCTGGGGTTCAAAAAGAAACGTCAAGGATGGTCAGCCCTGTCCTCAAGCGTGGACTCACAGTCTAATGGAGTTCACAGCATGCCAACAGCTGCATGCTGATGGGCACGGACAAGAGAAAGTGCAGATAATCTGAGGGAAAGTCCCAAGGTTAACGGGGACAGAGAAGGTGGAATTGGAGCTAGGACTTGAAGGAAAGCAGGAGGTGAGATGAGGAGGGAGAGCATTCCGGGAAGGGGCCATAGCCAGGGCAAATCCTCAGGCAGTTGGAGTGTCTTGTTGACGGGGCGGCTAGGTGGAAAGGGGGAGCCGACGGGGCTGGGCAGAAGGCGGAACACACCTGGAAAAAGCCCAGAGGCTTTGATGGCCATACTGAGGATTGAGTGGAGTCGGGGATGGCAGGGTCACAGGAAGGCCCTTCCAGCTCTGTAAATTACGGGAGCTGTTTGCAGACTGAATGGAGAGAATGTACGGAAGAATAACCTTTACAAACCTTGCTTTCTGGCAGGACTTAGCCTGAGCCTAAGGATTCTAACTAATCAGTAGAATGAGAAAATCATTTTCATTTTTTTTCCCATAAGCCGGAAGGGCATAGCTCTCAAAGCAATCAATTATTTTTCAAGGTGAAAAGTCCCTGCTGATTCCTTGAGTATGAAAGTACATGTGTACTTTGGGATTGGGTCTTACATCTTGACCTGGATAAAAAGTATAGATTGGGCTTCTCTCCCCCCCCCCCCCCCTTAGTTTTGTTTTCCTTTAGGAGCACTTTAGAGACCTCTAAACAGAGTGCAATGGCAGGATTAAGAGAGGAAGAGCCCTGAGAAGGCTTCTTAAAAGAGATTGCTTTGGGAAGCAGCTAGGTGGCGCAGTGGATAGAGAGATTACCGACTCTGAAGTTATGAGGACCCGAGTTCAAATCTTAACTCTGATACTTCCTGGCTGTGTGACCCTAGGCAAGTCGCTTAACCCCAATTGCCTTAGCAAAAAAAAAAAAAGATTGCATTGGAGTTGGGCCCACACCTAGTGTCAGAGCCATGATCGGAACTCAGGGCTTCTGACTTTGAATGTAGCATTCTGCATACCAGTCACGCCAAGATCGTAGATTGAAAATCCAACACCTCCCTTTTATAGGTGAACGAACTGAGACCCAAAGAGAGGCTTGTCCGTACCATGCAGGCCCATAAGAAGGCTAGGATTTCAACCAGGTCCTTTGCCTCTAAAGCCAAGGCCCTTTCCATTACACCACACTACCTCCCTCCTATAGAATCCCCACGGGAGGCCGTCCCCTCTGGGACACACCTTCCACGACCCACGATGTTGCCAAAATGCCACAATGCCCCCTGTTCCCTCTCTAGCTTCACACCCTGCTGACACAACGTAGAGCCGTGCAGAGCTCCAGGCCTGAGCTCCCTCCTTTCCTCTCTTCTGCAGGTTAATATGCTTCCATTCCCATTCACCCACACAAATGAGTTTGAACATACCATCAAGACTCCAGTGGGAACCACGTGGAACACACAGAGGGCCTTCCAGAAACTGACTGCTCCCCAGGTGGTGACCAAGCCGGGCCACATCATTGAGCCTATTAAGGATAATAATGTCGACTCCTCTCCTTCCCACTTTGATCTTCCAAATCTGCAGAAGAAAGGACATCAGTACCTTAACCATAGGAAGAGAGAGCCAGTGAAAGATGTTTAAGTCCTACTGCTCGACCCAAGCCCAGGAGAACTCGGTACTCATTCCCTGGGACTCCAGAAACAGTACCCTGGATGGTGACGATAGCTCCTTCTGGAAATAAAACAAAGCTTGCAACTCACTGAAGCTCAGTGTGTCCTATCATTCTCCAGTCGACTCCCTTCTCCCTTTACCATCTGACAGATCTGCTCAAGGTCTTCCAACACCTGCTCTGTACCGGGAACTCATTAGGTGGCCAAATACGGACCAAGTGGGGCAAGAAAAATCAAGAGCGCAAAGCAGATTTAATAATATCTTCCATCAGTCTGGATGGCTTTGAACTGTTGACAGCATTTTTATAGCCATTCTCTTGACTCACTAGAGGAGGGGGAGAGGTTTTAGTAAAAGCACCCCCGTAGTCTAGACAGCTTATTCCAACTTTGGGCAATTTCCTTCCCTTCTCTGAATTTCATGCACCGCATTGGAAAATGAAGGGGGCCGATTGGATCAAGGGTTCCTAACCTGGGGTCTGTGTGAATGTGGTGGGAAATGCATTTCAATACGACTGTTTCCCTACGTACGTCTGCAAATGTTCTAAGAAGAGATCCATGGCTTTATTGGAATGCTAATGGGGCTCATGACACCTCAAAAAGTCAACCCCGGTCAGTAGCTGAACCCTAAGGACTCTGAGCCCTAATGTTCTAGGAATTGGAAACAGACCCGGGGAAGGTAATCTGCCCCAAGCGGCACGGTCGGGGCTAAACCTCGTCCCCAGACTTGGCACCGGTTCCTCCCGTTTCTACTTAAATTCTCCAGTGCGGTTTTAGAGGAATCCCAGCTTTTATCGTCCAGTTCATCTAAACTCTTGGAGATACATGAAGTGGATGCCTTCAAAGGCTGAGGCTTGTCCTAGAACCTTGTGATACCGAAGCAATTCTCTCTACATCTTCCAAAAGGAAACAAACCTCTGCAGATCCCTTTCCTGTCCGAGGAGCGCTCTGAATTTTATGATATTCTCTATCCCTGGGGCATTACTGAGAGTGGGGAGTCCCCCACTCTCAATGAGGCAGCTCTCCTCTTTCTTCTTAATGCAAATGCTTGCTTTTCATACTTGGGTTTGGGATTGACAATTATATTGAAGACCAGAGCTTCTTGAGAAGCTGGTTAGACTTGTGTCTTACTACAAGTTCTTTTATGAATGACCACTGAGGGATGGCCTTGAAGGGTACATACGGGCCTTTTGCTATGTCACCTGCAAATGAAGAGTCCCTCATAGTCGAGGAGTCCTGGTGTACGAGTAAGGGAGGTGGGGACAGTTCCTATGTTGCACAGTGTTTCATGTCAGCTAGGTGAAACCTGTTCCAAACCAGAGAAAACAGTTTCTGGTGCCAACTTCAAACAGCAAAACCTACCTTGTCTCCAGAGGATGTGGGACAGATTTTCACTGCATTTAGTCTCCTCCAAAAGGCTCTTTCTACTGAGTGTACCTACCTCCCCTCCAGCAACCTTAATTAAGCACTTACTGTGTTGAGGCAATATGCTTAGCACTGGGAATCCATGGGGAAAAGACAAACAGCAAATTCAGCTCCAAACTTTGTAGTCAGCCTGGTCTCTGCCACTCCAAGTCCACCTTCTCTGGTCCATTCCACCAATCTGGCCTCCTCCCCCCAAAAGAGACGACTCCTACATTAGTCCAGTGGGTGTTGATGTCTACATTTTCCTTCGATCCACATCTGTGGTTCTGTCAGTACGAGGAACTCAAGAGTGTAAAAACCCACTTCTCTGATGCCGATTTCAGCTCTTCTACAAATTGCAATTTGAAGGTGGCTTAAGTCACTGAAGTAGATGCCGGCACAATATTATCAAAGCCAGGACTTTACCCCATGTCTAACTGATTTTTAAGCCCTCTTTCCAATAAGGATTGCTGCATCTCCATTTATCCATTTGTCACTTCATGGTCTGTTCCAGGTGCTGTGTGATGCCGCCCTCATTTGTCCCATAATGAATTATCTCTCAGGAAAGTGGTTATGAAGTCTGGATCTCACATTTGAATCACATTTCTGGTATTTACTACTTGTGTGATCCTGGACGAGTCATTTTCCTAATCCACATCTTAGTTTTGCGATTTGTATAATGAAGGGATTGGAATAAATGATCTTTTAAGGTGCTCTTCTGCTCTGGCTTTTTTTTTTTTTTAAACTGTGCTTGAAGATTTTCTTCCAGCTCTGACATTTTCTGTCCTAAGGATTTCTTTCCCCAGTTCTTGACAGCCTTCACCATTCTAAGGTCCCTTCCAGTTCTCACTCTTATGGTAGGTGATGTGAGTTACTTCACGATAGCAGAGTGGGTGGGCAAAGAGGTGGGGAGCAGCTAAACACACTGCAATTTCCCCCAACCAAATTCAGCCTGTTCTCTTTAGTTCCTGACTCAGCCTGTCCACGGGCAGTGTGGACTTCCTTCACTCAATTGCATAGCGTCGCCTAAATAAGAGGCATTTTCCCTCCGCTTCTTTGTGGATTCCCTAGATAATAACGGGGAGCCACCCAGCGGGGTCTTGAGCAACTCACTCCCCAAGAAATGGGAAAGGAGAGGCTACAAAGTTATCAGAAAGACGCAAGACCGCAAAGTGAAGTGGGCTGGCCATGGCCAAGAGAAGGAGAGAGAGAGAATGCACAGACACCCTTTTCACCTTGCCCTGACACAAGGTCAAGCTAGTTGGGAGGGAAAGCCCTCAGCACCTTGGGTGGGCGCCCTCAGGGGGAGCACGAAGACAGGCCCGAGCTTGGGAGGGGCGGATTAGATTCCGTATCGGAGGAATATCAGAAAATAATATGGGGACCTACTTCCCCCGGGCTTGGCAGCTCACTCTGGAAACAGGATGGGCAAAGAGAAAGGGTTTGGGGTCCGGGACTGAAAGAAGGGGCGGGGATATGGTGCTGCTGTTTGCCAAAATGCTTCGGGATTTTTAAAAAAATGCTTCCCCTCACCCCGTGGAGCCGCTGCCCCGGGCTTGGCCGAGGCAGACGCCAAGAGGGGACTGGAGCGTTTGGGGCGGGGTCGCCGCGGCTTCCTTCCGTCCGGTGCCTGCGGCCGCTGACTCCTCCGGCCCCGGCCCGACCCAGCCTGGCCCCCTCCCACCCCATTCCCTATCGACGCGCCCGATCCAGAGCCCCCAGCGAGTGGCCAATCCCATCGACTTTCCCGGGACCCTCCTCGGCTCCCGGGGCTCCCTGCGGTCAAGGAGGGATGCCGTTGACCCCGCGCTCTAAAGGAATGAGCGAGTCTCGTTATTTGAGACACAGACGCCCACACTTCCCAGCTCCGGGTCGGAGTCTTTCATGGGTTTGGGGGGAATTGGGTGGGATTTTTGTTGTCTTTTTTTTTTTTTTTTCCCGATGTATGGCTTTTTTTTTTTTCCCCTTTTCTTCCTCCGAACCTCCGAAGTGTTCTTCCTTCCCATTGGCCGCAGCTGCCCCTTGACGCCACCCCGGCCTTGCTCGCTGATTGGTCCGTTCTGGATGTGCCCAAGCCCTTTTCCCAGGGTGTGGCTCCCCCCCACCCGCCCCCAACAGGGCTCTGACCCCTGACTCCTCCCTTCTTTCGCTCGCTCTCTCTCCGGCCCCCCCCCACCTTTGCGCTGAATGGTACCGTCCGAGCTAGGCTCCCCTACGGCCCAGACCGCTGCCCTTAGGGCCCCCGGACGGGGCGGGGCGGGGCGCGCTAGGGACTAGGGGAGGGCGACGGTGGTGGCGCCTTCCTGCCGAGCTGGGGCCGCCCCAGCCGGCCCTCCTCTTCCTCCGAGGGTCCCGGCGCCCCTCCACCCGTGAACTGCTCGCTTCCTGCCCTCGCTGTCACCCAGCCGGGCCCGGCCCGCCCCGTCGTGGGCTGCCCCATCAGAGTCCCCCTTCCGTGGCTTTTGGATTCCCCACCCACGCGCAGCTCCAAGTCCCTCCCCGCGAGTCCATCTGATCTCCAGCCTCTCCTGCCCCTCGGGCCGGGACCCTGCGCGGTGCTCTAAGCCTGACCCCTCGCGCGCACCCCGGCGCCGCAGGCCTCGCTCCTTGCGGGCAGTCCGTACCCACGTGGGGTCCCCACTTCGGGCGTCCCCGTTCCCTAAAGCCTCAGTTCGTTAACCCTCCGGGCCACCTCCCCATCCACGCCCCTCCCCCAGGGGTCACCCTAGTGTCCTCCAGGCTCCGCCTCCCGGTGTACCCCGGTGAGGCTCCAGGCCCCGCCCCCACATCCATGCGCCTCCCCCCCATCCCGTCCTTTTGTCTCTTCCTCGGTCTCCGAGTCCTCCCTTCCCCTCTGGTCTCGCTCGGATCTCCGCGGCCCTGCCCCTCCTCCAGCCGCACCCCACCGTCCCCCTCCCTCCCGGGCCCCTCCTCCTCCGGCCACCCGGCCGGCCTCTCTCCCCGGTTCCCTCCCTCGGCGCTCCCGACTTCTTTCGGCTTCCCTCCCCCTCTCTCTCCCTGCGGCCCCCGTCAGGAAACGCGCAAAGCCCGGCCCTAAAGCCGGAGCACGGGAGACCCCCGAAGCCCGTCGGAAGTGTCTCGGGGGCAACCTCCCGCTGCCCTCGGCTTCCCCCCACCCCCGACCCAGTCCGGGCATCGGCAAAGTGGCCGATGTCCTAATCGGCTTGAGCGCTCTCTCTGGAGATGGGGAGGCTTAGCCCCGGACGTCTGGCGCGTCCCCCTCGCGCCTACGGGAATTTGGGGAAGGCCGGTCCCTCGGCAGCCGGGCACCGGGGGTCACAGCAAAAAGCTGGAAGCAGCCTCGCCCATCGCCGGCTCCAGCCTCAGTTTCCCCCTCTGCCACGAGCGGTTTGGACTATGAACACTTCGGATGGTCCCTTCCAGCTCTGACATCGTGGTTCTCATTTTACAGAGGAGGAAACTGAGGGAACGAGAATTTGGCCCAGATAACCCCGCCAGTAAATGGTAGAGCCCGGACCCGGGTTTTCGGAGCGCTCGCGGGACCCAAACCATTGCCCAGCCCGGTCCACCTACAAGGACGAACTTTTTCTAAGTCTCTCTCGGTGACATAATTGTCATTGTCATTCAAAGATTAAAACCCCCAGAACGGAACATTTCTCTGGTTTCCTACCTAAAAGATCGCCCGAGTATTTTCTTCCCTCCAGACCAGACAGGAATTTTTAGCACAGTGAAATCGCTCTGAAAAGAAAATCGAGATTGAGAAATTAGGTGACTTATCCAAGAGCATCTGATCGGCAGGGGGAAAGAGGGGGGCGGGGAGGGAGGAAGCAGGGCTCAGTCCCAGTCCCAGCTTTCCTCCAAATCCCTCACTGCCGATATCCAGCCTTCCCGGGCAAGCTAACCTCATCCAGCACGCAGCCCCCTGCGAGTGGACGCAAATCCTGCCGCTGTTCCCCTACCCCAAGACCAAGCAGCGATCTTAGCGATTAATTCTGTGGGCAAATGCAAAGCTGCGTGAGGGCTGCAAGGAGGGCTCCGCAGGTTCCCAGTCCGGGGCATTGGAGGAGGTGGGAGAAGGAGGCACTGGTGGGTGCCTGGAGATCGGGCACCCAACGAAGGCCTGCCTTTAGTCCACTTGACTGACTGCAGGGTGCCACTTACAGCAAGAGGGAGTGCCCCGGGTGGGCTTATTCCTTCTCAAGGGTTTCTGGGGGGGACCTGAAGGGTGGGAAATGACCAAATGTGATAGAGAAGAACACACACTCACTAATGTCCTGAACCTAGTTCAATAAATGCTTCTTAATGGCTGGATGTGTCAATCCAGCACCTGGAACTGGCACCCCTCCATTCTTGAAGCTTTGTTTTGCTTTGTTTTACTAGAACTACAGATCCTCATAGGTGAGGGAGAAACAGTGGCCAAGAGGTGAGTAATTTTCCCAGGCTCCTACATGTAGTAAGTGTCAGGGGCAAGTTTCAAACCCCTTTCCTGACACCCAAATCTATGGTTCTAACCACTGCACCACAGTTACCTTGTTATTAGGAGGTCAATGCACCCCTTTGCCTCCTTCCGCCACTTCTAGGGCTCCGGGGGTAGATTAAGGATGCTCTATGGGGCTGTCTTGGTTTGTCCCCAATCTAAAATGCCCCCAAACAGGTCCTTGTTTTGCCCTTCCGGTACAAAGACAGTCCAGGTACTCTTGGGATTCTCCACCCCAGCCCAGGACACTTACTCCGAGGGGTGCCGCCAGGAGGAGAGAAGATTGAACACTGAGCTGTCCACGCTCTCTCTTCTGCCCCCCTTGTGATCCAGGACAGGTGATTGTGGAGAGAACTGGTTGTGAGGGAGGACTCACTTCGAGCTGGCAGCCCTTGGGGAGAAATCGTGCCTGTGACCTTCCTCTCCTTGACATTGTGCACTCTCTCCCTTAGATCCCTCCTAAAAGGGGCTTGAATCGCAGTGGGATGCCAACTGGGAAGGCTGCAAAGGGGAAGGGCCCCCCAGATCCCACCCTAGGCTTTTTGCTGGAGCTGAGCGTGTTCAACAACACAAAAAAGTAAAAGGGAAAGGGTAACAATTAGGCAGTGTCAGGGACTTGCTGGGGCAAAGATGCCCCCGGGTTCCAGCCTCCTCTGCCTCTGGCACAGATTTTCTCTTTGTCCTGGAAAGACGTGCCAGATCCCCTCAGGGACCAAGGGGAGGAAGTAGGGGTGAGGCTGGGGAGGTAGAGCGAAGAGGGCTCTTTGGAGCCTAGCCATCTACAAAATGGCTACCCCTGCACCCCCTGATTTCCCTCTCTGGAGTCCCTACTTTATTTTCTTCCTTCCATCTTCTCTTCCTCCTGCCTCTGTCTTTTTTCCCTCATGGACTAAAATAGATTACCCGCCCCCCCCCCCCCATACACACACATCCCTCTAGATATTGTCTAACTGGTAGCTGCCTGAGAGGGCAAATGACTTGGCCAAGATCATCACACAGTTAGGGCATGTGCCCGGGACCTTAAATGTGCCTGTTTCAAATCCAGGACTGGGAAATCCTGCTTCTTTGAGAAGTCCTTTCCTTTGGTGATACTTTCATGTCTAGAGTCCCCATTTAGGAACTGTTAGCTTATCAAGGGGAGGAGGTTTTATTTTTATTTTTTAAGTTTTATTGATATCATTTGTTTTTTACATCTGTCATTTCCAACTCTACCCTCCTCAAAGAATGAATCTTCTCAAATGGGATTCTTCAGAAAACCCTTCCAGACGTTAGCTCTTTGAAAACACCAATGGGATGCTTAGCCCGCCTGTAGGGACTGTTGGCATATCAAAAAGGGAGGCATTTAGAGAATAAGTTAGATTTATATAGTGCTCCTGCAGGCAGCATTGTCAAGTAAGGAGCAAAAATATGATTCTGCCCATTTTACAGATAAGGAAGTCAGAACCAGTTTGAATCCCAGTTCTACTTCTTACTGCCTGTATAACTTGGGTGGTCATGGTTATAACGTGTCTTTCGGCCTCAAAGAAGGCCAAGACATCAGGGAGGGGATGCTGTGAAGTGCAAGTGAATTGGATTTAAGTGAAAGTGGGCCTATAAAGTCACCAGCCTCACTTTTCCCTCCAGAGCCATCTGGGTCTAGTGCAAGAGATAGATCAAGCCAACTGGAGATGACCCTGGATGCAGTGGGAGGTCTTGACTTCTTTAAGCTAAGGTCTTTCTTTTTTTATTTTTGAATTTCCTGTAAGTCTCCAACCCCATATGTTGTGAAATTGGTCGAGCTGCGTTTCTTGGTGTCTCAAATTAATTCAGGATTTCTGCTGGCCTATGCGAAGTTGACTTTAGAAATGGAATTCTCCCACCAATCACCAATTGCCATGGATTCTTCCTTCAGCTCCCTAGGATTCGAATGGAATAAAATTGTCAGTACTGTGGTCATTGAAGAAGTCGAGCTAAGTATCGTGGTGCCATAAAAATCTATATCTGGCAGATACAGAGGTTACAAAATGGCTTAGCACACAGGATGGCTCTGGGCCTCAGTTTTCCCATCTGTAAATCTAGGGAATTAACATGACTTTTATGGCCCTTTCCATCTCCGGCATTCCATGGTAACAATTCATTCGGTGAGAGCAACAAGGTGATTTCTTAGACATCAGGATAATCTTGGAGTTAGGAAAATCTGGATACAAGACCTGCCTTGGATACATATAATATTTTCCTGTAGATAAGTCATTTAATTACTCTGTGTCTCGGTTAACTCCCTAAAACTCAGTCACCCAACACATGCTGATAGGTTGTTTGTTTTAAATTTTGCAAATAGAATTGTCATTGCCTCATTTATGTTTTACATCATGCTCCTTTCTAAAATGTATTCCTTCTCCTCCCCAGAGTTTTATCCCTTCTAACAAAAAAATTGAAAAGGAGAAACAAAACAGTTTAAGAAAACTAAACAAAACTAACCAGTATGTTAACTCCGTTTAAAAACACGTAGAGTGTCTCACACCCATATTCAGCCATCTCTGCAATGAAGGCAGGAAAAGGAATTCTTAACTCTTCTCTGGCCTTTGGTTTTTCATTTTATTGGTCGTTCTGGTTACATTGTTGTGGTTTGCGTTGTTTCTCTAGTTCTAGCCACTTCCTTCACTTTGCATCATTTCCTATGTCTTCCCATGCTTCTCTTGATCTTCATTGTTTCTTAGGAAGCTCTCCTATTCCATTGCATTCATTTACCAGAATTGCTTTAGCCACCCCTCGACTGTTGGCAATCTACTTTATTTCTCATTCTTTGCCAGCTCCCAAAGTGCTGCAGAGATCATTTTGGTGTCTGTAGGGTCTTTTGTTCTCACATTAACCCCTTTAATTTCTCACATGAATGCTGTGTCTCTCTAGTGGGCTCTCTAGCTTAAAGGATATGGACACTTTAGTCAGTTTTTAAAAACAGAATTCCAAATTGTTTTCCATAATAGTTGAACCAGTAGTGTTACAATTCCACCAAATGGATGAGTGTGTCCCTCCAATAATTACTTTTGTCATCTAAAATTTGCTGGGTGTGAGGTGATTTAATTTGCATTTTTCTCATTATTAGTGATTTGGAGTAATCATTGTTGTTACTAGCCTTCTTCTGAGAAATGTTTGTAGATGTCTTTTGACCCCTTGCCTAATGGGAAATGGCTTCTGGTTTTAAGTGTTTGTGGATTCCATATATATGTATATATTATGCAAATACAAATATCCATATACACAAGGATTGTGTGTATATATATGGTGCATGCGTGTATCTTGGATATAACCCTTATCAGAGCTATTTGATTGGCTCATTTTCCCAGCCAAAGGTTTTCTTTCTCATCCTAGCTGCATTACTTTTGTTCATATATTTCTTTAATGACCCTTTACAACACTTCTCTTGCATTAGTCTTGGTTTATAATGTGTTGCAATCTGCTCATGGTCGCCCTTTGCCTCTCTTTTGTCTTTTGGGTAATCCTGGACTTCAATTCTTCAGAGGCTGTAGTGTTCCATGATTCACAGCCATAGAATATCAGAAATCTAGAAGAAACTGGGGATATAAAGATGGCCTATTTTAGAATGGATAGGAGAATTTTGCCATGACCCCAAGGTGGTACAGTCCCCTTTTTTCTGCTTATTGATTCTGGGCCCAGCTCATTGTCCATTTGCAGAATTTTGCCTGAAATACTTACATGTCCATATAAGTGTGTATGTGTGTGTGTTTGTAACTGGGATAAAGGAGCTGGATGTATACTCCGGCTTCTTCCAAGGGCCTTCATACTCTGACCTCCTCATCCCTATTACATAGACACACATAAATACATACATGCAGGACGTATCTTGGATCAACTCCAAAAGTATCTAAACCTCTAGAGATATACATATACACCCTGATGGATAAACTGTTAAGGTGGTCCATCCAAGTGTATCTCATAACCTGACCCTTCTTTCAACCACTCTGTTTTTCCCATGTGGACAGTTAAGCCAAATTATTTTGAGTACTCACAGATTATATTTAGGAGGCTTTTCAGCTCTGTACTAGATGTCCTCCATTGATAGTGTTAAGCATACAACTAACTCTGTTTTAATTCTTACTTAATATTAATAATCCCTATTAATCAAAAGAGGTTATCTCTGTTGCTATTAAACTTTTGGAGAAATCTGGTGGAATTCGGGCCAGTTCATGAGCTACTTTTTGCTTCATCCACAAACAATAAACACAGTTAAGACCTACCACAGAGTGCAGGTCCCGAGACTGATACTATCAGAGCTTCAGAACAAATAAATAAATTGAAATTAAATTAAATTGCTCACATGTCCATGGGGCTAGAAGCTTTAAAAATACTTCATTAGAATGACCTAGTAATGTCTAGTGTAAACACTCCTGTCCTCATTTTACATAGGAGAAAGCTGAAGCTCAAAGAGGTCAATCAATAAGGGTTTTATTAAGCACCTACTGTGCACCAGGTACTGTGCTATTAAGTTCTTAGGATATATATTAAAAAAAAAAAAAGCCCCAAATGGCCTGCCCTCAAGGGATCTATAATCTAATGGGATTAAATGCTGTGGCTGGCCAAGGTCACACAGCTCTGAGTGCCAGAGTTCTTGCTAATATTTATATAGCTTCCGACAATTGTAGGTTTCAAGCTGGAAGGGACCTCGGAAGTCTTTTAGTCCAATCCTATCATTTTTCTGAAAATGGAGGCCCGGAGAGTAGAGTCAAGAGGCTAAGGAGGAGTCTATAAAGGAGAATCAAATTTACAGTCTAGAAGCCTTAGATTCAAATTCCTAAAGATGGATGTACCCTCCACCAAAGGCAATGGAAACTGAGGATTCCATCTTGTTGAGTCTCCTTGGCTGAAGTGTTCGACCTGCTGGGGCCAACCGTGTGGGAACCTCTTTCCAGATTGACTTAGGCTGGGTTGTCAGGATGACAGACATGAAGTCTGTCACCAGCCACTCTAGCTTGGGAGGAACCTGCCAGGGCTTGTTAACATAGCATTTGCAGAACCCAAAGCCACCTCCAGGCCAAGATATAGGAGCAGAGAGACAGCTTGGTATGGCCAATAAGAAGACAGGACCTGGTACTAGGAAAAGTTGGGTCCAGATCTCCCCTCTGTCACTCACCAGCTGTGTGCCTCTAAGGACCTTAGTTTCCTTATCTGTAAAATGGGGATAATAATCCCTTTAATACTTTCTTGGCCCAGTTGTTATAAATGAGGCTCAAATGAAGTCATAGATGTAAAGCAAAGGAACGTGAACGTCAGCTCTTATTGTCACACTTTAATCCCAACGATTAATGTTAAGGATGAAAAAGCGTAATACATACTTTGACAATTCAAGGAAGAGGTGACCTCTTCCTAATGAAAAGACAGCCACCATCAGTTAAATAAAAAGGTCCAGAAGGGTCAGCAAAAGGCCCTGCAATTTGGTTTATGCTTGAAAGTCATTAATCTTGAAAATATGACAATTCACTCCAGAAATATTCCCGTTCCTTAAGCCAGAGTGACGAGCAGGGTAGAATTGTGGAGATAAGGGACTTTACAATTATAAAGAGACATTTGGAGACCAACCGGTCAAACCCATGCATTTTACAGGAGAGTACACCAAAACCCAGAGAGGAGAAATGAGTGAATTAATGTCCCATAGCTAGTAAGTGATCATGTGACACGGGGAGGAAGGCACTGATCTATGAATTGATACAAAGGGAGGTCAGCAAAAGTGGGCTCGTATACACATTGACTGGGAGTACATATTTTTAAAAACTAAGCCAAAGGTATCAGAACCTCAGAGTCAAAAGGAGACACAGAGCAAACATATCATTTGTTTACGATTTTGTTAATTCTATGGTTCTGCTTTGCTAAATGCTAAGGGTTTATGTAAGCAGAAGCATAATTGACATGAGGCAACTGGGTCTTTGTCCCAGGGAGCATAGAGATGTGTCGCATACACTTCCTCCCTGCAAAGATCCCCTCACCGGCCCTTCTTATTCCCATTTCCATGGGACTCCTTTGTTATTTTTTAAATGTTATTTATTTAATTATTTTAAATACATATTGCTTTAAGAATCATGTTGGGAGAGAAAAACCAGAACAAACGGGGAAAAACATGTGAGGGGGAAAAAAAAAAAGAAGAAGAAGGGAACAAAGCACGTGATGATTTACATTCAATCTCCATAGTTCTTTTTCTGGATGCCGATGGCATTTTCTGTCCCAAGTCTATTGGGATTGCTTTAGATGGCATTTCTGCTTGTTTTGCTCAGCATCAGTTCATATAAATCAGGGATTTGGCCATTCCCCAACTGATGGGCATCCACTCCTTTTCCAATTCTTTGCTATCACAAAAGGAGCTGCTACAAACATTTTTGCACATGTGGTCCTTTTCTCTCCTTTATGATCTCTTTGGGATACAGACCCAGTAATGAGACCGCTGGATCAAAGAGTATGAACAGTGTGATAGCCCTTTGGGCATAGTTTCAAATACCTCTCCAGAATGGTTGGATCGCTTCACAACTCCACCAGCAATCCATTAATGTTCGTGGGATCCCTTTAGCCACCACTAGGTCTACTACCCAGTGGTAGAAGTACCAGAAGACTTCATGTTCTTGCCAGTACTTACAACTTCCAACAATTATAGTATCAAGCTGGAAGGGACCTCTGAGGTCTGTTAGTCCAGCCCTATCATTTTTCTGAAAACTGAGGTTCAGAGAGATGACACCTCCTCTCTCTCCTCCTAGGGATTAAGAGTCCATGGATGGGTGCTGCCGTGGGTAGAACACCAGCCCTGAAGTCAGGAGGACCCGAGTTCAAATTTGACCTCAGACACTTAACACTTCCTGGGGTAGGTCACTTACTCCCAATTGCCCCCCCCCCAAAAAAAAAAGTCAATGGATGCCAGTCATGCTCTCCTTTAAGCACACTCTCTAGAGCAAGAGGCACCTCCTCTCCCGCTAATGCTGTGCTCAGGACAAGCTGTCATCTGTGTCACCACCCTGGAATTTATCCTCCTTTTCTGAATTTGCCCCACTTCCAAGGATTCCTACTTACAATTCTGTATGGAAGATCTCATTCCTTATTTCCTATGTTTATTCAGTTATTGTTTCATAATGGAGATTTATTAAGTTTATAATAAAAATGGTTAATTAGAAGCTCATATTGGTATCCACATGCCATCAGGAGAGTCAGAGCATATATTATATATATGTGTGGGTGGAAATATGTATATGACAAGTGCATGTCTATAGAGATATTTGTGTGTGTGTGTGTGTGTGTGTGTGTCTGTGTGTGTGTGTGTGTGTGACAGACCCCTTTGACAGCCCCTGTGGTGTAAGCTCTTGCCAAGCCCTTTTCAGGGAAGCTCATCCACCTTTGGTGTCCAACCAGTCACCCAACTCTGGCACCAAGAAGCTGTAACGTGTGCAGCAGCCACGCCCCAGTAAGACCGTCTTGGCAGACAGGCTAAACCAGGTTGGGGGGAAACCAGTAGGCCTCAAACCCATCTGGGAGTTAGGGGGATGTCTAGCACAAGCATGATAAGACAAGCCCCTGGTCGGATGGGTGGGCGAGGATAATTTGTCCCAATGGCCACGAGGGTAGCTGCAGCAAGTACCATGGAGTGCTCAGGGCTCGGTCGGCCATAGAAGATGCCACTATCCTGGGGCCATCGCCAGTCATCCTGACTAGTCTTAGATAACTCTGGAAGAGAGAAGCTTACAACTTTGTGCAACTGTACCTCACTTAAATCCAATTCATGGACAAGTCATGACTTTTTTCCAGGAGTCACTGGTCCTCTTCAGAAATGAAGGAAGAACAAAAGGTCGCTTCTCAGAATAATATTATAACATACATAAAATACATAGGATTAGGAAGAAAACCATTTAAGTGTTTTCCAAAAAAGTTCACAAATCCTAGATTAAGAATTCTTGACAGAGGAGCAGTGAGGTGGGGCAATGGATAGAGCACCAGCCCTGAAGTTCAAATCTGGTCTCAAACACTTCACATTTCCTAGCTGTGTGACCCTGGGCAAGTCATTTAACCCCAATTGCCTCAGCAAAAAAAAAAAAAAAAAAAAAAAAAAAAAAAATTCTTGGCAGAGAAAGCCTGCCCAATGTTGGATGTATTCTCTGTGGAAGATTTTCAGAACCCTGTCAAGATGAAAAGGAGTAGAAGGCTTTTGACATCAGAGAGAGTCCAGATCTATGGAAGACTCAGAATAATAAAATGGCAAAAATAAAACTCCGAAATGGTACAAATGCAAACACAGAACTTGAACAACACCCTAAAATTAGAAGACCTAAATTTGAATCCCCAATCTGATATTTACTAGCAGTGTGACCTTAGACAAGTCAGTTCCTCTCTGGGAACCTCAAAATAATAATTGCTCGCAGAGCCAGGATCATGCAAAGTATGATCTCACATCTGTGGTGGAAGTCAGCCCAAGAAGCCTTGTAAGCTCTCATGAAACCATGAAGTTCTCAGTGAAATTTTCTTTGTGCAAGAGAAACAATTCAGACAAGATGGAAAGAGACTTGTGTAGATGCACAAAGAATGTATCAACTAATTTTAATTTCAAAAAGCCATGGATACCTCTAATACATAAACTATTTGCAATAATAAGAAAAGAAAGCAGCCTTCCTATTTCTTTCTATGATACAATTATGGTATTTCTCTCTAAACCAGATAGGAACAGAGCAGAGAAAGAAAACTACAGGTGAAGTTCCCTAATGGGCATTTATACAAAAAGTTTCTATAAAATATGACCGTGTGAGTTACAACAACGTTAAAAAGATTAAATGCTAATTTTTATCAAATTTCTTGTTGTCTAAGGGAGGGGGTAGGAAAGGAGAAAGGGAGAAAATTTGAGACTCAAAATTTTAAATAATAAAAGTTAACATTGCTTTTACATGCAATTTGAAAAAAATATATAAAATGTTCACAACAACAAAAAGAAATGGTATACATCATGGTGGACTTAGACAAGGAATGAAGACTTGTTTCAATAAAAGGAAGACTATAAATATAATAAATTGTGTTAATAATATAAATAATACAACTACATCAATCGATCCTGAAAAGACTTGACAAAATTCAGGATCCATTTTCACTAAAAGTTCTAGAAAGCAAAGATGGACCTCACCTTAATATAATAAATAATACCCATCTAAATCCAAGAACAAACACTATCTGTAAGAGATAAAAGCTAAAGACTTTCCTAATAAGATCTGGGAAAAGAAAGGATGCCCGTTATTATCACTACCATTACTGAAATTAAACAAAGTGCTAGAAATACTAGCTGTAGCAATAAGAAGAGAAAGGGAAACTGAGAGAATAGGTATAAGCAAAGAGGAAGCAAAATTATCACTTTCTCCAAATGACATGATGATTTGCTTCGAAAAACCCCATCAGCCGAGAAATTAATTAAACAATTAATAAATTTGCCCAATTTGCAGGAACTCCCTATAAATCAGCAGCACTTGTGTCACCTGCAAAGCCCAAGAGGAAGAGCTAGAAAGAGAAGTTCCATGCAAAATAATTACAGAAGCTATAAAATATTGGGGACATATCTACCAAGATGCATCTAGAAAGTGTGTGAAACTAACTATAAAGCATTCTGCAGAAATAAAGACAGACCTAAATAAATGGAGACACATTAATTGCTTGTGGGTAGGTCAAGACAATAGAATAAAAAGAACAGTACTATGTAAATTAATTGCTGTACCAATGAAGCTACCCAAAGAATGCTTTATAGAACCAGAAAAAGTAATAAGCAAATTTATATATATAGGAACAAAAAGTCAAGACTCTCAACAGTAATAAAAGAAAGCAGAAAAAAAGAGTGCTCTCAGAACCCGATCTCAAACTCTACAATAATCATTAAAATGAGTTAGGACTGATTAAAACCTGAAACAGAGCATCAGTGAAACAAACAAACACGGGAGCATGGTGTTCAATAAAATCAAATACCCTAGTTACTAGGGGTAGAACTATGTGACAAAGACCTTCTGGAGAGCACTAAGTGGTCTGGCAGAAATTAGGTACAGACTAAAACCTCATACCACGTACCAAGATAAGCTCCCAATGAATACATGACCTAGTTATAAAAGGTCACATCATAAACAAATTAGAGGAACAAGGAAGAAATCTCTTTTCAAATCTATGGATAAAGGAAGAGTTCATGACTAAAGTAGCTAGAGAGGATCATACAAGCTAAAACTGGCACTTTTAATTATATGAAATGAATTTTTTTTATGCAAACAAATCTAATGTAGGTTGCAGCAAATTTCCTAGATAAAGAACTCCTATCCAGCTAGGTGGTACAGTGGATAGAGTGCTGGTCCCAGACTCAGGGAGACTCAGCTTCCCGAATTCAAATATGATCCTGACTAGCTTTGTGACCCTGGGCGAACCCTTTCACCCTTTTTGCCTTGGTTTCCTCCTCTGTAAAATGAGCCAGAGAAGGAAAGGGCAACTCACTTCAGTATCTTTGCCAAGAAAACCCTAAATGGGGTAACAAAGAGCTAGAAATGACTAAACAACAATATCCAAGATATATAAGGAACTAATTCAAATGTATAGAACTAAGAATTTCCCAGTAGATAAATGATCAAAAGATATAACCAAACAATTTTCTTTCCTTTTTTATTATTAAAGCTTTTTATTTTTCAAAATGCGTGGACAATTCTTCAACATTAGCCCTTGCAAAACCTTGTGTTCCAATTCCCCTTTCCCCCACACCTTCTTCTGTTAAATCCAATATATGCATGCATATTTATACAATTATCATGCTGCACAAGAAAAATCTAATCATACCAGTTTAAAAAAGAAGTAGAAGAAGAAGAAGAAGAAGAAGAAGAAGAAGAAGAAGAAGAAGAAGAAGAAGAAGAAGAAGAAGAAGAAGAAGAAGAAGAAGAAGAAGAAGAAGAAGAAGAAGAAGAAGAAGAAGAAGAAGAAGAAGAAGAAGAAGAAGAAGAAGAAGAAGAAGAAGAAGAAGAAGAAGAAGAAGATGATGATGATGATGATGATGGTGGTGGTGGTGCAAGCAAGCAACAACAAAAATAGTGAGAATGCTATGTTGTGATCCACACTCAGCTCCCACGGTCCTCTCTCTGGGTGTCCATGGCTCTCTTCATCACTGAACAATTGGAACTGGTTTGAATCATGTTATTGTTGAAGAGAGCCACGTCCATCAGAATTAATCATCTCATAATCTTGCTGTTGCTGTATACATTGATCTCCTGCTTCTGCTCATTTCACTCGGCATCAATTCATGTAAGTCTCTCCAGGCCTCTCTGAAATCATCCTGCTGATCATTTCTTACAGAACAATAATATTCCATAACATTCATATACCATAGTTTACCCAACCATTCTTTAACTGATGGGCATTCATTCATTTTCCAGTTTTTAGCCACTTCAAAGAGGGCTGCCACAAGCATTTTTGCCCATGTGGGTCCTTTTCTCTCCTTTAAGATGTTTTTGGGATAGAGGCCCAGTAGAAACACTGCTGGGTCAAAAGGTCTGCACAACCAAACAGTTTTCAAAGAAAGAAATCCAAGCTATCAGCAGCCATGTGAAAAAAGAGTTCTAAATCATTATTAGCTAAATGCACATTGAGGTCCTCCCTCACACCTATTGAAATGGCAAAGATGACAAAAGGTGGAAATGTTGGAGGAGGTGATGACAAAAGGAACGGATGATGGAGGCACTATGGGGAAATTGGCACACTGGTGCACTGGATTGTGGAACTATGAATTGGTCTAGCCATTCTGCAAAGCAATCTGCAGCCATGCCCTCCACAGCCACTGTTATGCCTACAGCACAGAGATCAAGGAGAGAGAGAGAAAGGAACTATAGGTAGAAAATACAATTTTTACATCACCTCTTTTCATTGTAGCCAAAAATTGAAAATTGAGAAGCGGGCCTCCTATTAGAGAATGGCTAAACAAATGATAGCATATGCCTGTAATGGAATATTTGTGTACCATAAGAAATGATGAAGTGGACACTTCCAGGGAAAATTGTGTTGACCTTTTTGAACTAATGCAGAGCAAAGTGAGCAAAAGTGGAATAATTTTATATAATGGCAACTACATTAGAGGGGGAAAAAAACAACAATTCGGAAAGTCTTTCAAACTCTAATCAAGGCAATGCTAAACCACAAATCCAAAAGACAGAAAATAAACCTCAACAACTCATCTCCTGCCAGGGAACTTAAATGCAAAGAGAGAGACATTTATTTTCCAACATGGTCAATGTAGGGATTTGTTTTGCCGATCTGTGAATGGGGATGATGAGGACTTTCTCTTTTTGTTTTTTGTTTTATTCAAAGCGAAGGGGACCACTGGGAGGGGAGATTATAAATGCGTGTCAAGAGGTGAAACTAAAAGTGGTTCTGTAAGAATAGTGTCAGAATGGACTAAAGTTGTCTGGGGAATGTGAAGGGCTCCTCAAAGAATTTCCTTCTGTTGAGGGGAAAAGGAAGATCATAGAAAGTGTAAGATCCCTCCCTTCATGGAGTGGATGGAAAGATGAAAAAAATAGGGAAGGAAAGCTTCTCTCCCTTTTATTTTGGTTTTCTTGTCTCTGTAAAGGATAATGATTCTTGGAAAGGAAAGGAGAGGACAAAAATAACTACTGGGTAGTTGAAAACCAAGACAAATAGAGGGAATGGAAGAGAGTACTTAACTGTCCTTGAGTCCAAGTCACCAGGCACATGCAAATATCCACTCGGAAAGAAGTGGCAGATGAGCCCACTGTCAGTGGGAGTCTGAGTCATTGTGCCAGAGATCTTCAAAAACCTGAGGAGAATTGGTGAGGAACCACCGGGCTGGAGAAGGACAAATATTGTTCCAGATTTTTAAAGGGAAGAGAATTAAAACCTTGAAAGTGTGGCTCAGTTAGCTTGACTTGGATTTGTGGGAAAAACATAAACTGTATTATTAAAACAACGGTGCTCCATGCAGTGATCAAGGAAAGGTGGCAAGATTTCATCAAAACCTATTCCACACTGACCTAACATTCCCTTTTTGACAAGTTTCCTAGCCTGTTTAGGTTAATGCTTACTATCCCTAGATTTCAGCAAAGCATTTGACAAAATCTCCTTATTCTTTTTTTTTTTCCTTTTGAATGTGTCAATTTATTTATTTGAAATTTTCCCTTCAGAATCAAACACCTTTCTTGCTCTAGAGTACCTGGGAAAAAATGTGATTTCTTTCAAAGTGGTAAGAGACACAATAGTCTTTCATTGCCTTGGAAGCTTTTCTGCAACAGAACTATTGACTGCGCATTCTAGTGACAAAGTAAGACTTTCTAGCTGGATCCCTATTGTGATAGCTCCTCATACTTATCAAATGAGCCTTGCCAGGGCTCCATTTATTGGGAACTGAATATTGAATCTTATGTTCTCTTTTAAGCTTCTGAGTTGACTCGATATCACAAAATTTGAAAGATATTCCAACCACATTTTGGTCAGTCACGCATCCTCCTTGTCCAGACCAAAGTCCGTTATCATGTTCACAGACCATCAGGATTGGAAATGATCTCAGCTGAACTAGGTTCTGCAGTAGAACCTCCCTCCCTATAAAACTCAACTTGAAGACTTTCCATGGTCTTGGTATTCTTACAGACGCGATGGAGAGATAGAAGCTAAATCGTGATACAGTTAAGTGAATTTGGGACTCATTTAATCACTGGACTTAAAAACTCAACAGCAACTTGGATGTCTCCTTCCCATTTTTATCAGTTATTTTGATGAAATAGCAGGTGGCACACTCCCCAAATCTGCAGACGACCCAGAGCTGGGAGGGAGAGCTGACCCACTGAGCCAGAGCTGGGGCCCAGAAAGATCCTGATAGGCTGGAGAAGTGGTTCTCCAAGGGAATCCTGGAAGGCCCTGAGATCCTTTTAGTGGGTCTCAGAGGTTTTTCATAATCACACAAAGTTGTTTTAATGTCGAATTTAGCAAATATCAATAGCTACATAGCCCATGGAAACAAAAGGTCTTTGGAGGGGCCCTCGGTAATTTTCAAGAGTGTAAAAGGAGATACATGTTGCACATATTTTCCAACTTTTTTAATGTATTGTTCAGTTGTGCTGATTTTTTTTCCTCTTTTTCTTTTTACTTTCTTTTTAAAAATTCTATTTATTCTGTGGGATGGCTCTTGGGGAAAGAGAAGGGGAGGGATGTTGGGGAAAACTCTGCTGATATAAAAAACAAAAGACATCAATAAAAACGTATTTTTAAAAAATGGAATACAAAGGAGCCTTGAGACCAAAAAGCTAGAAGTATAAAGTATAATGTGTGTGTGTGAACATATAATTAACTTTACTCTACCATGTCCTTTCGGTCTTCTTCCAGAACAAAGGACAACAACCAACCAGTCGTGTGCAAGAATGTACACAGGGGAGAAGGGAAGAGAGATAAGCAATAGAGAGACAGAGAAAGAGACAGAGAGATCCATCTTTACACTTGGGTTCAAAGAATCAGCTTCCATAGTATAAGAGGGAGGAACTGGAGCTAGGAAAGAGTTGGAGTGGCTGGTAAGTTCAGTAGAAATGCAAAGGGTGCAACCTTTGACTACAATAAGAGAAGTATCATTTTGGGGACTAGGAAGGCGCCAGGCCCGCTCTCTTTTGCCCTAGCCAGACTACATTTGGAGTACTGTGGTCGTTCTAGGCGCCATGTTCCAATGAGGACATTAACAAACTGTGAAACACCCAGAGGAAGCCAACAAGGATGCTTTGGAAGGCCCTCTTGAGTCATGTCAAATGGCAATCACTGAGATGAACTAGAAATTATTTGCAGCTAAAAAAAAGATCTGGGGGCGTTGGGCAGGGTGCAAAATAATAACTGTCTTCAAGTGTTTCAAGAGCTAGGGGATTTTCAAGGAAATAAGGTTTGGACTTTTTGCCCTTGACCCCAGCTGATAAAACTAGCAGCAATGATGTCTGCAAAGAAGCAAATTTGTTCTTGACAGCAAGGAAAACTTTCTAGTCATTAGCTAAAAGTAGCATGATCCCAGGGGTCCATGGGAGCCAGCTGGAAAGCTGATAGGTGAATAGTGGATGTGAGCAGTTACATCCTAGAAATTGGCAAAAATGATTGTTTTGTTGCGTGCCTAGACTTAAGGTGATAAAGAAAAAGTTTTAAAATGCAAATTAAGGCTAAAGGCCCCGGATTCCAGGGCACTCAGAAGGATCTGAGTTCAAATGCAGCCTCAGATACTTGACACTTACTAGCTATGACCCAGGCTTACAAAAAAAAAAAAAAAATGACCCACAAAAAGATGCAAATTAAACTGAAAATTGCATCTGGGGACACACACACACACACACACACACACACACACACCCCTACACACACAGAGCTGGTTAAACATTCACTAACACACATCTACATGATCTCAATAGCAACATGACCTGCCTGGAGGTAGGATCATGGGATCTGAGATTTAAAGCTTGAAATAATTTTATAAATCACATGGGTTTATTTTATTTATAAATCTATATACGAAATATATAAATAATGTATAAAACATATAACTTTAGTTTATAAATCATATAGATTTATTTATAAATCTACTTATAAAATATATAAATTTAGTTTATAAATCATATAGGTTTATTTTATTTATAAATCTATATTTATAAAGTATTTAGAGAGCTATAAATGATTTACAAATTTATTTCTATTTATTTATAAATTATGTATAAATCATATAGGTCCTCATTTTATATCTGAGGCAACAGAGGCTCACAGAGGAAAGTTCCATGCTCAGCAGAGTTGAGATTTGAATTCATCTCCTCTGATTCCCAAACCACTTTCCCCACTCTCCCAGCTCTGGCTTTCCCACTTTGTCTTTGAAGGACAAAGGCAAAAACTAGAGGGGGTGACATGGTGGCGGGAGGACTCCGAAGGTGCTGGCAGGTTGGATGGAGGTTATGGGTCAGATTGGCCAGTGGGCCCTGCCCCCTCCATTTGTAGTGCTCTCTTTCGGTAGTGACCTCAGGGTTTCTCTCCATGGGCCCCATTTGAACAGGTGAGGCCATTGCTGCTTTGCTAGTTTTCCTGGGTTGGAAATCTCCTACCGACTGACAGGCTAGCTCCACCCTCCATGTGTTAGCTGACAAGGATTTAATGTGCTGTCTCCACCCAGACTATATGGAGGCTTTGATGGTGGAATTTCAGGCATTGTGACTGGGGGTTACCTTAGGTTGTTCTAGTCCTTTGGAGACCTAAGGATTGTCCCCAAGAATCAGACTGGTGGCTGGCTGAAGTAACAAGCCATTTTTCTGGTACATAAGACAAGACCTAAGTTCTCATCTGAGACATCCTGGGCATCCCGCCACTACCACCACCACCACAGGCTGTAAGACCACCTGAAAAAGGGTCTTCAAGAAGGGGGATGGCTGTGAGGGACAGGCCAGTCATAGGCTGATTTTGGATGGAAGGCTGGGTCAGAGGCCCTGGGTTCAAACCCCAGCTTGGCCATTTCCTGTGGCCTTAAGCAGCCCACATTACCTCAATGGCTCTCAGGCCGGCAGTAACTCAAGAAGCATTTATTAAGGGCTTAATTATGTGCCATGGTCATATGTCAGTGCTGGGGATACAAAAAGAGGCAACGACATGGCTCATGTATGGTTACGTACAGTGTAAGAGCTATATGATGTAAATGGGAAGTGATCCCAAATACTACAAGCTGTTAGGAAGGGGAAATTGACAGTTCTTGACACCAAATTTGAGATGGGGGTGGGGTGGGAGGGAGGAAGGAGCTTAGGGTGATGCTGGAGAAGATGGAGGGGGCCTCAATATTAATAACGAAAGTAAGAAGAGGGGAGGGTTTTAGAGAAAAGAAAATAAATTCAGTTTGCCAGATAGTTTTAAAATGTCAAAAGAGAGGCAGCTAGGTGGCCCAGTGGGTAGATCATCAGCCCTGAAGTCTGGAGAACGTGAGATCCAATCTGGCCTCAGACACTTAATGCTTCCTAGCTGTGTGACCCTGGGAAAGTCACTTACCCCTAATTGCCTCAGCAGAAAAAAATTTTAAAATTTAAAAAAATGTCAACGGAGCTTCCAGTCCAACAAGCAGTTGGTTAGCAGCCAAGAGAGAGGTCAGGGCTGGATAAATGTATCTGAGAATTCTCGACAAAGAGATGACCATGAAATCCATGAGAGCTAAGGAGATTATGGAGACAGATTATAGAAGAAGAAAAGTAGAAAGCCCAGGGCAGAGCCTTGGGGGACAGCCAGAATTAGTGGGTGTTCTGAGTGAAGATCCAGCAAAGAAAACTGAGTGGTCAGACAGGTAGAAGAGAACAATGGCCACAAATTGAGGAGAGAGTACCTGGGGGAAAAGGTGACTTTTGCTGCCTTAATCTGTACATTGAAATAGGAGGATGCCCACCCCTACCCCTCTGAGTCCCTTCTAGCTCTCACATTCTCTGATCTGGTGATCAGTTTCCCTCCTGTGATGCAGCAGGCGGGGAGGTGCTGGCAACTTAACCAGCAAGGCCTCTGACCGCCAGGAATGAAGTCTGGAAGTTTCTGGCATGAAGTAGCTAGCATGGAAACTTCCAGCAAAGGGCAAGGCACCGAGTGGGTGAGTGGGTGGGTGGAGAAAAGGGTTTGTCTGGAGCTCAGAGAACCTGCTGCAGAATGAAGGCCCCTCCAAACCGGAAAGCCCTTTTTCTGAGGAGAGAGACGTCATGTGAGGGGGGGAGGGAGCAGGGGCTCTTCACAAGGAAGCAGGCCTGGCTCTGGCCCTCCCCAGCCACCCTTAGGACTCTTCTTCCTGCCCAGACTGCCCTGGCTCCTTACCTCTCCCTTAGGGAGGGCCTAAGGGAAGGACATTCCAGGGGTGTGTGGAGGAGGTCCAGGACAGGAGGCAGGCACTCTGAGAGAGACAGAGAGAGAGAGAGAGAGAGAGAGAGAGAGAGAGAGAGAGAGAGAGAGAGAGAGAGAGAGAGAGAGAGAGACAGAGACAGAGACAAACAGAGAGAGAGAGACAGAGAGAGAACATACACATAGAGAGGAAAAGAGACACAAAGAGAGGGAGGAGGGAAGGAGGGAGGGAGACAGACAGAGACAAAGACAGAGGGGGGACGGTGCAAGGGACTACAAGGGCAAAATGTTGCATTTGGTGTCAGATAAAGTGCTTGAATGCGTTCTTTTTCTTTGTAACATGGGAAGGTTCAAGTTCACGTTTAGAGAATTGTGGGAGAGGTGAGGAGCAAATCCAGGAATGACCCTGATATAGAATTAGAAACCAACAAAACCTAATAACCCAGGGGAATTTTTCCCTTCTCTTTTTGGAAGAAAGAAGGGGGTGCAGCTAAATGGCCCTACAGTGGATAGAGCACCAACCCTGAAATCAGGAGGATCTGAGTTCAAATGTAGACTCAAGACACATAACACTGACTAGCTATGTGACCTGGGCAAGTCACTTAACTCTAATTGCCTTAAAAAGAAAGGAGAGAGAGAGAGAGAGAGAGAGAGACAGAGAGAGAGAGAGAGAGAGAGAGAGAGAGAGAGAGAGACAGAGAGAGACAGAGAGAGAGAGAGAGGAGAGAGAGACAGAGAGAGAGAGAGAGAGACAGAGAGAGAGAGAGAGAGAGAGAGAGACAGAGAGAGAGAGAGAGAGAGAGAGAGAGAGAGAGAGAGAGAGAGAGGAAGGAGGGAGAGAGAGACAGAGAGAGAGAGAGACAGAGAGAGAGAGAGAGAGAGAGAGAGAGAGAGAGAGAGAGAGAGAGAGAGAGAGACAGAGAGAGAGAGAGAGAGGAGAGAGAGAGAAGAGAGAGAGAGAGAGAGAGAGAGAGAGAGAGAGGGAGGGAGGGAGGGGAGGGAGGGAGGAAGGAAGGAAGGAAGGAAGGAAGGAAGGAAGGAAGGAAGGAAGGAAGGAAGGAAGGAAGGAAGGAAGGAAGGAAGGAAGGAAGGAAGGAAGGAAGGAAGGAAGGAAGGAAGGAAGGAAGGAAGGAAGATAAAAACAGACAGGAACACAGAGAAAAACAGAGAGAAGAAAGAAAGAATGAATGGAAGAACGAAACAGAGATAGAGAGAGAGAAGAAAGAAAGAACAAGTGGAAGAAAGACAGAAGAAACAGGCAAGAGAAGACAGAGACAAAGAGAACAAGGACAAAATAAGGAGAAAGAAATGAAGGAAAAGAGAAATGGAAAGAAAAGAACCACAAGAGAAAGAAAAAGGAAAAAGAAAAAAGAAAAGGAGAGGGGGGTGGGTCATGGAGTATTGGATTGACTAGTCATGACTTCAATGGTAGTGAAGCATAGGTCTCCTAACTCTTGGCAAAAAAAATTGGGGGACAAAAGGGGTTGGAATGAGGCATCCTATGGCAGACGGCCAAATGTTGATTTATTTTTCTAAACTATATTTCTTTGTTCCAAGGGATTATTCTTGAAGACTGGGAAAGGAAGGGCATGCCATTGGGAAGCAACAGTAAAATTGTTAAGAATTTAATTTTTAATAAATGAATTTGTATATCACTGACATTTTCTCTTATATCCTTCTTCCCTCTCCCAAAAGAGCCATTTCTTATTATAAAAAATACTTTTTAAAGAAAAGTAAGAGAAAAAAGCACTAAATCCAATCAATAATACATCAAAAAAAAAAATCTGACACCATATACAATATTTCCCACCCATGGACTTCCCACTTCTACAAAGGAGTTGTTTGGAAATATTTTCTCATATCTCTTCTTTCAGACTAAACTTACTCTAACTGCAATATTCATTTTCTTTTTCTAAAAATGAACTTTTAGTGATAAAGTGATAATTTTTGTTTTTATATAGGCTAAATCGCTCCATTTCCCTCCCCTATCAGAGAACTATGTTATATAACAAAGGATTTCTTTGAGAAAAGAGGAAAAAGAAAAAAAAAATTCATCAAAATCTATCAATATATCCACAAAAATCTGACAATGAAATATACCAACACATATTCCATACCCATGAATCTTCCACTTCTATAAAGGAGTAAAGAGAGGTGTCTTTTCTCATATCTCATATTGAGGGCCATGATGGTTTGGGCCCATTTTACATTCTTTTTTGGATTATTTTGTAACTGTTATCTTTAAATTTACACTGTTCTGGTCATTGTGTACATTCCCTCATTGGTTCTTCTTACTTCACTTTGCATGACTTCATGTAATTCTCTCCATGCTTTTCTGCATTCATATTTGTCTTTTTTTTTATTGTACCTTGTTCAACCATTCCCTAATTAATAGGCATCTATTTAGTTTAAGTTCTTTGTCCCACAAGAAAGTGCA
Organism: Sminthopsis crassicaudata; assembly: GCF_048593235.1. NCBI lineage: Eukaryota > Metazoa > Chordata > Mammalia > Dasyuromorphia > Dasyuridae > Sminthopsis > Sminthopsis crassicaudata. Next base: position 51,271,172 of record NC_133623.1, on the reverse strand, counting down.
ACTATATATGTGTGTGTGTGTGTGTGTGTATTTAGATAATATTGTTATTATATTCACTCAACCTACCCATGAGCACTTGATATTTTTCTTTTTTTATTATAGCTTTTTATATACAAAACATATGCATGGGTAATTTTTCAACATGGACCCTTGCAAAACCTTCTGTTCCAACTTTTCCCCTCCTTCCCCCCCCCTCCCCTAGAGGGCAGGTAGCCCCATACATGCAACTGCAACTATATGGACTTCTGAAACTTTTTCCACTTGTGATCCCTTTTTGCCTGAGAAATTTGTATGCGATCCCATCTTGAATCTGAGCTGAGATAATTCTGGCCATGTTCATACATATCCAGTGCAAAGTGCACATGTTGTGTGTTCAGAACCAAAGCTGCAGTGAAGGAGCTCAATGCAACGCAAACAAGCGTTCCCAGAAACACCTTGGATCCGTCACGTTTGATTTTTAATTTATTTTTAATCATTGTGCGTTCAGAAACCTTTGATTGTTGCCAAATTTTGTCTGATCCTCCACATTCAATTACATGATCGGCAATTTAAGAAGCTTTGGGTTATAGGAAGGCTTTCATCGATGGCCACCTTGGAAGTATATACCTAGCAGTAGCATCTCTGGATCAAAGGGTATGGACATTGTAGCCATTTTACCTACAATAGCTACAATTTGCTTTGCATAGTGGTTCTAAGTCATAGCTCCACCAACAATATAATAGTGTATCTATCTTTTCACAGTTCCTCTAATACTGACTATTCCTATCTTGTGTATTCTTGTAATTTGCTGGGTGTAAGGGGAAAACTCAAAGTTGTTTTAGTTTTCATTTATCTTATTATTAGTTATTTAGAGCATCCTTTCAGATGGCTATTAGTAGTTTGTAATTCTTTTGAGAACTATATGTTCATATACTTTGATTTATCTATCGAGAGTGACTTTCCGTACTATTTATTTCTGTTATCCATCTTTTTTGCAGAGCAAAATCTTGTCAAAGAAATTTGACACAAAGATTTTTTCCCCATTGATCCTTTAAAAAAGGAAGAAAGAAACTTTATTTTACTATTAACTCATTGTGTCATCTTAGGCAAATCCATTTCCTTTCTAATCCCCATGGAACTCTAACTGTTCCTTCCAATTGTTAGATAAGTCCTATCTCCCATAAGAAACTTTTCTCAAGTCTTCTCTGACCACCCATGGCATGAACAGTCTGTCCCCCATAATCTAACAGTTGATTCCATAGTTTTTTCTATGATATCTTTCATATTTGCATGTCTTGGGACAAGGACACAGGACGTACTGGGAGATGTAGGGTAGTGCTGTCCATGTGACTTTAGACAAGTATCTATCCTTCCCTCTCTGGTCTTCCGTATCTTCCTTGGTAAAGTCAGACAGTTGGAGTGGGTCTTCCCTAAGGGCCCTTCCATCTCTAAATCTTGGGAATCACTCTCCCCACCCCCCCAGAGATGATAAATTCTTTGAAGATCCCTGTCTTATTCATATCATTCACAGGATCATAGAATGTCCAAGTTGGACAGGGCCTCAGGGGCCATTTAACTCAAACCATTCCTGACCAAGAATCTCCTCAACAGAACACACCTTTCTTGGAAGGCCTCCAGTAAGGGGACTCATTCAGAGGCAGCCCAATCCAGTTTGGGAGAGTTCTCATTGGTAGAAAGTTGTCCTTTTGTTTTGGTTTTTCTCCTGACCTCAATCCTAAATCGGTCTTTCAGCACTTTCCACTCCTTGTTCCTCATTCTGCTCTCCAGGGCCAAGTAGAACAGGTCTGTTCTCTCTCCCTTCACGATCCAGATGGACCTGGTCACATGAAGTTAGCCATTAAGCAAGCACCATAGGATTGGGGCCCGCTATTCCCAGTGGGCCGCTGGGAGCCGGGGAGGTTCAGGGAGATCTATGGACTGATGGACTGGAGTGGCTCCTTTTCTGATTGCTTGTGGTTAGGGGATCCTTTATTCAAATCTCATTTCTGAGAAGGCTATATAACTATAGATAAATCATGTCACCTCTCTGAGACTCAGTTTCTTCATCTGTAAAAGTGAAGATAATAATACCTGTAATAATTGCCTCATAGGGTTATTTTAAGGCTCAAATAATGTATACAAAGTGCTTTGCAACCTGCCTGTCTGCCTTGGAATGAGAACTTAACCAGGGACTTGTTTCTCTTTCTATAAAATGGGGTAATTGGACTAGATGACTATTAGGGACCTCTCTACCTTGAAATCTCTAATCCTATGATCCTAGATACTGGACCACTCTGGACCTTAGTGTCTTCATCTATAAAATGAAAGGGTTGGACTAAATAGTCCAAAGTTCCCTCCAGCTCTGGATCTCCATAACCTATGAATTTTACAGAGCTATAAAAGTGGAAGGAGATGGAAGAGGAGGAGGAGGAGGAGGAGGTAGTGGTGGCCATTGTCATCATCATCATTTCTTGAAAGGTTTTGTCCATGCCTTTAGTCTCTTTCCATCATTCCCCAACCCCTACCTCCCCGCTTTTGATGGTTACCCTAAAACATTGTGCAATTCTCTTTTTCGTTCTAAGGCAGCACAGTAGAGCAGAAGATGAACTGATCTTGGTAGCAGGAGTCCAGGGTTCAAATTCTGATTCTGCCTTTTCCTAATTGTGTGACCATAGATAAGTCACTTACTCTCTGAGTCTGAATTTCATCATCTGTACTAAGGGGGTAATCTTTGTATTACCTACTTTGCAGAACTGTAAATCCTGTTAATAGGACAGAGACAAGTATCTTCAAGCACAAATCCTTTTAGATCTCCTCATACTTCCAGGACTTTAGGCAAGCCAAATGCTTCCCTCTGGAGCTCAGTTTAATTAATTAATTTCATTAACTAATTTATTAAAATTGGGGGTTGATATAGCAAATTGCTTACTGTTTTAGGGAGGGGAGGAGAGAGAAGGAGGGAGAAAAAATGAACTCAACATTTTTAAATGAATATTAAAAATTGTCTTTACATGTAATTGGAAAAAAATAAAACCTTATTTTAAAAATTGGGGTTTGGACAATTCTAGCAGACTCATGATGAAACATGCTCTATCTTGTGATAGAGCACTGATGGACTCAGGGAGAAGATTGGGGTTGTGGGGGGGAAGGATGAAGGGGTCACGGTCAATATGGAAATTTGCAATGATTGCAACTGCTTTTGTTTTTCTCAGTGGGAAGAGATGGAGGTGGGAGGGAGAAAATTAGGAACTAGAAATAAGATAATATGGATTCTTTTAAAATGAGAAGTTCAATGGTAATCTAGTATTTGATAAACCCCTAACCTCTAGCTTCTGGGATAAGAACTCTCTATTTCACAAAAATTGCCAGAAAAACTGGAAAATGATATGTCAGAAACTCAACATAGATGTACCTCTCATACCCCATACCAAAATAAGGTCAAAGTGGGTACATGATTTGGGTGTAAAGGGGGATACCACAAGCAACCTAGGAGAGCAAGGGATAGTTTACCTATCAGATCTTTGGAGAAGGGAAGAATTTATGACCACAGAAGAACTAGAGAACATTATGAAATACAAAATAGACAACGTTGATTATATTAAATTTAAAAGTTTCTGTACAAACAAAACCAACACAAACAAAATTAAAAGGGAACTACAAAGCTAGAAAAAAATCTTTACAGCCAGTGTTTCTGATACAAAGGTCCCATTTCTAAAATAGAGAGAGAACTGACTCAAATTTATAAGAAATCAACCCATTCCCCAATTGAGAAATGGTCAAAGGATATGAACAGGCAAATTTCAGATGAAGAAATTAAAACTATTTCTAGTCATATGAAAATATGCTCTAAATCACTATCGAGTAGAGAAATGCAAATTGAGACAACTCTGAGATACCACTACACACCTGTCAGATTGGCTAAGATGACAGGAACAAATAACGATGAATGTTGGAGGGGATGTGGGAAAACTGGGACACTGATACATTGTTGGCGGAGTTGTGAAATGATCCAACCATTTTGAAGAACAATTTGGAACTATGCCCAGAGAGCTAAAAAAAACTGTGCTTACTCAATAGTGCCATTACTGGATTTATAGCCCAAGGAAATCATCAAAGAGAGAAAAGGACCCACATGTGCAAAAATGTTTGTAGCAGGTCTTTTTGTGGTAACAAACAATTGGAAAGTGAGTAGATGCCCAGAAATTGGGGAATGGGTGAACAAGCTGTGGTACATGAAGGTAATGGAATATTATTGTTCTATAGAAAATGATGAACAAGATCAAGGATGGACAGAAACAACTACACCCAGAGTAGGAACACTGGGAAATGAATGTAAATTGTTAGCACTACTGTCTATCTACCCAGGTTACGTATATCTTCGGAATCCAATACTTAACGTGCAACAAGAAAATGCTATTTACACACATATATTGTATCTAGGTTATATTGTAACCCATGTAAAATGTATGGGATTGCCTGTCATGGGGGGAGGGAGTGGAGGGAGGGAGGGGATAATTTGGAAAAATGAATACAAGGGATAATATTATAAAAAAAAATTACTCATGCATATATACTGTCAAAAAAATTTATAATTATAAAATAAAAAAAAATTTTTAAATGATGAATAAGATGATTATAGAAAGGCCTGGAAAGATTTACATGAACTGATGTCGAGTGAAACAAGCAGAACCAGGAATACATTGTACACAAAAACAGTAAGAATGTGCAATGACCAACTATGAAAGATTTGGTTCTTCCCTGGGCCAGTGATCTGAGACAATCCCAACAGACTTGGGATAGAAAATGCCATCTGCATCCAGAGAGAAAACTATGAAGAATAAATGTAAATCCACACATACTATGTCCAGTTTTTTTCTTTTTCTGTTTTTTTTCCTCTCATGGTTTTTCCCTTTTGTTCTGATTTTTCTCTCCCAATATGACTCATAAAGAATTTTATTTATGTATTTAAATCTGTATTTTAAAATATATACATGTATAACAAGAAAAATAAAGAAAGCAAAAAAATGAGAAAGTTAGACTAGCTGGCTTCTGAAGTTTCTTCTAGCTCCAAATCTGTGATCCTATGGATGATCTTGGACAAAATACTTTACCTCCCTGGGCCTCAGTTTCCTCATCTGTAAAGTGAATAAGCAACACCTCTGAGGTTTTTCTGGCTCTAGGCCTAGGATCTTACAGCAACACTGTGTAAAAACGGTTATTGAATAGTTGACCCAAAGCTCTGCTACTGGGTGCACTAGGGTAGCTCATGGATCCCACAGGGCCTTGTTTCCTCATTTGTAATAGGACATTAGACTGGAGAATCTCTGAGGTCCCTTTGGGCTCTGAAATTGAGGTGGTGAGGAATAGGGAGTGAAAGGAGCATTGAACTGGGAGGCAGGGGACCCTGGCTCTCATTCTGACTTGAGCAATAATCCACTGGGTCTCACAAAGTCCTCAGAGGTCTGCTTTCTCATCTGTAAAAAGACTGCTAGTGTACTCTCTCTTTGTCTCTCTGTTTCTATTTATTTGTCTCTGTGTTTCTTTCTGTGTGTTTCTGTGTATGTCTTTCTGTCTCTGTGTTTGTCTCTCCCTGTGTGTGTCTCTGTCTGGCTCTCTGTGTCTGTGTTTTTCTCTCTGTCTCTCTGTGTCTATCTCTCTGTCTCTGTGTCTTTATTTCTCTCTGTGTGTCTCAGTCTCTGTCTCTCTATCTCTCTGTTTCTGTCTGTGCCTGTCTCTTTGTGTCTGTTCGTTCTGTCCCTCTTTCTCTGTCACTCTGTTGCTATTTCTTTGTCTCTTTCTCTGTCTCTCTCTGTTTCTGTCTCTCCCTGTGTATGTCTCTCTGTTTCTCTCTGTGTCTGTGTTTGTTTCTATTCTCTCTCTCTCTCTCTCTCTCTCTCTCTCTCTCTCTCTCTCTCTCTCTCTCTCTCTCTCTCTCTCTCTCTCCCTCCTTCCCCCTCTCCCTCCCTCTCTTTCTTCCTCTCCCTCCCTGCCTCCCTCCCCCCCCTCTCTCTTTTGTACCCACCTCAGGTTTAGGAGAAAAGTGCTCTGTAAACTGTACCAAAATGGGAACTGTCCCAATTACTTAGCCAAGCTGTTAGAGCCTTGGATTAACCCAAACAGCAGCTAATATCCAAGCAATTTCTCTTTGGCACTGTGGCTTTCTCTGCTGGTCATGGAAGGTCATGGAAGAAAAAGAAACCCATTGGACAGACACATCTAGGCCCTGTCGGACAGCCTCCTAGTCCTTCCTGACCTTCTTATCTAGCCCCCTGCCCCATTAAAGAAGAAGGAAACAGGCTCCTTTGGGGAGGAGCCAGGAAGCCAATGTTCCTTCCTCCCAATCTAAAATGGGATCAGCCACCTTGAGCCACCAAAAGAATTCTTCCTATTTGTCAAAAAAAAAAAAAAAAAAAAAAAAAAAAAAAGGCTGAGCCTTGGAGAACCACCCTAATTTGGGGAGCATTGGGAGGAGGAGGGGAGCTGGCTATAGAATCAGTATCAAAGACAGAGCCCTCATCTCTAGGGGAGCTCCTTCCCCTCAGTGGGCCTCCGTTTTCCCATCCTTAAAACAAAGGGTTTGGATTAAATGGTTTCTAAGGGATCACTCGGTGGTCCTGTCAACAACAGAATTGCCAATTAGGAAGGCGCTAAAGAGTTTGGCTCAGGGATTATGGGTTGGGGAAAGAGGGGGTGAGACTGCGTTTGGCCCCTGCTCTGTCAAGGACTAGCTGGGTAACTATAAACAAGTTTGCTCCCTCTTCTGAACCTGGCCACCTTCTTCACCTAATACTTGCACTTCTTACCTCATGGGGTTGCCTTGAGGGAAAACACTTTGTAAACCTTAAAGAAGGGGTTCTTTTTTTTTCTTTTTTTTTCTTTTTTTTTCTTTTTTTTTCTTTTTTCTTTCTTTTTTCTTTTATTTCTTGAAGTTTGTTTGTTTTACAAAACAAATGCAAGGATAATTTTTCAACACTGACCCTTGAAAAACCTTGAAACAGGGATTCTTAACTTGGAGTCCATGGACTTTGAAAAAATATTCGAGGGCTATATTTCAATATAATTAATTCCTTTTGCAGCTTTTTGCATTGTCTTTTATGCATTTAAAAACTTTATTCTGAGAAAAGAACCAGAGGCTTCAGCAGCCAGATTGTCAAAGGGGTCCAGGGAAGAGCCAAAGGTAAGAACTCTTGAATTAGAACGTTAAGGACTGGACCTACATTTGGGGCTTATGGGGAAATTCCCTTTACCAGTGCAAATAACCAGTTGCCTGCCCAGCCTGTTTGTGTCCAGAGAAGAATTGGAATCCAAATGTTTCTGGATAACTGGGTACCAGACTCTCCAATAATGTCTCTCCCTTCAAAAGGCAATATACAAATGTGAGTTTCTATCTTTAAAGTATAACCGAACAAGAGCGACACATTTGTTTTAACCTTACTAAATCAAATGGATGGATGAAAAATCGATTATGAAATGCTTCTTCATATTAAGTTGTGCCTGACTCTTCTTGATCCCACTTGGGGTTTTCTTGGCAAAGATATCGGAGTGGTTTGCCATTTCCTTTCTCTCATATGACAGATGAGGAAATGGAGGTAGACGGGGTAAAGTGACTTGCTCAGGGTCACACAGCTAGGAAGTACATGAGACTGGATTTGAACTCTTTCTGACTCTAGGTCTTCCTGACTTTGAGCCAGGCACCCTAGCCACTGTACCACCTTTCCATGTGCTGGAGGTAGGGATCCTAAAAATCCAAGAGCAAGACTTCTTGCCCTCTGGGAGCTTACATCTTTGGGGGAATGACAATAGATACATGGAGCCAAGCACAGCAGCTAGGCTGCATTCATTTTTGGAAATAGCCCCTGTCTACCCTACCTTGAAACCAGACTCTCTCCTGAAACAAAAAAACTTCTGAATACAATGACCAGAGCTGACACAATACCCAACATTCTGCTTTCCATGATCCACTGCTCCCAACCAGAGAAGGAAATGTACCAGGTTTCATTATTTGTTCTGTGAGAAATTGTGGGGTTATTTTCTGAAGCAATGGGGAGGATAGAATGATTCCATGGGTTTGGAGCTGGGGTCTACATCGGTGAAATCAGACACTTTACTGCCTATGACATTGAGTAAGTTGTTTAAGCCTCCATGGATCTCAGTTGCCTCATCTGGAAAATGGGAATAACAAACCTTGCCCTACCCAGCCCCCTGGATAGTTGCAGTAGTGAGCCTTAAAGTGATGCAGAGATGACAGCAGAGATCATTGCCTTTATTATAGTTATAATTATTGGAGGCCTACAGGCCTTTCTTTCTTTTTTGCTGAGGCAATTGGAGTTAAGTGACTTGCCCAGGATCACACAGCTAGGAAGTGTCAAGTATCTGAGGTCAAATTTGAACACAGGTCCTCCTGAGGCCTTTTTTTTTTTTTTTTTTTTTTTCCCTGAGGCTGGGGTTAAGTGACTTGCCCAGGGTCACACAGCTAGGAAGTGTTAAGTGTCTGAGACCAGATTTGAACTCGGGTCCTCCTGAATTCAAGGCTGGTGCTCTATCCACTGCGCCACCTAGCTGCCCTGAGGCCTTTCTTTTTAATGGGGCAGGAACTAGAGACTCCCTTCACAATAACATTCTGTCTGATGAGTTGACATACTCTCCTAGGGAGAGAGAGTCATGAAAGGTTATTGCTTCCCTTTCTTCCAGAACCCAGAAACAAAGAACTGATAGCACAGATCCAAATTTCACTCAAGAACTTCAATGCTTTTTTTAATTCTCAGAAGATCAAGGGTAGACAGGGTCCCTATCCTTTAGAAAGCCCAGAATGATGTAAGATTCTTTGTGTGTGTGTGTGTGTGGGGGGAGACATGGGCCCCATTCTTCAGGGAATCTTGGGTTTGAGGGGAAAAGCACTGAGAGTCCCTGCAAGCCTCTGATCTGCCGAGGGGTTAATATCGAGCACTTCATTGAGATCTCCTGCTCACAAAGAGGCAGAGCCAAGGGACACATCATTTGGATGGATTTACCATCTTCCTCCCTCTCCTTTAAATGCCACTCCACAAAAAGTAAATAAATAAAGATTTAAATATTAAAACAAAACGAAACAAAAATAAAATAAAAATAAATGGAACTCCACAAGTAGCTCCCTCTCCCCTCTCCCCTGCTCTCTCCCATAGTCCTTCAGTTCCAAGCCTGGGGCCCTGAAATTCCAGCCTCTCAAATGCTTGGGCTGCCTCTGAACCAGCTGCCTGGCCACCCTTTGGCTCATGGCACTGATTTGGGAGCCCTGCTGGAAGTTCTTGGGCCCGGACGACAACTGGAGTCCCAGCTGTGCTGTGGTGGCGTGCTCCCTGGATTCCCAGTAAGGAGACCTGGGCCGGAATTCTCCCGAGACACTTCACTCCTCTAGGGCTCATTTTCCTTTCTTGTCAAACAATGGGGTTGGGCTCCATGACCCTTCAGGGCCTTCTCACTTCTTCCAATCCTCTCTCAGCTAGCTGCTAGCTAGAATTCTGGTCTTCTCCATTCCTAAATCCTTCCCTGGAATAAATGGAAGGTCCTCTCTCTAGTGAGCATACTGGTGGATAATAATAATAATAATAATAATAATAATAATAATAACTTGCCTTTATATGAGAATAACAGAAAAAACCAGTATAATCACTTTAAGGGTTGCAAAGTGCTTTGTATCCCTAATCTGATTTGATAGCTTGGGACAATAGAAAAAATCAAGTCTCTGGAATCAGAGGGCCTGGGTTCAAATCCCACTTACTACCCTGTGATCTTGGGCAATTCATTTCCCTCCCAAGGCTCTCAGTTTCCCCTCTAAACAATGAGAAGGTTAAACTAGATGGCTTCTGAAGTGCCTTCAGCTCAAGAGCACAGAGCCTATGATCTTGGGATACACCAAGGTGCTACATGGTGGGAATGGGTTTGCACTGAGTCATCCACACTCTCTCAGCTGAATTCCTTGTGAACCACGGCGTGAACTTGTGAGATGTGTGTCTGCTCAGGGTTAGGGCTCAATGTGGGTTGGGGAGGAGGGACAGTTAGAAGTCAGTTACTCTTCTTGTCAGCTGGAAGGCATCAGGACCTAAAGCCCGGAACTCGACTTGATTCGCCATCAGAAAAGACTTTGCTTGAACCAAAGAAGAGAATCTTGCTGGATCTGGAGAAGGAATAAAAAGCCAGAGATCTCTCTGCTCTACCACAGCTTTGACAGGGATTCCCTCCTTTTAAAAAGTAGCTTGGGACAGCCAGATGGCACAGTGGATGGAGCAACGATCCCTGGAAGATTTGAGTTCTAATCCAGACTCAGACACTTACTAGCTGTGTGAATACGGACAAGTCTTATGGAGCCATTGCCTCCAAAAAAATTAAAAAAGGAAGTATCCCATCCCAATGAGTAGAATCAGAAGAACAATTTGCTAATTGATGACTAATGACATAAAGGAAAACAGTATTGAAAGAGGTCTCCGATGGATCATGACTTCAGGAAACTGACAATGAAGCCAGTTATTTTCCCTCCCTGGACCTCTGTTTCCTCCTCTGTGAAATAAGGAAGTTGGACTAGATGGCCTCTGAGATTGCTTCTAGCTCTAGATCTATGAGAATCTGGTTCTATGTTTTTGTCTCTGGACAGAGAAGTGGTGAACTTCGTGTAGATGTAGAAGAGGGCATACATTTTTGAAGATGGCCCACGTGTTATTTTTTTCTTTTGCTTAATTGGACTTTATTGTTACAATGGAGGGCTCTGTTGGGGGACAGAGGGAGCCACATTGATGTGAAAAGGAAAAAAATACCTATAAAATAATTTAAATACTCTGGCCTATTTGAAAAAGCATAT